>NC_090173.1:52215017-52524517 GCF_024679245.1 Pseudorasbora parva
CTGTTTTTCGCGTGCATATGATACGCACTTTATGGCGTATATATGACACGCGCTTGGGTAGGTTTAGGGTAGTGGGGCGTATATATGACACGCGCTTGGGTAGGTTTAGGGTGGTGGGGTGGGGGGTTCGTATGTATAATACGCCATAAAATGCGTATCATATGCAGGCGAAAAACAGCGTGCCATAGACACGCCAAAATGAGTTTTGGCGTATACATTCCACGACATTGCACACTCGTACTATTTATACGCATTTTTGTGAGAATACCCTGCTTATGTTTTAAGAATATTTTGTGGTGTTTTAAAGATGCACTCATTTTGATGTGTTGACTAACATACTAAATCACATGTAAAGTACTTACATGTATTAAATTGCAACTTCATCATTACAAATGACATTAAAGTATAGCCTATTTTAGTTTGCCATAAATGCTTGTCAATTCGACAGTAACTAACAAATAATTGCATTTAATATAATATAAACTACAATACATGTTCATTGGATTGCAGTTAAGATGCAATCATGTGTTTGCAAACATTACATTATGTTCACACTGAAGCCTTTCAGGTATGCTATTTATGTAATATTTTTGCTGGAGACCTATAATTTTAGTTTACATCAAACCCCTTTAACCACACTCCTCTTAGACAGAAAAGGCGCATCCAACAGCTGTCCAGAGAAATATACCAACAATTATGAATGATACTCACCTTATCAGTTGCTGGTATATGGAGATTCAAATACAGGCTAAAGAAAATACGATGTACAAAGTTTGCATACACATATAAAAAAATAAAAGAGCAGCTCGCAGTTTAACAATATGCATACTGGGAGTGAGCAGAAGCACTTCACAGTTGACACTGCATTCAAAGTGACAAACCACGGTCACCCTGCAAGGCAAGGGAGGAAGAAACTTTTTTTTTGGTTGCGTTGGTACTTTTTCACAAGAAACTGTCTTAGTACTACTCACCACAGACCTTGAAAAATACACTTTTTAAAAATATTACAACAATTCACAAATGTTTTCAAAGTTTCCTTTTCACTAGATAATAAAGGTTATATATATATATATATATATATATATATATATATATATATATATAAAATGCTTCCCATCTATCAGTTAATTCAACTTATATTAATGGTCAGTCATTTAATCTATAGATTTCTATAAAATCTTGAAATATAGATTCAGCTGGTTTGAATTTTCAGAAGATAATATTTGCAATTTGTGAGAACTAGAGAAACAGCCGTACGTGTCAGAGATGCATCAGGAGAAAGACATGTCACATTACAGTATAGTGTGTGAAATTTACATTTTGAAGTGAACTAATCTTTAACACATAAAAACTGAGACTGAAGGTTTAAATAATCAACAGAACATGAGACCGATGTGGAGTAATTAAAAAACTGTGAGCAGTGATGGGAAAAGTTACTTTTAAAAGTAATGCATTACAATAATGCAATCACTCCTAATTGTCTTACATTACTTTTTTTTTCTTTTTTTTTTCTCTTCTGACCTGGGTTTGAGGCCCTTTCACACCCAAAGTTAAATTAATAAAGGCCAAAGTATACTTAACTTTTTTTCATACGTGAGGGTTAGCATTGTGGTGGATGTTTTTTTTTTTTTTTGAAGATGTGTTTTTGCTATCCGGAACACTTTTGTGTGAATGTTTAACTCAAAGAGGCCCCGGGGTCAAAGGTGCCGGGTTTAACATCCTTGCCATATATAGAAAACTGCTGGAGGGGGATGAGGATAAGGACAATGTGAACTCTGTTATGACTTCAGTACACACTTGGTACAGACTTGGTACAGACTTGGTACAGTTGTTATTGCCATTGCAAATTGCTGTCAGAAAGCAGGATTACTTGGACGAGCCTTCTGGACCTGGAGAGCGCCGGTGACCGTCAATCCTGACTCACGTCAGCCCTACCCCATTAGATTCAGGGAGAGGGACCGACGCCACAGGCCCAGGAGGGTCCGACCACTGGAATCAGAGAAAGACAACGCTTCTGGTAAGAGACAAACTTAAAATTCGGGGGAGAATTAAAAAAAAAAGAATTTGGGTTAAATTGAATTGAGAAAAAAATTACTTGTAGACGATTAAACCATAGGGAAAGTCTGGGCTCTGTGGTCAACGTGATTAAGAGATTCTGGGAGAGTTGAGATCGCGTGGGTGGTCAAAAAATTCTGCGGTAAATTGAAATCACAAAGAGGGCGCTTGAGTAAGCATCTGTCCCGTCTGTCCTGGGTGAAGGATCGGCTCTGTACGGAGACGTCCGACAGATTAATATTGTGCACACGAACGACCACAGAGACACACTGCCAATATGGGGAAATCCCAAAGCAAGCCAGAAGAGTATAATACACCTGTATTTCATCAAATGAGAAAACGATATGGCCAGAGATGCATGGGGGATTTAAAACAGTTAGTGAAATACCATGATTTCCCGAAAGAGGGAACACTGAGTAGCACAAGGTTAAAAATGGTGAAACTATCAATCCAAGAAGGGAGTGACAAACCAAAGGGTTGTGCAAAGAAACATGTGTGTGGGAATTGTGAGAAAACAATTAATTGTTGGTTGGAGGAAGCAGATAATAGAGAGAGAAAGATGTTGAAGAAAAAAAAGAGATATGAAGAAAAGGGAGGTGCGCCTCCACAGAATGAAATGACTAACACATCTCATGTTTGTGATTTTCCGCATGAAACACCGCCGAGTTACTCAATATATCCTAATGCGGAGCTCCAAGACCTGAAAGTGGACCCCGACCTCGACTGCTCTCCGTTTCCGCCGAACCAGCGATCAGCTGAGAGAGAAAGAAAAGCTGCGCTACCGTACGTGCTGAGATCCAACGCACGGGCACGGACCAGAGCGCTACAGTCAGACGGAGACTTTTATGGGGATCATGACACCCTCTCAGGGAGTGAAGAGGATGAAGAAGACATCGAGGCCCCGCTTCCGTGGAAACGAAAGACCTGCGACAGGACGGTGAAAGAGAAGCAGGTGAGACTCACCACACATATGAACAAAATTCCCGGACCGGGAGGGAACGACGTCATATTTAGACCTTGGTCACTCAACGACATGAAAGAGGCGATGGCCCACCTGCCGAATCCTGACAACGCAGGGGACCGTTTCGCCAACGAACTAACAACCTTCTGCCAAGAATTCAGCCCTACGCTAAATGAACTGAAAATACTCATGATGGTGAAGTTGGGTGGGATGAAGTGGCAGAAAATCAGCGCAGATTTACCAGCGGAAGACAACAAGCGGAGGCACGTCACCTGGCAACATGCTTCGAACAAAAGATACAGAGGGGCTGTGACGGTAGTGGCTGAGGCTGTGAGAAGAGCGTTTCCAACGCACATTGACATGATCAGAGTAAGCCTCTGCCGTCAAGAACCAGGTGAGAGTGTTCAAACTTATTATGAGCGACTCTATGCCGTGTTTTGCAAGCACAGCGGGCTGACAGAGCCAGCGGATCGTGGTGAAAGACCATCCGTGTGGGAGAATCATTTGGCGAATAGCCTTTTGAATGGACTGAGACCTGAGATTTCCAAAGCAGTGAAACACAGCTATATTGAATGGGACGAAGGGCGAGTGAGCACTATCGTGAAACATGCCCTTCATGCAGAAGACCAGCTGAGGGCAAAGAAAGAAAGACAAAAACAATTAAAGCTGGTGGCCATGCAGACACTGCGCTCAAAGGGACGATTCGATTGGAACATAGGGGGACGGAAACCAGACCAGAAAGGCTGCTTCCTATGTGGAGATGAGAATCACATCATGCGCGAGTGCACAAAGTGCCTACGGTGCAAGAAAGATGGACATTGGGCGATAAACTGCCCTGAAAATCGAAAGGCGGGCTGAGAGATTGAGAGCGGAGAGCAGGAGGGGATCGGGTGGACCACGGCCGAGGGTGCAACGATCGCCGCAAAGGGGAGTACACATTTACTAATATCAAACACACATTCACGCATCCACACATACACTGATAATGCTCTCTGCAATGGAGAAAAAGCGTGCGCCTCTATGTGTCTTTCTGAAACAGACAAAGATGATTTTGATAAATGTTTGACGATTTCTGGGCCAAGATTTAAAGGGGTACTTTAACGCTTTTTCATGTTATTCCCTTAACTAAAACGAGTTGATGCATACCTCTCTCGTCTCTAGTGCGTGCTCTTAATCTCCCTGACGCGCGGTGACGATCTGATAGCATTTAGCTTAGCCCACTAAGCCCAGTTCATTCCCTATGGAACCAAACAGAGATCAAGTTAGAAGCGACCAAACACCTCCACGTTTTCCCTATTTAAATACAGTTATAAAAAAGTTATAAATACAGTTATAAATACACAGTAAAAAGTCCCGCTGAAAACACCTTCCTCACACCTCCCCCTCACTCTCTTTCAGCCGGGACTTTTTACTGCTCTGAGTCAAAGTACTTTCAGAAGTGCTATTCCGCCATACAATATAGTTCTCCTTTTTAATCCGCTTAGAAAAGCGCCACGTTTTATTTTGTCACCATACTTGGTCGTTCAACTATTGGTGTAACTGTATTTAAATAGGGAAAACGTGGAGGTGTTTGGTCGCTTCTAACTTGATCTCTGTTTGGTGCCATAGTGAATGAACTGGGCTTAGTGGGCTAAGCTAAATGCTATCAGATCGTCACAGCGCGTCAGAGAGATTAAGTGCACGCACTGAGACGAGAGAGGTATGTATCAACTTGTCCTAGTTAAAGGAATAACATGTTTTAATGAAAAAGCGGGTGCTAATTAAATTTGGTAATGGTAGCAGACCCCTCTGGTGTTGTGGTGAAAGAAGGGGAAAAAGTGTATTTGAAATCAGAACCAAAATGGTTTGGAAAAAGAGAAAGACACTTTGAAACTTCATCAAATGTTTTGGACTGAGAAAATGTGCGCAATTTCGGTCTGACTGTCGAGTCAGAATTGACGATAACAAGAAGTTAACAGGAAACTGGACTGCAACGATCAAGGGCGTTACAACAAACTTTACTTGCCCATTCAATAGACCAGTGGACACTTCACCCCCAGCGGTCTGGATTTGTGGAGATAAAGCGTATCACTACATGCCTAGTAGAGACTGGGCAGGCTGCTGTTACCCATGTTTTGATGAGTGTGGGGACTTCTGTGTATTTACCAGGTGAAACTAAGGGTAAAAGGAGAAAGAAACGAGATGTTAATTCCTTGATAGGCACACTGCCAGATAGATAATAATAATAATAACTGTAATTTATATAGCGCCTTTCAAGGACGCTTTACAAACAGCAAGGGAAGGGAAGGGGGGGATACAATGGGTACGTGTTGTCTTATCCATGGACATCACCTGGGGCAAACATGGGTTGGTCTCTTTTACTGGGGGCGGGAACAGCAGTAAGCATTAACAAGATCAATGGGCTAGCATGGCAAACTACACAGAACATGATAAATGAGGAAGTGAAACAGATCAGAGAGGCTTTTCTTCAGAACAGATTAGTCCTAGACATGTTAACAGCGGAAAAAGGGGGAGTTTGCAAAATTTTAGACCTGTCATGTTGTTTTCACATTCCAGCCTACAGCAGTAATGTAACAAGCATTATTAATCAAATGAGAATGGCAGTAAAAGACCCGGAGGAAGCTGATGACACGTGGTTTGGGTGGATAGCAAGCATGGGGGGATGGAAACACTGGTTAGGATACACTGTATTACCAACTATGGCTTGTAATTCTTCTGGTATTGATATGTTTACCATGTGTTTTTCAATGTGTAGCAGGACTGGTGACATCAATAGTCTCACCTCAAATGGTTAAGGTGATGGTAAATGACGAATATGAAAAATGGATGGACGAATATTGTGATATGACTGATGACTTAGATGGGCCTAACGACGAGAACCTTAATTTTCTTTCTGACTTTAGACTAGACTATGCTTGCTACAAAAATAGAGACTATATCTCGCAAAAACAGCCTATGCATATTTTCTTAACTTCTTTCACAGATTTAAGAGGGTGACCACTTATGCGAAAATCAGAGATGAAGGGTATAAGTGTGATGTGACTTAAATCTGCTTGTATTATTGATTGTATCTTATTTTTTTCATTTTTGTATTCTCTTATCATTTCTTATCATGTTTAATCTTTAGTTTGAATTAATCTTTAGATTACATTTTTAGATAACATTTCATCTTTAAGTTTGATTAGCATTTGCTAAGGTTAATTCTAGTTTCATTTTATATTTACATTAATTCTTTTAATATTACATCTTTTGATAGCATTTAACATTAATCTTTTTAATTCGAATTTAGTTTAATTTTTTTTTATAACATTTAATCTTTAAAGTTTTTTTCACCATGATATACATGTTTAATTTTCTTGTAAGTGTATCAACGTGTGATAAAAGGAGGAAGTGTTGTGGTAGATCTTGGTATAACCATATGTTGACCTTTCCATGGAACACATAAATAGTCATGCAGAGGTCAAAGGTCTTGGACCATATGTTGACCTTACCGTGGTGTGAGGCAATGCAGTACGTGACATACGTGTGCCTATGAGCTCTACATTGCCTATGTGACATCCTGACTTAAACAACATGTATGGAAATGTACTGAGGGGGGAGGATGCTGCCAACAGTATAGAGATATAACTTCTGTTATGACTCCAGTGTAAGTGGCCTTGTGGTTGCATCAACCGTAACTCTTTCTTGCAAGAAATAAATCTTTTATTGAACCACATTGATTAAGACTTTGTCTCTTATTCAGTAAGCAATTGTTTTAACAGTTTATAAAAGTGTTTACAGCGTACGTTGTAAGTTTTACAAAACTTTTTGCAGCAGATGCGTAATTTGTAACACACAATGTGGCAAGGGGAGTGAAAATGCCCTTAGCATCTCACCCACCATCAGGGGAACTGTTTGAGTACCTTATGATGGATTTCATTGAACTGAGTCCGTGGGAAGGTAAGACGTACTGCTTAGTGATGATTGGCACGTGGTCAAAACTGGTTGTGGTATTCCCAACCTGCACACAAGACGCAGCAGCAGTGGCAAAGGCCCTGCTGACGGAAATAATTCCCAGATGGAGAACTCCAAGAAAAATCAGTTCAGATAACGGAACACATTTTGTGAATCAGGCAATCAAGTAAGTGGGTCAATTTATAGGAATAGACATGAGAACACATTGCAGTTACCACGCTGCCTCGGGCAAAACTGGCAAAATGTTGTGAGGACACTGGACTCACATGGGTAAAAGCCCTACCAATTGTGTTAGCATACATTAGAATGAGGAAAAGACCCAAAGCAAATTTAAGCCTGTTTGAAATCGTCTTTGGAAGACCACCTTTTATGGGCATGGAAGGGGGTAAACAACAGCTTCCATCCGCAGATCTCTGTGAGCGTGACATGCTGAATTTTTGCAAGGAAATGTCGTCTGTGTTATCTAACATCTGTGTGCAGGTAAAGGCGACTCAGGGGAAGCCAGCCGAAACTCCTCTCCACAATATCATACCAGCCGATTATGTGGTGATACGAGACCTGAGGAGGAGCTGAAGAAGAAGACCACAACTGATACCAACCAAACTACAGACATCAAATCCAATGAGACTATCCTACAGCGACCAAAGAGAACGGTGCTAACCAGAGTAGTACATGGATGCAAACACATGTATGGTCAAAAAAGAGAGAGGTAATCGAAACCCTCGCCCCGCGCCAAATACCCAGATATTACCTTTCCACCAACCCTTGCCATTCCTGGCCAACCCCTATAGGCACATAGAGTAGAATAAAATTCTAGAAAATGTGTTGCAGAAAAAAGCGGGAGGCGCAGAAAAGCACACTGTTTGCATCCCTGGTGTTGGCAACATGCGGACTGGAGGAGGACGTAATTTTGTTGGTGGAAGGAGACAGTGAGATTCGAATGCAACTTGTTTGAAAAGAACTGTTACGACTGTAAAGGATGGGAGCCAGCAGGGGGCAGTGCACAGTTTGCACAAGTTTACTTGTCAACGCCCATGCAAATGGACACAGGTCAAAGCCTACACCAACTCAGCAAATTACGGGACAGATGCCAGGTTCAGAGTAGTCAATAAAAGTGTGTTGGAAAAACAAAGATAGAATGATCGTGGAACTGCGAGATGTGAAAGCAACAAACAGCGGCAAATGCTATTGTGGCATCGACAGGGATGGAATAGACTGATACCAAGCTTTCGACTTAGTGGTGAGTAAACCAGCACCACAACCAGTGAAAAGACCTGTTATTCCTGCCTTCAAACCTGACGTTCCCAGCTGGGACGAGACCAGCGTGGATGGGAAGTGAAGGAGCAGGAAGAGGAGGAAAACCAGAGGTGCAAAAGGCGATGCTGAAGTGTCAAGGGAACAAGGCCTGCGCTCTGGCCCTACTGAAAAAACAAGAGCTAGAGATAAACACCAGCTGCTGGCTCTGTCTGCAAATGTCTCACGCTTGGAAAGCAGTGCCATTGACTGTAGCAACAGATCCCAAAGCTGACAGAGGTGCTTGAAGCTGCAGGAGACATTGAGCAAGGGAAGATTCCAACAAGATATCAAACATCTGTCTGCAAGGAGACGCAACAGTACAATCACACAGGAATGCTGATTCTGCCATTGAGAGTGATGCACGTCTTAAGAGGTGCGTGTGTGTGTGTGTGTGTGTGTGTGTGTGTGTGTGTGTGTGTGTGTGTGTGTGTGTGTGTGTGTGTGTGTGTGTGTGTGTGTGTGTGTGTGTGTGTCTGTGTGTGTGTGTGTGTGTGTGTGTTCACAGAGACTGCAACCGAACGTCAACACAGGATGGTCTGACTGCAGAGTCAGAATTGACATAAACAATGAACTGACAGGAAACTGCACGGTGACGATCAAAGGCATTGCAATGAACTTTACTTGCCCATTTAGTAAACCAATGGACACTTCGCAAACATTGAGTGGGCAGGCTGCTGTTACCCAGCTTTGATGAATGTGGGGACATCTGTGTATTTACCGGGTGAACATAAGGGAAAAGGTAGACAGAAAAAAGATGTTAATTCTTTGATAGAAACATAGCCAGACAGATATGATGGTTACGTGTTGTCAGATCCATGGTCAAAACCTGGTTTGTGGAATGTGTCATTAATTCCTCACCCTAATGTCGTTCGACACCCATAAGACCTCCGTTCATCTTCAGACACAAATGAAGATATTAGTGTAGAAATCCGATGGCTCAGAAAGGCCTTCATTGACACCAATGTCATTTCCTCTCTCATGACCCATAAAGGCACTAAAGTTGTTTTTCTGCACAAAAACTATTCTCGTGGCTTCATGAAATGATTGTAGAGCCGCTGTAGTGAGATGGGCTTTGTATCGACGTCTTTAGTGCCTTTATGGGTCTTGAGAGATGAAATGACATTGGTGTCAATAAAGGGCCTTTCTGAGCCATCGGATTTCAACACTAATATCTTCATTTGTGATCTGAAGAAGGTCGGCTGTCATGTTGTTTTCACAATCCAGATTACTGCAGCAATGTTACGAGCGTCATTGACCATATGAGAATGGCATTAAGAGAGCTTGGAGAAGCTGATGACTCTCCTGGTTCGGGTGGATAACAAACCTAGGGGGTTGGAAACACTGGCTAGGTTTTACAGTGCTGCCGACTTGAGCTGTAATTGTTCTGATATATTGTTATGTCTACCATGTGTTTTTCAGTGCATAGTAGGACTGGTGAGAAGACTGGTGACATCTACTGGGACACCTCAGATGGTTAAAATGACTCTACACGATGAATGTGACGAATGGATGGATGACTCTGATGAGATGACTGACGATGAAACATCTAAAATGAATTAGGGGATTACATTTGTTTTATTTTTCTTACTTTAATATGGGTATTATTAAAGGGAGACTCAGATAATTATAACTATAATTTGCTTGCAGTGAAAAGGGACTTTATCCCACAAAAACAGCCAATTAATATTTTCTTACTTCTTTCACCAATTTAAGAGAGTGATCAAAATACGAAAATCAGAGATGAAGGGTACACTGTAAAAAAAAAAAGTTACCTGGTTGCCTTAAAATTTTGAGTTAATACAATGAACTTTTTTTGAGATTCGACAACCTTTATTAAAATATTATTAAAAGATTTTGTAAGCATATAGTGTCATTTTGTGTGTTTTATTTTTGATGATGCAGTGAAACATGCCAAATAGTGCAATTTTCATGATTTATCAATTTTTTTATGTGGTTCAGATACAATAATATTTTGAGTTTCTATTTATTACACAAATTTCCTTGTGTAATCCATTGTATCAACTCATTTTTAATTTCAATAAACTCAACATTTTAAGGCAATCAGGTTACTTACTTTTTTAAGTTAAACCAACAAACATGTTTTACAGTGTATAAGTGTGAGTGACTTAAATTTGCATGTTTTATTATTCATATTTTACTGTAATTAGATTTGATTATTAGTTTTACCATTATTAGACTATTTTATTTTCATTAACTATTATTCATATATTAATTTTTTTTTAAGATTATAAAATGATAAAAGGGGGAATTAGTAGACTCTGCTGGCTGTATTAAATGTGGATCTTCTTGCAATTAAATACATCTTTATAAAGACCATTGGTAAGGTTTTGTCTCTTATTCAGTGTAGTAACTGTTTTGCCGTTTTAAATCTTTTGGGTTTTTGACAGCCGAGAGATTGCTCAAAACTGCACGCGTCCAATGCCTGCGTACGCATACAAGTCAAAAGAAGGCTGTGCGTTTATGCCAAGCCTTTTTAACCTTTATTAATTCCCAGGATTTCATTTCTTATATCAATTATAAGAGAAATATCAATTCCTGATATCAGTATAATTTCAGAGATCTAAAATGGCTTTCTAGTAACAATGATTTTTTTTTTTTTTAACAGTAGCAAAAATAAAGTTTTTTTACTAGTAAGAAATGTATTTCTGATATGTGAAATTGGGATATCAAATGAGTAAGAAATCAATTCTATATATCCCCAACTCAATTTGAGCGGCAGCCTATGGTGACATTTCACATACAATTACAAGAATTAGCGTTTTAACTTCCAAAAGTAAAACGGCTTGCAGTAGTGTGCTCGACTGTGTGCATATGCTCAAAACAAAACGAGGTAGGAAATGCTAGTTCACGTCTGTACAGTAGAGCGCACAACTCAAATCACTGAAGGTCAGCCGCAAAGACATAATACATAATGTATTTGCCTTTTTAATTTTTGCAGATTTGTGTAATATTCAGAGTTTGCCTTTAAGTGTTTTTAATCATTTTAAGGAATACTGAATGTGTTTTCGTGCCAGTGAGATGAGTATTACCAGCCAGAATTTAAACAAGGATGTGGCCCAGTGCCCACAAATGATGCAATCTGGGTAAATCATTTAGTCTAGATTTACACCATCATGTTCACACACAGCGCCTCTGCACTTACTCACGATTTCTCTCAACATGTGAGCTGTCTTGCAATTAATCTAAAGCTCTTCTTTTGCATTCCACTGAAGAAAAAAAAAAGAAATAGGGTTGGAAGATATGAGGGTAAGTAAACTAGGAATTATTCATTTTTGGGTGAACTAGCCCTTTTCAAGTTAAAGAGGAAAGATTAATACTGCCACCTAGAGGACTATATTAATTAGTACATACATTCAGTACAGTGTTTTTTCGCTTTGGTAGGCTACTATTTTCATTTGCAAAACTCTTAATACAAAAATCCAGACTGATCTAATTTATAACAGCTTTCAAAACATAATCTCACGCTTTCATTCAGTTCAAAGCAAACACAAGAGTACCGTAATATGTAATGAAAACATTTAGTTTAATAATCAAACACAACAGTATGATCTTTCAGTTTAGTACTTTTAACAAAAAGTTAATCCATCAGCAAACAATGCAAGATAGGCTAAATGTTTCAAATCTCCTTCGTTGATAATTCATCTAACACAGGCTACATATGCCACATTAGAAAATACTCTTACATTACCTAACTTATGTCATTGAATCCATAATGTGCGTAATATCATCTATTCAGTGTGTTATCGAAAGGTGAGATAAAGTTATGACCCAGCCATGAGGTTCTGGGCTATAGAAAAGAGTTTTGCTAATGATTGTTGAGCCGCTGTAGTGAGATGGGCTTTGTGACGACGTCTTTAGTGCCTTTATGGGTCTTGAGAGAGGAAATGACATTGGTGTCAATGAAGGCCTTTCTGAGCCATCGGATTTCAACTCAAATATCTTCATCTGTGTCCGAAGATGAACGGAGGTCTGACGGGTGTCAAACGACATTTTTGGGTGAACTAACCCTTCAATTATTAGAGGAACATAATCCACACTATTTGTGAACAGAAATGAAAATGAATGGCAAAATGAAATGATGCATTCCTGGCTTTTTTTATTTATTTATAAAACTAACGTGTCTTCTCGAAGAACTCGAGGGACAAACACCTATCTTTATCTGGTGCACAATTAATCACGTTTCCATATTTACGCCAGGTTTTTCTTTTCTTTCACACCACGATTTCTTACGAGGTCTCTTATATTCAGAATAGAGCGACCAGCCAGAACAGGATCTTCTGCCTCCTTGCATTGCTGGCATTCAATCATAGTGGCCAGTTTTCCTTTTTTGACGTGTTCGCCAAAATGTCTCATGACCGCGGCAACCTCCACGGCAGACCATTGGTGTTTTGCTCTCCTGGCACTTTCCAGAGAAGCTAGAAAAAAGACAAAGTAATCAATGAAAACAAACTACTTTTAAATAAACATTTTTTTAAAGTAAGGATATGTGTTTTGGGTAAGATATGTATTTGTTGTTTCCTGGCTATAAATCATGTACTGATGTAACGGCGGTTTATTCCCCCTTTAAAATGTGCATTGATAAAGAACATGCATTAGTGGGACACGTGGCTGCAGAATTGATATGTGGGTTGCGTCGATGATGATTAATTTCTGCCAAAGCCAAAGATCTTATTCTGACTCTTGCTTGACAACTTTAGTTGATTAGATGATTGAATCCTGAAGAAAAGGCATATTGGTCATTTAAAAATGTATTAATTGACAATCCCTGCTCCTCATGCTGGTCCCTAGGCTTGTTTTTCAGCCCAAATGGGACTGTCTAGTCCAGATTCTGCCTATTTCATTCATACCGTGGTGTAAGTTCACACTTGTAGTTCGGGTCGTTTGGTCTGGACCAAAAAACATTTAAACAAAACGTATAGTCCTGGGCCACTTAGCGTTCACACTGGCATTTTTAACAGCGAACCTAAAGTTACCGAACCAAAGGCATAAGGATTCGGTCACAACCTGATTGGTCGGCGTTTATGACGTATATTTTGCGACGGAGCTTGCTTACCGAACATTCAAAACAATGCTGTGTGCTGGATTAAACGTGATTACTTTATGCGTGTACATGTGGTTTTATTTTTACCAGCTGAGAACTCAAAGAGCTCATGAACTGCTCAAAACATTCAAAACAGCCGCAGGACATGCTCGTCAGACCAAATATTGATGAGGCACTTTACCTCCTCGTTGCCCCACATCTGCCCTCTACTCATTTCGGATACACCGATCTTTCCGCGTCTTCAAATCAGCTGACTTGTAGCGTCGCATCTTTTGACATTCCGTCCTGTTTTTGGTTCGTTTACGTGTCTTTGGTCCGTGTTGTGTTCATATATCAATCAAACCGCACCAGAGTTTGTTTGGAAGCGGACCAAGACCCATCTTTTTAGCGGTCTCGGTCCACACCAGGGTTCGGGTGGCAGCGTTCACATGTGTTCAAATGAACCGCACTAACCGAGCAATCGCACCAGGGTTCGTTTTAATCCAACCAAACATGGCAAGTGTGAACACACCATAAGTGTGGAGAAGATGCAGAGGTCCAGTGGTTAAGAACCTTCGTTTAATAAATCAAACTTAACAGCTGATTACGAAAATATATTCTCATTGCTTTGTTTATTAAGTTTTTTTTTTTAAATGCTTTGCTAATTTGAAAAAGCTAACTATGTGAATGCATTACTAAACTACTTTCTCGATGCCCATTTTAAACATTTGTCCCATCACCGATGACTAAATGATCAGCTATTTTCTAGCATTTGAACATTGATAGTTTAAAAAATATAAATTTGAATATAAAGTTCTTTATGGTATTTTATTACACGGCTCTGTGAAATACTTGATTCTGATTGGTCAATCACGCATTCCAGCGGTACATTATTTGCAGATAACACCCGCTCATACGGGTACTACGAGTTATCTTGACCTGCACTACTTCTATGCTTAACGCTGGCGCCATCGTGTGGCTTAAACAGTCGTGGGTTACAATGGAAGACTTCAAGGCGGGTTTCCTTTATAACGTTTTTAATATAGACCTTTTTCTTACACAAACGCATCGATTCGAATCAGAAGGCTCCATTAACCCATCAGAGTCGTGTGGAGCACGTTATTTGACGGACAGCTGCATTTTTTATGGACTTCAAACACAACTACAACTACTGCTGGGATTAACGTTAGCCTGGACTTTTTAAATATAACTCCGATTGTATTTGTCTGAAAGAAGAATGTCATATACACCTACGATAACTTGAGGGTGAGTAACATTTTTGGGTGAACTAACCCTTTCAGCATTCATTTTCAACATTTAGCAAGGGCATATGGCAAATCTTCAGCAATAGATAAAGGCTTAAAGCAGGTTGGAACTGTTTTCCTTCGCGGAAGCTTTGTGGAAGAGCTAATAAAATATTTAATCTCGAGACAATATTTTGTGTCTAATAGGCTAATTATTTATTTGAGACTAGTAGCCGTGGAATAAGCGGGATAATGTACACCCAGCCGGTTTTTAATCGCAGAATAAACCCCTTCAGAGTGATGCAAGACCCCTCCGGTCCTGATCACTCTGTCGGGGTTTATTCTGAGATAACAACCGGCTGGGTGTACATTATCCCTTACTTATCGAATTAAGTCGGTTGATATAATTGGCTAACCGAGTTGTAGGATTACAGAGTTTCCGGCAGAAAGTCGAGAATAGTCACCATATTGCCTTTAGGTAGTGTGGATACTTTCTTTTGACCATGCTTAAATTATGCTTTCATGCTTAAGTAACTTTGTGTTTAGTGAATTTTGTGTATGTGTAGCAGCATTTACTAAATGTATTTATCTATCATTTACCTTTATAAGCTCTCTTTTTTCTGCTGGGCTCTTTGTCCTTCATTAGTTTTCTGCGGGGTTCTTTGCCCTTACCATCTGCGTTTTCACTTTGTGCTGAAAAGAAGAAAGAAAAAACAATTGTCACAATAAGTATTTTTTTGTTGTAGGTATATTTCTTAAATACTGTGAAGTAGATGTTCCTTCATGGGGTCCAAGCAACTAATGAACGCTTTAAATCATGAATTTAGTCTTTGTAAGGTGAAATACAGATTTGCAGCCTGGACTTTTAGTTCACAGTGACGTATGGATGTGTGCTATGTCCAGTGCTACTGTAGCTTTTACCAAAAGACACGGAGCTGACAAGACTCCAGTGGCGAGTGGAAAGTCAACCAGCTCATCCGGTCTCGCAAAACGAGGTTGAGAGCAGAAAGAGCACTACAGCTGAGCAAACCAATAACTAAAAAAAGAGACGTTCCACCAAATAATAAACTCTGTAGTAGATCAGCCCACCACACTTAAGTCTCCTCCCTTTAAAGTAACATGGATAGATATGAACGGCCCTTGTATGTCAAATCTAGTGGCTCTCAAAAGATCAGAGCTTACAGACTTCAGTGGGCCAGCTTCTGGGAGACGCTTGTGAGGTCGGTGAAAACATGCTTGAGAGGATCCTGGTGAGAAGTTCCCTAAACTTCAAGGAGTTGACAATCACGCTTACAGAGGTGAAGGCCATGCTGATGTCACGCCAACCTCCTCACTTTCAGATGGGGAAAAAAGACTTGCGTCCTTACCACCAAAGACTTTGCTACCGCAACCTCATGCCAGTCTCAAGTGTGAGCAGAGAGGACATGAGGTGGAGATATATGCAGAAGCTGTCAACTAGTTACTGGAACTGCTTACGAAAAGACTATCTGATGGACTTAGAGTCAGCTCACATGCTGAAAGTGGGAGATGTCATCTTGATCAAAGAGGGCAACACCCCCAGGCAGACTTGGAAGATATGCAGGATAAATTAGCCATTTCCAGGTAGAGATGGACTCATATCTTCCTGTACTATTCGTACCTTTTTCAGAACACAGTTTGAGATTTTATATTTAGTCTGACAGCGTATCTAAGTGTATGCACACTATACTGTCTATGTCCAGAAAAGGGAATAAAAACATCATCAAAGTAGTCCATATGTGAAAATCAGGTAGTTAGTTAGACTCTTTTGAAGCAGCAAAAAAATACATTTAGGCCCAAAAATAACAAAAACTATGACTTTATTCAGCATTGTCTTCTCTTCCTTGTTTGTGTTTAATCCTTAAATAAAGATTCAAACGGTTATGAATTGATCAATGATTCAGATCACCAATGTCACGTAATTTCAGCAGTTTGACACACGATCCAAATCATGAATCAATCTGTTGATTCATGACCGTTTGAATCTTTATTTGAGGTCAATGCTGAATAAAGTCGTAGTTTTTGTTATTTTTGGACCAAAATGCATTTTCGATGCTTCAAGAGATTCTAACTGATGTCCCATATGGACTACTTTGATGATGTTTTTATTCCCTTTCTGGACATAGACAGTATAGTGTGCATACACTTAGATACGCTTTCGGACCAAATATAAAATATCTTAAACTGTGTTCTGAAGATCACAGAGGTCTTATGGGTGAGGAAAGACATTAGAGTGAGTCATTAATGACATCAATTGCATTTTTGGGTTAACTAACCCTTAAAGCATGGTAACCCTCGTTCCCTGAGTGAGGGAACGGAGATGTCATGTCCCTCAGCGAAAAGCAATACGTGCACGGCAGTGTTCATTGGCTCGTTTTAGTTTCACCCGAAGGCAATTGGTTTTCCTAGCGTGACCCAATTCGTTGGTAACTCCTACCGACGTGACGTCGCCGTTCCCTCTCTCAAGGAACGAGGGTTACCATACGTAACCAAGACGTTTTCTTGTATATCAGACAAAAATTAACATCCCCTTGAATTGGGGCCAAAATACAATACATTACACAGTTACTGACTTGACAGTGAAATTACATTTGGTTAGGGATACATCATAGCAAGTAGTTAGACTGTTAAAAGTCTAACCACCTGGTGACAATAAATACGCACCTGGAGCTTCAACAGGTTGTGTCGTTCTTTTCATCTCTGCAGAATCTGTAATAAAGTTTAACATTAGTCATGTGATTTCATAAATAAAATAAAAAATTGTGTCATAATTCAAAGAAAAAAATTTTTTCTTGAAAAAAATTCAAGAAAAATCACACTGCACTTACCAGTCTGTTGATATGTGAGATCTCCTTCATCGACCTCACTCTCTGCACTTGAATCGGTCAACTGTAGGTTATCTAAGAAAATTAATTAAATTACCTTGATGAATAATGAGATCAAAGTTCTATAGAATGCCTTACATATGATTTGTGTTCCATTTTGATAAAACACATATGCTAGAAACAGTTCTGATTTTTGGTTTTGATTTTAAATGGCGTTACCTTCGATTTCAATCTCCTCAAGCGTTTTGCCTTGAAGGCTTCCGAGAGACCCTTTCTCCATGGCAAGCAGTAGTTTGGAGATTTTGGCCAGCTGGGTAGTAGCCTCTGGAAGTCGGTAATATTCCTGATGAACGTGAATATCATGGCCAAGGAACTCAGCAACCTTGTCTAACTCATGATTCTTAAAGTTCAAGATCTGCGACAAAGTTGTGACATGTTTGCGTAATAGCGTCGACCTGAGGTGCTCAAGGTTTTCAGCCCCACATTCACTCGCGTAGAGCCTCAAACACTTCTGTCCACTGTAGGGAGTCAGACAATTAGGTCTGGCAAACAGGAACGGGTTTGCTGCCGGAACACCAGAGTCTTTTCTTTTCTCTATAAGGCGCGTTATGCCCTTCACCATGTCTGGTGAAAGTAACATCGCAACTTTCCGGCCTCTTTTACTCCTTAATTCAACACGACTGAAGTGTTGGCAGAGGTGAATTTCAAATTGTGTGAGTCCAAAAGTGACACTCTTTTGAAGGGCACTTGTGTCTCTCTCCAGAAAGCCATTCAGCGTTATCATTGAAGGTGTTCCCCTTCTTCTCATGTTAAAAAGCATTACATTTGTCAGTGTGGCTTTACAAAGTTCACTATACGAGTTCGGTGAACTGTGGTCTTCCAAGTCCTTCAATGCTTGTTCTGTAGTCTTCTCCAGATATCTATGAAGACGCTGAACATCTTCCGTAAAAGGAAGAGTACAAGGCTTGTTGAAGGGGCGGTCATTCAGCGTAGTTACAGTGGTGTGGGGGATGAGTTCAGACCACTTTGTAGCATAGAGGGTTTTGAAACTCTGGGTTGACTTTATCAGGTTACCGTCTTGTGTCATCAGTGCTCTGCAATGTATAATGTCACTGACTTTTTGCAGTAAATGACCCAACTTTAAGGGAAAGCTTGGCGTTCGGTAGCAGTTCTTTTCGTCATCGTACCCAGACACTTTCTTGACAGCTTTGATCACCACATTAAAATTCTCAGGTCTCACAGCATCCTCAAGAGTATGTATTGAGAATTCCTTGCGAAGCGTAAGCAGAAGTCTTCCAATTTCTCGGAGTGTCTGGCGAATATATTTGTATTTGGTGGGATCCTGGCCAAACCTGTTAAAAAACGACTGGGCCAGCTGAAGAATAGAATAGTCACTTCGCACAGTAGAACTTATCTCGTCGTCTTTCATAAGAGATAACATCTTCCAAACACTTGGGGATATTTGCTGAGACAGAGCTGACTCATTTATAGAGGCCAAAGACAAGACGTTTTTTCTTAAAATCTCAGAATCGGCTTCTACTGGTTTTGAAGTACATTTTTTAACATGTTGCCACAGATCTTTTCGGAGATAAAATGCCTGGCAGTACATGCAGTGAATATAGTCTTTGGCATTGTAATTCGTCTTTGACGTGCGTCTTAGTTTTAGGGATCCAACTCCACTTGCTAAGACTTCTGAGTTATGGATGTGGTTGCCCTTGTTGCGTAGATTCATAAGCATTTTCATGCGCTGTTTGGACTTCTTGGGAAGACTTAAAACTTGAGCAACATCTGGATGTGTTTTCTTGTGACTTTTTAGGTGACGTGTAAACTTTGTCTGTGGTGTTCCACAAATGTAGCAGTACGTTTTATTTTTGAGAGAGGAGGATGTGTTTGAGACCTGTTCAGCCCCAGCATCAGCACGATCCTCAACAATGATCCCTTTAGGATCAGCATTTCCTTCTTTGGCAGTAACTCCTGATACTTCACTTGCGCTGATTGCATCTTCAGATAATGACTCTGCAGCTTCAGAAACTGACTCTCTCTCTTCCTCTACAAAAGTGTCTTGATGGTGTCTTTTCTTTTTTGAAGCAGACTTGCTGGTGGACACCTCAAAATTCATCGTTTTTAAGGGCTCTGCTATGCCGTCCCATGAGCTGTCTGAATCAGCTGGGGAATCAGGCACATATTCCTCTTCTGATGATGCCACCTCACTTGAACTTTGTTCTTCACAGACCTGATAATAGCAATAAATACATTTATATTTAGTGTATCTGGGAAGCATTTCACTGAGAATAATAATTCGACTAAAACACTTACCACTGGCAGAGGTTCAGTTACGTTCACCTTGTGCTTAACATCACCCTTTTTGTGCCAGGACTCGTCGCAAACTAGACAGAGAAAATTAATGGAGGGAGATGGTTAATAATGTCATGGTAAGTACTATAAAAAGTACGTACAGCTGCAAAAGGCTCATCTTGAACATATAGCAGAGTTACACATGGAACTGTTTTTGAAAACTGACACTTGTGTGGGGTAGAATATGGAAATGGTTTGTATTCTTTGAAAACGAGTAAAAGATGAAACTTATTACGTTCTCTTTCAAATCTTGTGCTTGAACGTGCAATCTCACACAAAGAGTATGTCAACATGTCCATCTTGAGGAGTATCCAAGCAGACATAGTCTGAATATGCCTTAAGTGACTTTATACAGTCGAGAAAATTGACGACTATCCCTGCATTAGGTCTAAAGGGGCAGTCGCCTTTACTGCTGTGTGTTTAATGTCAAACAAAAGATGAGGACATTACTCACTACTCTTGATTGAAGAGCTTGTGTAAGTTTATTAAGGATTAGTCTTTAATTTAAACAGTCAATATGCAGTTATTTTACATTTGATTGCTTTATTTATTCCTTTCTGCAGGCCAGTACGCCTGTACATTACTATTTATCACATTTTTTGTCAATTGAGTGGCGGAATGGCTTCTCCAAATTATTTCTATGGATTTATCCATGAACATTATATATTCTAATTAAAGTATCTAGGTAGATATACAATTAATTATCCCAAAAAAGAATTATCCAACATAATAGCTGCTTTGGGATCAATAATATGTTCTGTGATAATGATCATAGAATATTATCTATGTTCCTAAATTGCAGTAAAAAAAAAAAGAAAAAAAAAGAAACGTTGCATAATATACTCTGCCAACTCACCTTTAAATGATTTTATATATTTGACATCAAATTCTTCCTCATCTTCATCTAAGGAGCAATAATAAAAAGCATCTTGTTTGGGAGTTCTTCTAGCTCTCTTTGGCCTTGTTGCTGCCATCTCCTGCAAAAATCAGATGTTAGTGACTTGAGCAACAACACATTACTGTATTCAATTTGATAGACAGATAAAACATGTATATTGGGAAAAAAAAAAAAAAAAAAAAGTCTGCGGCTAAAAACAGTACAAGTAACCTCAAGAAATACTTGGAGACAGTGGGCAACAACCTTAAGCTAGCGGCTAAACAACCTCTTTCTAGCAAACCGGTGGAAGATGATGGCACGAGCAAATCCAAACAACTTCAAGAGTTAGTTCACCCAAAAAAGAAATTTCTTTCATTATTGACCCAAATGTCGTTCCACACCCGCAAGACCTCAGTTCATCCTCGGAACACAGTGCAAGATATTTTAGATATAGTCCCCGAGGTCTTTCTGTCCTTTGAATGTAAGTGTATGCCCACTTGCTGTCCACGGCCAGAAGGTAATGAAAAACATCCTCAAAGTAGGGCTGCACGTTTTGAAGTTTTTCATTAACCGTTAACCGAGGCCCTTAGCGGTTAATACTCGGTTAACCATAGTGTGCGTCAGGGTTATTTTTAGCTTATTAATTTGACGACCACCATCTCCGTAGTGAACGCGCCTATAGAGAGAAATGCACATCATGGATTACATAATCAGAGAGTAGCCTATTTCTTTTCGTTTTAAATTGTTAAAAGACATTTCAAGTTTCTTAAGATCTAGTTCATGTCTGCGAGGCGTACGCTGAGTTTCGTTAAATTAGGATGAGATGCGCTCCAGTTCACGAGCAATGCGAGTGGCCGCGAGGGCGCCTGCACGATTAGAGCATGTAACGTTAGTAAAATATGCAGCCGAGAATGATTCACACAGACAGCGGTTGACTCGCGCGGCTGATGAGCCTCTCCCGGCAGAGTTCAAGCATCTGTGGACTCGTCCCTTCAGCTCTGGCCATCTTGCTTTCAGTCCGCGATTAGCTTTTTTGTTTTCTTCATTACAGTTAAAGTAACGTCTGCTTTTCTCTAGTCATTCACAAGTTTCTCACTTCAAACTTTCTTTCTTCTGCTCCGTTATGCACAGCGCGCGCGGCTCGCGCTCTGCTTCTGCCCTGATGCGACTTTTAGTCTAGTGCGACGCATGTTATTTTCCTCTTCATGACGCATATTTTGACTGATGCGACTCATACTCCGGAGCAACTTATAGCCTGAAAAATGCGGTAAGCACTGCATTGCAATACTTGCATTTTGCCCCGTCACTCTCATTTTTAAAGTGCTCCACGCTTTCTTTGCCCGCTTAGAAAGCTGGTCATAGGGGTGCAAACATATATTAGAACTAAATTCAAGGCACGTCATTGACGCCACTTAACCGAGCAAAATGTTTCACTCGGTTACGCATTTTTTAACGGTTAATCGGTCAATCGGTTAACCATGGACACCCCTACCTCAAAGTAGTCCATATGTGACATCAGTTGTTAAGTTAGACTCTTCTGAAGCGTCGACAATACATTTAGGTCCAAACATAACAAAAAATATGACTTTATTCAGCATTGTCTTCTCTTCCGCGTTTGTTTTCAATCCTAAAATAAAGAACCAAACAGCAGATTGATTCATGATTCGGATCGCCAATGTCACGTGATTTCAGCAGTTTGCCAGTTTGACACGTGATTGGAATCCTGAATCATGACAGTTTGATTCTTTATTTGAGGAACACGGAAGAGAAGCATACACCCATTTTATGGCATTATTGAAATGAGACATTACGAAATCTCATTACGAAATGAGACACAGCTATTGTCACCACCAGACACAGCAACATTTTTAAAGTGAAATTATGAAGATGAAGATTGACATTTTGTTAAAGCTGCAGTCCGTAACTTTTTGCACTCTAGCGGTTAATAAACAGAACTGCATGCGTCTTGCGGAGGAACATGCATAAAGCACTTTGGATAAAAGCGCTATATAAAATGCAGTCCATTACAGCCGGAGCTACTTCTCTCCGTTTATAGCTGTGTCTCATTTCGTTAAATTTCTAAGGCTGCGTCCTCCGGAGGACACGTCCTGTGTAAGATGCAGTATACGGAGTGTCCTCAATCAGAATTAAACGAGACGTCCTTCGTAGGACACACAGGCAGGAAGTATCACGTTGCTATGCCAACAAGTCCAGCCTGGTTGCGCTCTCACGCCAGTTATATGAATGAAAATTATTTATAACTTGATAATGACTATGAAATGTTTCTTGTCTTGACAGCAATGTACTGTTCTAAACGTTTAAAATGCACTAAACAGTTGTAATCCTGTTTACCACAACTATCTGTTTGAGGTAATAGAGCTTTAAAAAAAAAATTTAAAAAAAGCTTGAACTACTTAATTTAAACACCACACCTACGCTCGCATGTATATCTGGCGGTGGTGCCGTTTTTTCATATAATATTAAAAAAAATATGACGGTTGTTAACGGAGACGCAAAGAATTGTGGGTTATCGCCAGCCGTGAAGGCTACACCTCAGCACACTCCGAAATCCTGTGAAAGAAGGACGCATTCAGAGGTCGCGTTTGGAGTGTCCTTTTTTTATTTTTTTTTTTTATTTTTTTTTTTTTATTTTTTTTTTTTTATTTAAAGAATCAAGATTTACAAACAAACATGGCTGCATAGAATCAGTTACTTAAACAGTTACTCATGTCCTAAAATAGGACATAGAGGATATAGCCTGAGGGAGCAGCTCTTAATATAAACAGTGAAAATTAAATGAATAATTAAAACAACAACAAAAGTATAATGACATGACATAAGGGGAGAATTCAAACATTGTTCAGTTATTAGCCTCAGTTGGGAAGTGTTTTAGGATGTCAAATATTTTTTGTGCTTTAGGACCTTTCAAGATTTTTAGAGATTTCATATACATTTTAAATTCATTTAAAAAAACAACAAATTTGGGAGATGATTTCACAATTCTACACTTGTGAATGAAGAATTTAGCTAGACATACAATTGTATTAATACAGAGCTCATCACCTTTGTTTTGTAATATCAGTCCAAATGTTATGTCGTCCCTAGAGAGAGAAGTTGGGAGTGAGGACATCTTTGGCTTAACCCATTTATATATATCACACCAAAAAGTTTGAATTACATTACATGAGAAAAAAACATGGTCCGTGGTTTCAACATCATTTTCACAGAATGTGCATATATTATCATCTATACCAAAACGAAGATGTAGTAAATCTTTAGAGGGGTAAATATTATTCATTACTTTGAAGTGTGTTTCTTTCACTTTAGGAGCAATAGGGAGTGTTAGATACATTGTTCTTAGCTTAGAGATTGAATCCTTATCAAATTTTTGTAGGATGTTATTTTTATTTTGGTTATTAGGGTAGAGATACTCGATAAAACATCTTCTAATAAAGTGGTTAGTGCATTTTTTATCCAGAACATGGATCCCTTGAATTGATAGTGGGGCCAATTGTGGTTGAATCGTATAATATTCCAAAATGCTTCTTGTTAGAAGGACATAACCTTGAGGTAGTGCTTTATGTAATTTAAAAAAATCTGATTTTGAAGGTTTGAAATTATGTTTGATGCAAAGTTGTTCATAATTTAAAAAATGTCCGTTAGTATCCATTAAGTCGGTCATGGACCATATGTTTTTCCCATACCAATCCTCAAAAAACAAAGATCGGTTGCGGTGCAAGATGTACCTGTTGTTCCAAAGTACAAATGTATGGGGTGAAAAGTTATGTATGTGTAACATTTTCCAATACAAGAGTATTTGTTTGTGAAACTCTGATAATGATATAGGTAATTTATCAACATTAAAGTCCGCTCTAAGAAGAAATTCTAATCCTCCAATTTTCTTGAATAAGGTCTTTGGAATACAATACCAGAAGGAGTTATTGTGTTTGATCCAAGATTTTAGCCAATTTATTTTTAAGGTTCCATTAAGGCAGTCAAAATCAATAACTTTTAGCCCTCCATCATTTGTGTCTTTAACCATATTGCTCTTTTTCATATAATGTGGTCTGTTTCTCCAAATGAAGTTTAGGTTGATTTGGTTGATAGACTTAATTAATTTGTTTGAAATGGCATTGGAATAAGCTGGGTAAATACATCTTGATAAACATTCCATCTTTGTTAGGTAAATTCGACCTAGAATTGATAAATCCCTCTGTAGCCATCTATTTAACCTTGATTTGCATTCTTTAATTTTATTTTCTACATTTAGAAGTTGGCTTTGTTTTTGGTCCTTGCAAAGGTAAATTCCCAGGTATTTGATTTCTGATTTGATAGGGATATTACAGATGGTTTTCAATGAAGTGTCATGTACAGCAAGCAATTCACATTTTTTTAAGTTTAATTTTAGACCTGAGGCTTTCGAGAATTTTTCAATTTTGGCAATAGTTGTTGAAATTTGGTATCTATCTTTTAAGAATATTGTAGTGTCATCCGCTAGTTGGCTGATTATTATGTCTGTGCCCAGTACATTAAGTTTTTTGATTTCATTACAGTTTTTAATATAGATTGCTAGCATTTCTGTGGCTAAGATGAATAGGTATGGTGATATGGGGCAACCTTGAGGGATACCCACATTAATCTTGAAGCTTGGGGTGGTACCACTAGGTAATAGGACACAGCTACTAATATCTCGATATAAGCCACCAACCCATTCTCTAAATTTGATTCCAAACCCAAAGTGTTTGAGTACAGAAAGAATAAAAGGATGTTCCACGGAGTCGAATGCTTTATAGAAATCTAGAAAGAGAAGGAAACCATCATCCTCTATTTGGCTTCTATACTCAATAATGTCCATTACCAATCTTATATTATTATGAATTGATCTTCCTTTTAAAAATCCTGACTGTGTATCTGCAATAATATCTGAAATTCCTGTTTGAAGACGAGAAGTAAATATATAGGTTAGAAGTTTGTAGTCTGAATTTCTAAGTGTAATGGGTCTTCTGTTATCAATAATTCTGGGATCTTTTCCAGGTTTTGGGATAGATATTATAACTCCATGCCTCATTGTTGGTGGGAGTACACATGTTTCAAATATTTCATTAAAGACTAGTAGCAGCAGGTCTCTTAGATCTACCCAAAAATGTCTGTAAAAGTCACCTGTGAGACCATCAGATCCGGGGGCTTTGTTAATAGAGAGACGACCAATTACTGCGTCTAGTTCTGCAATTGTTATTTGATTATCACATATTTGTTTGAGGTCATCTTTTATTTTTGGAATATGTTTTGCTATATCCTGAAAAAAGTTCTGACAGTCCATGCTAGAGAATTTAGAGCTATAGAGCTGGCTATAGAATTTCCAGATTTCTGAAGAGATTACTTTTTCATCTGAGATTTCATTATTATCAACCATCAGGGATCTTATGCTATTTTTTTCCTGTCTTCTTTTTTCAAGACCACAGAAATACGATGAATTTTTTTCCCCCTCCTCTATCCATTTAGCTCTGGATCTAATAAACGCCCCTTGGGCCTTACGACTGTAGATTTCATCTAGTATAGGTTGGAGGCATAATATCTTCTGTCTATCATCTTCTGATGGGTTTGGTTTGTTGCAGTACAAATTTAACTGATTAATAATGTCTACCTCTTGTTTTTCACAATTTTTTTTAAGCATTTTACTGAATGAGATGGTAAATTGACGTATTTTATATTTTAGAAATTCCCACTTTTTGGTAGCAGTTGTTAGCTCCTCAGAGCTGGCATATTTATTAATTAATACTTTGATTTTTTGGCAGTAGTCATTATTTTTGAGCAGACTGGAATTGAACTTCCAATATGTGTGTGAGTGAGCATTGTTGTTATTGGGTTTGATTTGTAGTAGAATAACACTATGATCTGTTAGTGGTGCAGCTGAGATATCAGAACTGATATTATAGATCATCAAATTATTTGCAATTAACCAGTGATCAATTCTGGATTTATAATTGTGGCTTGAACTAAACCAGGAGTATTTAAGTATTTCTGGATTTAAGTGCCTCCAAGTATCAACCAAATTTAGTTTTTCGCAGAAGTTTGTGAATATAGTGTTTGGATGATTTACAGAGTACCTGCAAGGATATTTATCAAGAAATTCATCATGAACTAGGTTTAGGTCGCCACCAATGATGATGTTATCAGTTGAGTGTGTTAATTTAATATTGCCTAACTTTAATTCAATTTGCTCAAGTAGGTTTCGGTTTTGTCTACTGATGTTATATCCATAAATGTTGACTAAGATGAATTTCAGACCATCTATGTTTATAATAAGAATCAACCAGTGGCCAGCTTCATCTGCCATATGGGACACAATATGACCTTTGAAATTATTTAGGAGGATGGCGACACCTGCTGATCTCGAAGTGCCATGGCTAAAGTAAGCTTCATCTCCCCATTGTTTAGACCAAAATATAACATCATCAATCTTAGAGTGCGTTTCCTGCAAAAAAATTATATTTGACCTCTTCCCTTTACAAAATAAAAAAATACTTTTTCTTTTTGTCATGTCTCTTAGTCCCCTTGCATTAACAGAAATTAGAGAAATGTTACTCTTCAAACAAAACATAGAAGAAAATAATAACAATAAGGATAAGAAATAATCAATAACAACGGATTACTGAACTTACTCAGAACAACGGTAGAAGTTTCCTATCAGGAAAATAAAATATTGTAGTAGCAAAACCCTGAGAACACGTTTTCATTTAAACTCACTTATATTCGGGATTAAAAAAAACCCTGGACAGTTGTGTCTATGGTGAGACTCTTTGACCATTAATGAAAGCATGGGGGCCCCGGAACACTGTCTTTAGACCAGCCTTCCTTGCTTGTTCAACTTTCGGCCACACAGCCCTCCGTGCCTCTCTGTCTTCCTTAGTGAGGTCTTCTGCGAAGCGGATGTTGAGATCCTTGCAGACGTGGTGAAGTTTGGTGATTCGCCAGAGTTCGTCCCTGAAGTGGCGTCCTGTGAACTGCATGATTATCTGACGAGGGCGGTTGGTGTTACTCGGCCCCAGTCGATGCACAGAATCTAGGATGAATTCCATTTTCTCCCTCCAATGTGGTGCTATCTTTCCGATGATATCAGAGATGATTTGTTTTGTGTTTTCGTCCTTTTCCTCCTTTAAACCATTTAAGCGCAGGTTCCATCTTCTTTTATAACGCTCCAACTCTACAGCTCTTTTCCCCACCTCTGCTACTTTTTTCTCCAGATCTGTGTTCACCTCTTTCAGTTGTTTCACCTCGGCGTGCAGTTTTTGGCATTGTTCTTTGCAATCTTTGATCTCGGAAGAGTTAAACTCTACCGCTTTTGCGATGTTGGCTATGGTCAGCGTGTTCTGCTTTAACTCCGCTTTGAAGTCCTGCATCATGTTTTGAAGAGTGCCGATAGCAGCCAATATTGCAGCGTTAGAGAAGTCTTCAGCATGGGCATCCACAGAGACGTCGTCTGGCTTTGACTTTTTCTGTGGTGCTGGTGGTTTGGAAGGGGATGCTAAGGTGTTCTTAGTTCCTCTGGTGTTAGTTTCCATCCTTTCAGGACCACCATAGTCGTGATCTTGGAGAGCCTTCAATTGAGCATTAGCTTTTGTGCTAACGTTAGGCATGTTATGGTCTGCGATATCGTAGCCTACTCCAGGAGGTGCTCAGGGTCATTTGCAGGGTTCTGAATTATTATGATAAGATCGCTACGGTTTTACATCTGATAATTCAGGGTTTTAACAAGTTACAAGTTAGTTCCGTTTATTCTCAAGGCTTTGCTACTCTGAGCTGTTCACAGTACGTCTGCTCTCTCCGCCATCTTGGCGCGCCCCCTCTTGGAGTGTCCTTCTCACTTTTTTGAAATGAGACGGCCTTATGACGTATGCACCCTACAAATGCGACCTCCGGAGGACGCAGCCTTCTGAAAGGAGACACAGCTTTTGTCTATGGCAGACCACACAGAGACTGCTCCTCCGCAGCGGTACCTACCAGTCTGGCCTGAAATAGTCCCAATATAAACACTTATAATAAGTGTACCATAATGATTCAGGGTAAGACAAAAACACGGTTTGGAAAAAGGATTCATGTTGTACAGTCTCATTATATCATTTTTGTAAATCTTGAACACAAAAAAAGTTACGGAAAAAAGTACCTTGATGTAAAATAATAATATATATTTTTTTGGTTTTGTTAGAGGTGTTTTGACTATTTTGTTGTAAAATGTAGATAGATAACGAAAATATATTATATTACATATACACAGATTTTGCCTGGGGCCCTCACTCAATGTTAGTTCCCCTCTGCTAAACATTATTGTAATTCAGCTAACGTTATTCATCGTAACCACAACTTGCAGATGCAGTACAGACAACATTAGATTTTAATGGTGCGAAAGTAATTAAATAGTAATAAGTAACGTATTACTCTACACAGAATTACGGTAATATTGTATATAATAACAAAAACGTAGTATTTTCAAATGCATGTAATGTAAAAAGTAACTAAGTTAGTAAAAATAATTGCATTTAGGAAGTAGGCTAACTTGCCCATCACTGATGTAACTTACAGCGTCACCAAACTTTTCAATAAAAAAACAAATTCTTATTTCCAAGGATTAGCATCCAACTTGAGGATAATTGGTGCCAGTGAAAGAATAATTACACGCTGATGAATTTTAAGCAGCACAAAAGTTTGGCATATTAAACGTGATGTTCCTTTGGCACGGTGCTTCTTATGTGGGTGGATAAAGCACGCAGTAAAGCACTAAGAACGGCACAAAACAAATAAAACAATATCATATAAAGTGTACCTTTGATGCTTGATAGAGTTGTTTTTCCAAAGATTTGATGCCTCCAACTAAGTCCTTCTAATGCATGTGCAGCGATGGCCCCTTTAAACTCTGCTGCACTTCTTCTGGCTTTTTATGGCAGTTGCTAAACAAACGATAGGTGCATTTCCGCCCCCTACTGGACTGGAGTGTGGGCCATTGACGGATATGGAAGTACTAAATAATAATATAATAATAATAATAATAATAATAATAATAATAATAATATATATATATATATATATATATATATATATATATATATATATATATATATATATATATATATATATATATATATATAAAATAAAAAAACCTACATTACCTTTTAAATCCTATTAAACAGATGTTTTATGAATTAATGCATTGTTTATTTTATGATTATTCAATCCATTATTAAGCAGTGTTTTAAGTGATCATGTTTACTAATATGGCCTGTTTTGCAACATGATTGACTTCCTCATTTCCATCCACTCCCACATGTGCTGGAACCCACAAAACACAAATCTCAACTCCTAACTTATTCACTCTATACATAGTTAAAATAATTTCATATAAAATATCTTGTCTTGATGATCTTCCACTCTGCTGCGCTTCTTCTTCTTCTTCTTCTTCTTCTTCTTCTTCTGGTATTTAATGGCAGATTGGCAAACCAACTTGAATGGTGCTTTTCCGCCACCTACTGATCTGGAGTGTGGAGTGTACAGGCTTTGGAAGAGATGAAAGAATCTATCACTCTAAATAAATAAATAAATAAATAGATTAGATAGATAGATAGATAGATAGATAGATAGATAGATAGATAGATAGATAGATAGATAGATAGATAGATAGATAGATAGATAGATAGATAGATAGATAGATAGATAGATAGATAGATAGATAAATAAATAAAGCAGCTCCCATCCATCCTAACTCTTGAGTTAACTGTTGTCTCTCCCTTTAATGCGCAGCACACTCTAATATGCTCAGGATCCCCACATTTATCACATTTTTCCTGTTTTTTGCTTCCCTATTCTACAAATACTATAATTTAATGCAGTGTGACCAATTTTTAACCTTTTAATAATATCTCTTTTCTATTTCCATATCTTTTCCTCTCATTACTCTGCTGCACTGATGAGCATGCTTGCTAATAACCCAGGGGAGGAGCGGGGCCAAGATGGCGCCTGTGTAAGTCGTGTTGTTAGCTGCTCTCTAACGTATTTTGTGCAATTCTTGATCTAACTTCTCCTCATGAGTAGATACTGTTAAATATTCCCCCTTGCCTGTCACCCCTCCATTTGGCAAATTGAGCATTTAGACATACTCATAGTAAAAAGACAGCTGCCTACAGGTTATTCTGAATATACATAACCAATATGTATTTAGAAAGGCAACACCTGAGAGTTTACAGCTGAATACTCAGAATTACGCATACAGTTATTAATATAAAGATATATAGGCTAAAACATAAAAATAAAAAAATAAAAATATTTAAAATATTGTATAAACATATTATGATATTATGTGAATGTCGTATAACGCCCAAAAACTACAATTAAAGTGAAGGCACAAGTGTGTTCTTGCTTTATTTAAAATCTGAGGCTGTTATGTCCAAAACTATGAATGTTATGAAACATTTTTTGTTGGCCTGAAGACACGTTTGCAGTCTTTTGTCTAATGTCTGGTGAGGAGAACAGCTCAATTAATGCTACAATGTGCTCTCTCGACGATCGTTTCACACGTTTGAATGTCTGAGGCGTAATCCTCATTATTCTTTTGTTATGAATCTTTTGTTTTGTACCAGCCATTATTCAAATCCACTATCACATGTATGCCTGCCTAATGGCCAATTAACAGCACAGTATTTCATTTAGTAAGCCACAGTTTCTGTTCGGGGATAATTACTCCTCTATGGATCGAGGCCAGACCGAACCGCCCCACCTAAAAATTGTGTGCGGGGCTAAGTTCGGCTGGCGTCCAGGCTACCAAAATATAGCACTACCACTGTTAACAATATGATTAATTCCAGTCTCTCGTTGGTAAATATTTATAGATTATTACACGATTCCTCTTCCTTTACTTGGTTCAAATCTGATTTGACACAAAAATCACGTATTGATTTGTGGCTAATATCTGATTTCTTTTGATTTCTTCTGTTAAATCATGTTCTATTTCCAATGCACCTTTAACTGATCACTCAGGTATTGACTTAGAAATGTCTGAACTTAACTGTAACTCATTTAGGAAACCAGGGTTAAACCAATTAAATATCTCTTTATTACACAATTCTAAATATTAATATTAAAGGCATAATTTATTCTTTAAAAAATGCTAATATTTCTCATAATTTAAATTGGGAAATGATTAAATATGAGTGTTGAAAGTTTTCTATAAAATTTCTATAAAAAACATAAAAAAAAACACCTTTTAATAAAAGCCCAGGACCTGATAGTTTACCTTTTGAGTTTTACAGAGTTTTTTGGGAAGATATTAGAGAATTTATTTTGAATTTGTTCAATGAGTGTGCAGTAAATTAATCTATGAAACAGGGAGTAACTAATTCCAAAACCTAATAAAGACATTTTGTACTTAGACAACGGGCGGCCAATAACACTCCTTAACTCGGATTAGCATCTCTTTTTGCCAATAGATTAAAACCTTGTTTGGAGGAAATCTTATCTGTCACACAGTCTGGATTTATGAAAAGAAGAAGTATTTCAAACAACATTAGATTGGTGTTGGAAATTTTAGATTACTCAGATTTAGTAAATGAGGAAGCCCTTATTTCGTTAAGGGCTGTTGACCGATACCGGGCCGATACCGTTGAGCCTAATTTCATGTAGCAGGCCCTTAATCACTTTGGTTTTGGCCCAACCTTGAAAAGAATATGATGCACACATTCTCAAGAAGTGTTTCTTTATCTGGTGGTACGTCTTCTCGTTTTGTTATCCAAAGAGGCATTAGACAGGGATGCCCTATATTTCCCCCTTTTATTTTTATTAGCAGGTGAAATATAAAATCTTTACACTCTGCATTGCTCTCAAGTTAGAGGTATTGAGATAGGAGATTTCACTTTAACTATAAGTCAACTTGCTGATGACACTTTATTATTTCTGAAAAACAAAGATCAGATCTCTGTGATTCTGGAGGCATTTAAAGCCCTATTCGGACGGGATTAGATTAACATGGGGACGTGGGGGTAAAGTCATTTTACCTCAGGACGTCTGTAATATTAATGGCCAATTCGCACGGGATAAGACATCTCAGTAAAACTAGCAGAAGTGGGAGGAGTAACTCGCTTTACGCACCTCCTTGACGTCATGTGCGTATGACGTTACCGTTTTTTAAATTGTTTAATTACAAAATTAAATCGCATCCTGTGCGAATTGGCCATTAATATTTCAGATGTCCTGAGGTAAAATTACTTTACCCCCACGTCCCCATGTTAAAGTAATCCAGTCCGAAAAGGGCTTAAGTTATTCTCTGATGCCTCAGGTCTCCATGTGACTCAATATAAAGCCTGATTCGGACTGGATTAGTTTAACATGGGGAGGTGGGGGTAAAGTAATTTTACCTCAGGACATCTGTAATATTAATGGCCAATTCGCACAGGATGCGATTTAATTTTTCCAGACCTTTTAACAGAAGGTAAAAGTCTATGTAATCTTCACTGACATTGTCCATGATGATTACCGAGATGGCACATTCGGACGGGACTAAAATCACAGAGAACCTCTGGTAATAATTACTTTACCCCCACGTCTCCATGTTAAACTAATCCAGTCCGAATGGGGCTTAAGAGTGAGATTATGGCTGTACACCAACTAGAAGACTCCTGTAGTACAGGTAAAACAGTGTAACAACAACGACTAATGAGTTTAATGTCTCGGGGAATAATTAACTCAAAAGGGATTTAATATTCAATATTCATGAATTTATGAATATGATTTGCCAGTTGTTCATTACGTATTAAAATTTTCCGATAGGGAAAATTGTTTAATTAAATACAAGTAACCCTTTACGGAATTGCTTGAAATTATCCTACTAAGTTTGTCCTGCAAATTAGTTATAGACTTTTCAAATCAATTCTCAATAAAGGGATTACTGCTTTACAAGCGCATAAGAAACATTAACTTTACTGATCAGGATAAGTTCAATATTTCAAATGGTCATACAGTTTACTTTACTAACATAGTAGCATAAGCAGTTAGGTAACGTTTAGATCGCAAGTTTCATTGACTTTGTGTATGTGGCAGAATAACAGATTCAACTCATTAAATGTCCTTTGAAGGTTTAATAAACACAGACTAAAAATAACACTACAATTCACACAGAAAGTACATACTAAATATGCATCAAGAGAGTAGAAGTATAGATATTAACGAAAGAATACATAAAAGAGAATAATGAATAGACTGAAGTTAAAGAGAGATAAAAGAGAGAGAGAGAGACAAAGAGAGAGGGAGAGAGAGAGACAAAGAGAGTGGGGGAGGGTAGGAAACAGCTTTCCTTCAGTTCAACCAAATACGACCTTCACGGAGTTAATTTATCCCAACGGGAGAATAACACACCCTCTTTACAGCAGTAAGAAATAGAATACTTGCATTCTTTTTGGTTTCGTTTTGGCTTCTCGCTTGTGTGCGTATGTGTCTCTGCGTGTTCAAATGTCCTGCATGTCCGGCGGTCCTTTCCGAGGTTGGGAGGGAAGCGGCTGTTTGCTTTAGCGATGCTTCGTGTTCTTGAAGATCGGATTGTAGAAGAGAAGATTTTTGGAAGAGATGAGGCCTGCTTGGAGGGCCTGCATTGGTGGCCTGGCTCAAGAGCCAGCCACGATGACGTGTTGGTTCAGCCAGAGAGAGAAGAGAGAGCGGAAGAGTGTAAGAGGGGCGGAGGGCATCCGAGGTCCTCCTTTTATGGTCTGGCCGTAGTCCCACCCTCCAGGGTTAGACTTAACCAATGAGAGTGTTGGGATTTCCCGGCGGGAAATTCCTCAGCAGACTTTATTGCTCTTTGTTTGAAGGTTCGACTCAGTGGGTCTCTGAGTCTTCATACTATAATTAATGCAACAAACACACACTGCATTTTCTGAATAAGTGATATACCTGGAAGTGTAAGTCGTGAAGTGAGCATTAATTTGATAGGAGACATGACATATATGAGGTTATCTGAACTAGTACTTTGTTAAGACACAGACAAAAAGATGCAAAATACCATACAGAAGAAACATTTTACAAAACAATTATGTGTTTACATATAATGTCCTGGGGTGCATGTTCATTTATAGATGGTTTGTCTATAATTTGAGGCAAAAGCTCTGTGTCTCTGTGTCAAAAGCTCTGTGGCCACATTCTTTCCGGCCATAAAAAGATCTTATCAGATGGTTTCCAGGGTGACTGAAGAATCTCCCTCTGTTGTGTTGGGGGGAAGGTATGCTAGTGAGCACAACTTTCAAAACATATTTGTTAAATGTAACTGGCGATTGTGTGTTTGATTCGCCTGAGTCGCTACATAATCCCCCCTTTCGCTAGTTGTTGTCCCTCCTATGGACAACAACGAGCGATATCAAAGATTCAGGAAGATCAGACACACCATAGCCATGTTAGGCTCCAGTTGTTTGTGTCTCCGGAAGTTATGGTCGTTCCACGGCAGATAAGGCAGACAGTAGCCCAGTTCAGGTCTCTGTGCTTGTGCAGCAGGTGTCGAGGCAGCAGGTGCCCTGACGGTGCGTCACCTGTCATCCAGAAGTCTGTTTGTGTGGTGCAGGTGTGCTGTGGGCTTTCTGCAGCCCTGGGTGGAACCATGTTCCTCGCAATGGCCAGTCAGTCACTTAGGTCTCCTGCCTAGGAAGATGGACTGTGCATCTTGACACTTTTATGTCCTATGCTGACTAGGAACTTTTCCAGAGGGTGCCTCGCATTGTGGCCAGGCTGGGTGCCTTCTGGTGATCCACTTTGGTTTCTCTGTTTCAAAGTTCAAAGTCATTGGGGTTTTGAGAATCCCTTCAGAGGCGGCCTTGTGTTCGTTAAAGGCCTTCTTTCTCAAATCACATGCATGACATAGTGTGGGGCTTGGCAGTATTGCCTACAAGGTGGCTACCTGGTGTTGGAGGAGAAGGTTCTTGAAGCTGGTATAAGGTTGGGCAGAGGGCTTGGGCTCCTCCCCCCTTCTGCGTTTGTGTGCAGGGCTGGAGGAGCTTGCGCTGCTGATGTGAAGTTCAGGAGAGTACGTCTTTCTTTTGAGGATTCATTTGCAGTTGGTGATCAGCAGTCCAGGTTGCTCTCTCAGTGCGATGCCCGAGGTTGGACCCGGTGTGATGATGTCTGGTGGTGGCTGGCCTCTGATTGTCTGGAGGCACAGGAGCATGATCACGGCCGCGTTTCTTAGGCATTTCCAGATCTGTTGCATGGCCTCAGTAGTGAAGTGGATGCCTCTGTCTGAGTTGATTCTCAGTGGCAATCTTGATAGGAAAAAGATGTGATTCATCAGATGGTATGCCGTGGTCTGGGCGGTGTCGTTGGGTGCTGGTTGACACTCCACCCACTTGGTAAACTGGCACACCACTGTGAGAAAGTACTTTTTGCCTTTTGTGGACCTGGGCAGGGGTTCTACCCGGTCGATTTGTAGGTTTGACCATGGGAACGTGGTCCCTCTGTGTTGCAGTGGGGCTCTGTGGTTCGGGTTTGCTGGTTGGAACTGGCAGCGAACTAGCCCTTCTCTAACATACTCTGCTGCATCTTGATGCATCCCAGGCCCATATGCCACCTGTTTCAGTGTGTCATACATGGCTCTGGTGCCGTGGTGTCCAGCACATGGTGTGTTGTGGGCGTACATTAGCATCACCCCCCTTTGCGACCGTGGCACTACAAGCTGTGGCGCTGTGTTGCCATCGGGTGCACACCAGAGAATGTTGTCCATAATACGCATCATGTGTCTGGAGTTATGTAGATGCTTGTGGCTAGAGTCATCAATGAGCTCAGAGTCAGTGATAGGGTGGTTGGAGGGGTCTGAGAGGTGGTCAAGAATTGTCTTTGTTGCAGTGTCAGAGGCTTGCGTATCCGCAATATCGTTGTGTGAAAACTGCGGCGTTAGCGATAGCAGCTGCAAGGGAGGCATTGTAGCCGGTGTCGATCGCTTGCTGTGGGTTAGCACTGCAACAATGGGGCTGGATGTGGGGTGCGGGGGTGCCCACATGTCGCCGTGTGTTGTGTTTTTACTGATTGTATTGCACAGTGGTAGACTTTTTGTTGAGTTGTCTGCCCACAGTGCAGGGATACTGTTCGTTGTGACAATGTCATTCAGCTGTAGGTCATTCATGACCTGGGGGCAGAAGGCATCAGAGTCTTTGGATAGCTGAAATGTGCAAATTAGCGAATTTGAACTTGCCTTTGGGGCTGAAGCTGTGTTGTCACAGTGTGCTGCAGGGGGTCCCGTGGCCTTTGTGACCTGGCAGTCTGGCTCTGTGGGAGTTCCCGTGACCTCTGTGACTTGACAGTCTTGCTCAGACGATGTGTGTGTCTGAAGGGGCAGAGGGTCACGCACTTGAGCCCAGACTTTCAGCTGTTTGAAGTCCAGTACGGGTTCGAAGCGGTCCAGCAGGTCTTTTCCGATGAGAAACGGATAAGTGTTCATAGGGGAGATATAGACGGGGTGTATCAGCCTCATAGGTCCAATTGTCAGGTGGATGGAAGCTACGTGCTTGAGCTGGATGTCGTTTTGGCTATACGACTGCACATTTAGCTTACAAGTATGAAGGCTAAGGGTGCGATTTTGCCTCTGTGCTTCAAATCTGAGTCTTTCAAACAGTTGGGCGGATATAAGCGTGAGGTCGGAGCCAGTGTCAACTAGGGCTTCGAGCTTAAATGCCCTTTCCATAGTGATAGTCAGATAGAGTTTTCGAGCCATCCCCTTCTCGATTAGGTTTCCCAGGAGTCTTGGTGTGGGGACCTGTGTGTTGCTTGATAAGCCGTCTGGATATGTGTCAAGTGTCTCATTATGCGTGCAAACAATCAAAACAGCGCTTTTTGGTACGCTGGGCTGCCCCATGTTACTGTCTTGATTAGAGGCTGTTGCTGTCAGCTGTCGTGAGTGTGTGCTGCTGACGTGTGGGGGTGCAACAGTTATTACACTAGTCCGTGGTTGGGGAACAGTGTTCAGGGTGGATGATTCAGTTGCAGGAAGGGCGGGAAGGTTGATTTCAGGTATCATGTCTAGTCGTGCTGTACCTGGTCCGTCCTTCTTGTCTTCCTTGTGAGGTTTCTGTCGGAGGAGCTCTTTCAGGAGCTTTATGAGCTCTATAACTTCAGAAGCAGCTACACTTTCTTTGCCAGACGTGGGTTCAGGTCTGGGCCTACCATTGTCCCGTCGAGAGTGGCCTCTTCGCTGGCTTTTTGGGCGAGGCGGGTCCCAGGATCCTTCAGAGCGATCGCTCTGGTACCGTAGACGGTCGCCATTATGACCACGCTGCCCTCTGCTGGCTTGGAGTGGTTTGCACTCTCTGTTGACGGGTCGGTAACTGTGGTTCTGTTTGGCGCCCTCCAGGGTTAGCTCTGGGTGGTGCTCAGAGACAGGGCAGATGGTGGGCTGTTTTACAGTCTTTTCAGAAATGGTTTTCTGTTTGACGTAAGCTTTGTGAGCCAAGTCTCTTAACTGTTGCGTGCCCATGCTGCGCGGGCACGCCAGCACCCCCAGATGGTAACTGATGGTAGGGTGCAGGTTTCGGAGGAAAAGAGTTTTGAAGTTGATGTCCTCCTCCATGCCTGGGTCGTTACGTGTCCCGAAGTAGGCACGTCGCAGTCTGTTATAAAAGTTCTGTGAGGTCTCACGTCGAGCTTGCTTGAGGTCCATGGCAGTGATGAACCCCTGGTCTGACTCGGGATCGGAGTACTCACGAATTAGAGCTTGTCGTAGATGCCAGTAGTCCGCTTTGATGGCCTCTGGTTGTCGATCCAGAAAGCTGCGTACGTCACGATTAGACGTGGCCCTGAGCAGGTACAGTCTGTCCCAGTTGTTCGCGTGAGCGACAGTTTGCAAGTAAAAGTCTATGTCTTTTAAGTATGCGTGGACGTCGTGTCCTCCTGCCGGGTCTGGGCTGAAGGTAGGAATATTTCTGGCCAGCTTGTCAAGGTTCTTTGAAGCTTCGTGGCTGTTGACCTTGACTTCCTGGAAGGGCGTCCTTTCCTTTGCTGCTGACGGGGATTCGTGGAGACTGGCGGGTGCTCTTTTAAACAGGGGGCTGTCATTCCCCTTCGTAGCTCTTGCTTCGTGGCTAAAATGTGCGGAGTAACTGGTCAGGGGAAACTGTGTGTTGTGTGTTTCCCCCTTCCGGTAACGTTGCACTATATATGATTGTCTCAGTTCTCTTTGCACCATGTCAAGTTCATCTTTGAGCTCGTGTCTTTGCTGGATGAGCTCGTCGATCTCGGCTTGTGCCGACTGCAAATGTTTTGCATAGACTTTAGCTTTAATGTCTCTGTCTTTAAGTTCATCAGTGGCTCTCTCCAGGAGGGATTCGCCACGCCGAAGCTTTTCGTCGAGTTGTTTCCTGGCGTCTTTCTCTGACTGTATTCGTCGGTCGGTGTCACGACGGAGCTCCTTCAGGGTCTTTTGAAGTCTTTCTATTTCTTTTCTTTGTTCTTTGTCTGTTTCGTCGTCTTTCTCTGTGTCTAGAAGCTGATCTAGACGAAGCTGGGTGAGGGCTTGGTCTCTCCGGGCCTCCTTGGCTTGAAGCTTTAGCGTTGCTGCCTCATGTTCCAGGTTGTCGTAGCTCCCTTCGCTTAGACGTGCCTGTGCGATGAGGACGTGGGCGAGGCTTCCGAGGATCTTGGCCACTTCCTTGTTGGAGTAGCTGTGCGTGGGGTCGTGTGTCATCAGCTGGTCTAGCTCGGTGTCCAGTTGCTCCTGGCTCGGCTGCCTCAGACTTCCTTGACTGGTGGCCGTTAGCGCTTCCAGCCATGTCGTTAGGCGGTCCCACGGGACGGCGGAACTGGATGCAGGGAACATTACTGCGGGCGAGAGAAACACAGCACACACACACACACAGAGAGAGAGCCAATGCAAGCTTGTTCTAAGCTAACGAGCTATCGTACGGATAGCTGGGAATTTTGGCTAACTGATGTAGACAGTTAGATAATTAGACAATTCAGACAATTAGGTGGGCGGTAGCCCTGGTTGTCACTTGGTGAACTGCTGCTCGGTTGTCCCGGGACTATCTAATTCTCCTTGGGGTCTCTTGGTGAACTGAAAGAAACACAATCGTGATAGTCCAACAGTGAGGATAGGAAAGAGCACAGTGGAAACAAACACAAGAGGAATTGGTCTGTAATGAAAGGAATGTCAGCGTGCGCGCCGGGAGTGTTAGGGAAATTAATTGGCTAAATGCTCAAGATATACTAAAATTCGGCTTGTACTATGGGTTATCCCATTTAGCTCATCCGGGGTGGATTGAGGTCGCTTAAGTGGAAGATTAAATATCAAGAGCAATTTAGAAAAAGGCAAAAGTTTCTGTCAAGTAATGATAAAACAAAAGCACTTTTGATACTGTTTGTAATTACCAGACTGAGCTTTATTCCCAATGGTAGGGGAAAAGAAAAACTTTTGCAGAGAAAAAAAAAAAATAATAATAATAATAAAAAAAAAAAATAATAATAAAAAAAAAAATAAAATAATAATAATAATTTTTAATTAAAAATTTAATTAAAATTAAAAATTAAAATTGAAAATTAAAAATTAAAATAAAATTATAAATAAAAATAAAATAAAATAAAAAAATTAGAAGCTCAACTTAATTCAAATTAAATTCAAAGCAAGTTTAAATGAAATTTAAATAAGCCTGTAAGGAAAAATCAAATAAAAGAAAGCCAATCAAAAATCTTATCCTATAACGATTAATCTCTAAGTGGGAGTTATCCAAATAAAAGAATTAATCAGGAAGGGCGTAGGGATTTAGTGTTGCGCTGATGTAACAGGGTATAGCCACACGGTGGCGTCCTTCCTTCCAATTGGACTGTCTGTGACTTAAACCTAATTTCACTTTGAGTTAGAGGAAGTTATGTTTCTTTTTAAACTTCAAATTCGAATAAGGGTGTTTAATCAGCGAGAAAGGAGATTTGGTTGTTGCTAGAAAAATTGTATAAATGAAACTGTGTACAACAGTAAGCAATAAACAATTTATAGGCTCAAACTTATTTTGTTAAGGCAGAATCACATAACGGAGAGTGAAACTATCCGAATTTATCCACACGATGGCGCTATTGCGCCCGCCCTAGACTAGAGTTAGTTAGGCGGAAATGCTCACCAGATGGCTTTGTCTGGTTCTAGAGTCGCCCTCTGGCGGGTTGCAAGCGGCGTTGCAATTCTTGAGTCGCCCTCTGGCGGTTTGCAAGCGGCGTTGCAATCCTTGAGTCGCCCTCTGGCGGTTTGCAAGCGGCGTTGCAATTCTTGAGTCGCCCTCTGGCGGTTTGCAAGCGGCGTTGCAATTTCTGAGTCGCCCTGGCGTTTTGCACTTTACTGGCTTTTGCACTCATTTAAAAATGACTGCACTTTATGTGCACGAGCAACGAAACGGGTGACAAACAGGAATTTATCTTCTGCCTATTCACGCATTTTACATGGACTCCAATAGACATTTATCAATATGGCTGACGGTTTTCAGCATTTCTGATTCAAATGTTTTAGGTCTCAAGTCTTTGGTTAGCTAAGCCAGACTTAAACCAGGAGTTATCGTTTATCTTAACGATATAATAATTATTCTGAGGCCCCTTATATTGTACAGGAGAGTCTCGCCCTGTCCCAATCTTCCGCAATGATAGAAACTTTCCGTAGTTCAGATCAAGCGGGATAACGCAACGTACGTGTCTACAGACATCATCAAAATCTCATTATTTTGATGGAACACATAATATATTGCTCGAGTCAAATGTATGGATTTTCTACAATACATTTGTTTGGAAATCACGCAGATAAAACCTATTGCGCCTACGGCTGCAGGGGGTTTCGGAGATCACGCGGATTTTCGTACCGTTCATATTTTTATTAATATAATCCGGCTACTTCAACATTTCTCAGCATCTGTTTATGCTTGGGTTCGCTTTGCGCGTACCGTTCATAATTCACCAAACAACAACAAAACAAAAACGAAACAAAACGCGCGTGCAGGTTATTAATACCTCAAAAATACACAATGAATAGAATATGAATATCATTCACACATACACAAACGTTTGAAACTTGCCCGCATTCTCCACCAAATACATGTAACAACAACGACTAATGAGTTTAATGTCTCGGGGAATAATTAACTCAAAAGGGATTTAATATTCAATATTCATGAATTTATGAATATGATTTGCCAGTTGTTCATTACGTATTAAAATTTTCCGATAGGGAAAATTGTTTAATTAAATACAAGTAACCCTTTACGGAATTGCTTGAAATTATCCTACTAAGTTTGTCCTGCAAATTAGTTATAGACTTTTCAAATCAATTCTCAATAAAGGGATTACTGCTTTACAAGCGCATAAGAAACATTAACTTTACTGATCAGGATAAGTTCAATATTTCAAATGGTCATACAGTTTACTTTACTAACATAGTAGCATAAGCAGTTAGGTAACGTTTAGATCGCAAGTTTCATTGACTTTGTGTATGTGGCAGAATAACAGATTCAACTCATTAAATGTCCTTTGAAGGTTTAATAAACACAGACTAAAAATAACACTACAATTCACACAGAAAGTACATACTAAATATGCATCAAGAGAGTAGAAGTATAGATATTAACGAAAGAATACATAAAAGAGAATAATGAATAGACTGAAGTTAAAGAGAGATAAAAGAGAGAGAGAGACAAAGAGAGAGGGAGAGAGAGAGACAAAGAGAGTGGGGGAGGGTAGGAAACAGCTTTCCTTCAGTTCAACCAAATACGACCTTCACGGAGTTAATTTATCCCAACGGGAGAATAACACACCCTCTTTACAGCAGTAAGAAATAGAATACTTGCATTCTTTTTGGTTTCGTTTTGGCTTCTCGCTTGTGTGCGTATGTGTCTCTGCGTGTTCAAATGTCCTGCATGTCCGGCGGTCCTTTCCGAGGTTGGGAGGGAAGCGGCTGTTTGCTTTAGCGATGCTTCGTGTTCTTGAAGATCGGATTGTAGAAGAGAAGATTTTTGGAAGAGATGAGGCCTGCTTGGAGGGCCTGCATTGGTGGCCTGGCTCAAGAGCCAGCCACGATGACGTGTTGGTTCAGCCAGAGAGAGAAGAGAGAGCGGAAGAGTGTAAGAGGGGCGGAGGGCATCCGAGGTCCTCCTTTTATGGTCTGGCCGTAGTCCCACCCTCCAGGGTTAGACTTAACCAATGAGAGTGTTGGGATTTCCCGGCGGGAAATTCCTCAGCAGACTTTATTGCTCTTTGTTTGAAGGTTCGACTCAGTGGGTCTCTGAGTCTTCATACTATAATTAATGCAACAAACACACACTGCATTTTCTGAATAAGTGATATACCTGGAAGTGTAAGTCGTGAAGTGAGCATTAATTTGATAGGAGACATGACATATATGAGGTTATCTGAACTAGTACTTTGTTAAGACACAGACAAAAAGATGCAAAATACCATACAGAAGAAACATTTTACAAAACAATTATGTGTTTACATATAATGTCCTGGGGTGCATGTTCATTTATAGATGGTTTGTCTATAATTTGAGGCAAAAGCTCTGTGTCTCTGTGTCAAAAGCTCTGTGGCCACATTCTTTCCGGCCATAAAAAGATCTTATCAGATGGTTTCCAGGGTGACTGAAGAATCTCCCTCTGTTGTGTTGGGGGGAAGGTATGCTAGTGAGCACAACTTTCAAAACATATTTGTTAAATGTAACTGGCGATTGTGTGTTTGATTCGCCTGAGTCGCTACAACAGGTAGTTAGATCCTTGGGTATTGTAATTAGTAAATCAGCCGCAGAAAGAATCACAGATAATTTTTCACAGAGATTAAAAAAAAACAAGAAATATTTTAACTGTTGGTTTTAAAGAAACATATCTATTCAGGGCTGTGTATTGCTTTTCCAAGGCTGAAGGGATCTCCAGACTTGTATATCCTGCATTGTCTCTCTATGTAGATTCTAAAATGTGTGCCTGTCACGCCCTCACAGCCATCAGACACTGCCACACCCACTCGTTCACCATCACAGGCATTCTGAGCACCTGTGCACCATCACCAGTCACCTTATATCAACCTGGCTCACCTTCACACTCACTGGCTGCATCTGAAAACTGCTGACTCGTTGCCTCATCAGACAATGACTTGTAAGGCAGCGTTTTGTGCGTGAAGGTACCTCGTGAAACTAATTTCGGACTGACTTCTAAGGCAGTGTAACAGTTTAATGATCTACAGCTAAATAGAGAGAGCTTTGGTGATAACTAAACACATATTTAACCCTTGTGTGGTGTTCATATTTTTGTTACTCAGCCATTGTTCGTGGGTCTGGTGGACCTGCTGCATTTTGGGGTTTTTAATTCACCTCAAACTAAAATATTATGTTAAAATACTCAACAGATGTTTACTTCATCCCAATTACAAGCAATATAAACAGCGTATATCGTTAATATTTTCTTTTTACCTTTTGTTATATCACATTTAAGAATTGCTACCTTGTGTGGAAACGGCAGGGGTAGAAACAAAACTCACTCTTGTAGCTACTCTCTTACACTTACACACAATCTCTCTCACACGCACCCACACACACTCATGCGCACACATACACACACACAACCATAACACATGCACACACACACACACGCACGCAACCCCCCCCCACACACACACACACACACACGCATGTACACTTGGATATGTGGTATATGGTTACTCTCCATAGGCATACTGGTTTTTCTAATGTACAAACTGTATAATATATCCCCCTACACTAACCCTACTCATGCCCATCACAGAAAACTTTTGGCATTTTTTGTATTTCAAAAAACACAGAGGACACAGATATCGTCATAAACTATGTTTACGTTGTAATATCCATGTCATTGTACACATCTGTGTCCTCATAAACCATATACATGAACACACACACACTAACAGCAGGACCTGACAGGAGGAGGACAGAGTAGAGGTACACAGGACCTACAATTCCCACACTTTTATGAGCCCCGGGTCCAGTGGACCCGAACATCCTGTCTGTAATATAAATGTGTATGGGGGGTGTACTGTGTGTGGTCATTGAAAATGTGTTCTGATAAATATTCCTCACAGAAAATGAGCCAAGGCCAATGAGTCTCAGTTTGAAAAAATAATTAATCGTATCATTTTTATTTCGATAAAAAATGAAAATGGGTCCAATAGACCTGAACACCATAAGGGTTAATAACTACAGTAGTGATTTCTCGCTAGAAATGACATCAGAAGTGTAAATATGTTGTTAAAAAAACGTACATTTACACACAAACTGACCCGCAAACGGGACTTCTGGACGCCATCTTTTTACCCCAGCTCAACTGTCATTGAATGGAACGCACAGAATTGTGGGATATCAACGGCAGAGAAGGATACATGTATGCTGCCTTCAAAAATCGATCAGATGAAGGTCTCTCAGGAGACAGGAAGTGAAGCAAACATTAGATTCGGACATTGCTTGATGCCTTCCTGCCTTCAAATGTGTCCTCCGAAGGCAGCATTTTCCAGGTTTCGGACGCAGACACTGTCTGGTCTTGCACCGATCCAACCTCTACTACCTTTCCTCCTTCGAAGCCCTCACCTGCCATCATCTTAGTCTCAATCGTCATCATTGTCTTCGTCTTCACCTTCATCATCGTCTTCACCATCATTGTCCTTCGTCTGAGTGTCACCACCCATCTAAGTATCACCTGTGTCCGTTACCTCTGATAATAAACTTTGCACTTGCACTAATCCATCTGTGTCCTCGTCTGTGTCTTACAGTGCCACAGTTGATAAAATGTTATTTCAATTTATCTGGAGAGGCAAGACGGAGTATGTTAAAAGGAAAAGTATAATCAGAAGGAGGACTAAATGCAAGATTTTGACACTTTGTCAATAATGTATTTAAAATTAATTGTATCAAACACTGTCTTTGTGATAACGGTGGTCTTCATTTTTTTACTGACCTGTGATTTTTAAATGCACTAAACTCTCAATTAAGTTGTCCAATTTTCATAAACACGCGATGAATGCCTGTAAATTGGTCTACAAACATAATTTCTCTCACCATTCCTGTGTAATTTGGAATAACCAGTATTCAAAAACAAACTTTTTTTTTTTTAACAAAAGGCATAATTTTGTTACAGATTAAATAAATCAGCCAGGTGACTTATAATTATAATGACATGGTTCATTATCTTGGGACAAATGTATCTTTTAAAGAATATTTAAAACTTATTTATTGTGTCTCACCAAAATCTTATAAAAAACGAAAAGTTGTATAATCCTGTATTTGGTTTTCTTCCTGCTCTGACTGTTGAGGGCTGTAAGGCCGGTGCCAGGAGGTCTGGACTGAGAAACAAAGTACTCTTCTAAGAATGAACATTTAAACACACTCCTGCTACACCATACCGATACACTCACACCTCACCCTCTGCATGTTACCACCTGTATTTGCCTTTTTCCCTCTCCAGGAAGACACATACAAAAGCTATATGACGTGAAGTGAGTACAATGAAAAACTACATGTGTTTACCATCATTTGAAATGTCTTGGTGTGTCTGGTAAAGAGATCTCATTCTCCCAGCTATAATACAAACCTCCAAGAAGTTTTAATAAGTTAAGAAAATATTGTATGCCAGTAAGAAGGTGACCTCCCACAGATCAGGATGCCTCCTGTATGTAAATGAATCTTCACAGATATTGAGAACCCATTCAAACACAAATTCCGATTGGGGCCAAAACCTAATTATAATCCCAGTAACCACCATTTGGTGAAACCGATTGAATTATCTGGATTGTTGCAAAGAGATCAGGGCTTGATACTGTATTCAGGTCAGCCCGTAATGCCTGATGTCTCAAGATAACCCAGCAATATGCATTTTTCAGAAGTCAGGTATAGATTTCATTCTTTAGAGTATTTGATGTCGTCTAAGGATTACCATTGAATTGATTATGTAACACTTTGGATAAAAGCGTCTCCCAAATGCATAAATGTAAATGTGATTGGCATTATACATTTACCTGACTGTTAATAAATTGTAACACTTTGATTGATTCTGACTTGATCTGAAATTATTCAGGTTATGAATGGGTATAATTTCAACAAAGGGTTAAACGGAATAATTAAATGTGTGATTCTATTAAATATAATTGACCAAACAACCAAATGGCATTCTAATCTAAATTCGAAACTATGATTAAATTGAGTCAGATAATGAGGAATTGGAATAAAATCCCTTTTCCAGCTGAAAAGACCATAAAGAAATATCGTTTATGAAATATCATAAAGAAAAATGTATATTGACTGTACCAAATAGTAGACTATTTTCTACTAATTTGAACGTTTTATGACTCTCTAACATCAATACAGAAAAATCGAAAAGCTGTAAAGACATCCGAGCTGTTGAAAAGGATACTAAATGTAATAGAAACATGATTGATTTGTGAAATAAGATACAGACTTTTGTAATTCAAATGTCTTTGTGTTCCCCTACAGTTTAAAAAAGAACAACAACAACAAGCGACTAATCCAGCACCCGGAAAGCTTTCTTTCCATAGGGACGGCCATTGCTAGCCAAGCCATCACCTGCTGTTAGCATCCCATTGACTCCCATTCATTTTGGCGTAACTTTGACAGTGAATAAGTGACAATGAAAATTTAATCAGGTGCTAGAAAAAGAGTAACCATTAAAATGTCTTTTCATAAAGGTCATGAAACAACCGATCATGAAACAATGCACAGAACAAGCACAGAGTTGGGCTTCTTGAGTCTGTTCAGGAAGGAGCGTTTTGATTGGTGGATTAAAAACTCACCATGATTGGCTAAACAGAACATCCTCCAAAAAAAAGATATTTATGAATCCTAACCTGCCAGGAAGGTGGCAAAAAATCCTACACACAAATGCAAAGCAGTCCACGCACGTGTGACGATTCGCAAATGCAGATTCAACGATCGATAAATACATGCAACATCTTCCATAAATGTGTGATGGAAATTAATTCAAGAACTTGATCTATACATATTTGTGTGAAGATTTTACATTTATTTAGGTAATATGCATTTGTGTGAGCATTTGTGGAAATATTTATGCTTTTACTTGTGCATTTATGAATTGTTTTGAATTTCGAATCAGATTTTGTGCTTTGCATTTATGTATTTTGTTTTATAAATGTATTATTTTTGAGGATGCTCCGGCTCCATACAAAATCAGGTTTATGTGCATTAAAAGGGCCTTTTTTTAAACGGTCAATGGACCAATAGAAACACTTCTACATCTTTAGAATGTTTAAAATGTCCTGTCCTAATACAAAATGTCCTTCTAGTGTGGTGTGTACTCTGACCAATTGTTCTGCTAATACACATGCCCCCCCCCCCCACACCTTTATAATAAGGTTTAACACACACCTTTAATCATTTATAATGTAAATATATAATTTCATATGGTTATCAATATCAGCAATTGCAAACAAAGTGGAAACTATGTCTATAGAATCGATATCAATTAACCATTACGATCAGTTGGATTAAATAACAAAGAAATGTATTAAACTGAACAAGAAGAGATGCAAATCAAAAGTTTGATAGTAAGAGATGAAAAGTGGTTTTGTGCATTGTAATTGAAAATATGCTGAAAAGTTGTAAAAAAGAGCACTTTTGAGGATCTGTTGCTATTAGCATTATGAGTTTTGAAAATGTGCTTGTGAAAATAGTACCAAAGCAAATAAAAAAACTAAAAAGACTATAAACAAATCATTGCTATTTAAAGTTAACATTGTAAAGGTTGATGTGTCTGTGAGTGAATGAGGCCACGCAGTCCTTCAAACAATGCTCCTTGAGTTAGATCACGAGCTAACTGTGTAAACTGGAGGGCAGTCCTTGTGTGCAGAGTGATGAAGATCAGGCCCACACCCTAACAAACAGCAGAGCACTGGAGAACTCCTACACTCATAAATATTTAAGCCTGCTCATGCCATATGTCAAATAATGAACTGAACAACACAGACTAAACCCTTTACCTCTGCTGAGAAAGCTTTTACTCCGCTAACACTCTCGAGCATTGTTTTAGATGTTAAACCAAATACAGTTTTTGATAGATAGATAGATAGATAGATAGATAGATAGATAGGTAGGTAGGTAGGTAGGTAGGTAGGTAGGTAGGTAGGTAGATAGATAGATAGATAGATAGATAGATAGATAGATAGATAGATAGATAGATAGATAGATAGATAGATAGATAGATAGATAGATAGATAGATAGATAGATAGATAGATAGATAGATAGATAGATAGATAGATAGAAAGGTAGGTAGGTAGGTAGGTAGGTAGACAGACAGACAGACAGACAGACAGACAGACAGGTAGGTAGGTAGATAGATAGATAGATAGATAGATAGATAGATAGATAGATAGATAGATAGATAGATAGATAGATAGATAGATAGATAGATAGATAGATAGATAGATAGGTAGGTAGGTAGGTAGGTAGGTAGATAGATAGATAGATAGATAGATAGATAGAAAGGTAGGTAGGTAGACAGACAGACAGACAGACAGACAGACAGACAGACAGATAGATAGATAGATAGATAGATAGATAGATAGATAGATAGATAGATAGATAGATAGATAGATAGATAGATAGATAGATAGATAGATAGATAGATAGATAGATAGATAGATAGATAGATAGATGTGGTTGCTTACTTAGGGTGGTTGCTATATGTGGTTGCTAGGGTACTCTGGGTGATTGCTAGGGTACTCGCGCTGGAGGGTGTTTGGATATGTTTGTTTGACATGCAGGAATAACTGACTAACTGACTGACTGACCGCATGTGGGAAATGTATTATTGACGTGACGTGTACTTCCTCGAAGGGCGGCGCACAACTTTCAGGAAACAAGTGTGAAAGTAACTTGCGCTTTATCAAGCTGGACAGTTCGCCGAATCTGTCACCAACAAACACGGGCTAGAGTCGCAGAAACGCGGACATGGAGACGAGTGCTTACGGTGCATCGCTGGCCGGTGGGGCCTTTGATATTTGGAGCTTTATAAAGCAACCGCAGACTATCGTCCGGCTGTTCAGTTGGGTGAGAGATCATCAAAGTCATCGTTAGCTAATCGAGCTAGTGCTCCAGCTTGATGAAATTTGATCGTAATTAAGTTACTGCTGGCCTCAAACTGTGCTGTAGTTGAGCAGAGTTTAGTCGCAAAACTAAAAGTGCTGCTGTCATAAGTTGCAAAACACAGATCATATGGCTCAGTTTGAGAGTTTGTTGTTGTGGTTCGCCTCATGTGACTGTCAACACGGATCAAATCATCCAGATGGCATCAACACTAGCGCAGCCGTCTTTTAATACTTTTTGTAGCTAGTTTGCGTGTTCTTTCTTTCTTTCTTTCTTTCTTTCTTTCTTTCTTTCTTTCTTTCTTTCTTTCTTTCTTTCTTTCTTTCTTTCTTTCTTAACAAACTAGCCTACAATCATTTATTCATCACCATACTAAGTAATCTGATTAGTTTTTCCATGAAAAAGTAAACTAAGGGATTACTTTTACTATTTTTGTTGTGTAATTACAGTTTCTTCTGATGTATTTGCATTAAATACTAAGACAGAAAACAATTCCGTAACAATAGTGGTTTGAACATCAAATTGCAATGTTAAAATGTGTGTTTTTAATGTGACCTCTTTTTACACACGTTGGTCAGTTCAAGAATAATTTATGCAATTTTAGATTAATAATTTAGAAGCATTAAAAGAGCGTGTTTCCATGTATTGTTTAACTTGTCAAGGTTGATATGGGTTTTGAAAAGTAATAAGTAATAGTTTATAGAGAGAGAAATTCGTTCAGTACTGCGGAGAATTGGTAGCTAGTAATTCATTACTTTTTTTTTTTTAGATTAAATTACCTAACACTGTTTACAACTACTGTACCTTACATCTTACAGTATTAAGACATTTTAGCCACACTTTTAAAGTGCATGTATGTGCATTTTACATTTTTGAATGTTCTAAAGTCACCATGAAATCAAAATTGAACATTCTTATTTTTCTATGAAATTTTAAAGGATTTATCTGTACACATCATCTCTTTTTTTCATTCATGTGTCCATCTTTAATCCAAATAATTTCCCCTCTCTTTTCTGATGATGTTTGCTGGCGCATGGGCGGGACAATAATCTGTCAATCACAATGAGACCGACCAATAGCAAACCACAAACATCCAATCAATTCCCAACAGACAAATTCAAGCCCCGCCCTACATCTGTTCTTGTTTGAGAAGCCGTTTCACTCAGATACGTCATAATTGAGACTATCACAGCTTCTGTTTCATGCTGACTTGATGAAAGATAGTACAAGCACACTTTGTATGTTGTATTTTTACTCAATATTTTTTTTTAACTTTTTGTTTGGTTCCTACTCTTTTTTTATAACCAAAGTAAACATCTTGTGAGAGGCGTAACACTTCCCTGTTCAACATGACAGTGTGGTTCTCTGTGAGATTCTGTTTCAATATACGCAGTGCTCTCAATGGCAGTTTCTTCAGTGTGTGATGTGATGTGTTATTGGAGAGATTCTGTCGTTTGTCCCTAATTCTGCCTCTTCTTCTTTCCACCGCAGCTCTTCTCCATAGTAGTGTTTGCTACCATCCTCTCCGAAGGCTACATCAATCCACCGTCTGAACAACAAGCTAAATGCATGTTCAATGAGACCGAGAGTGCTTGCAGCTTTGGAATTGGTATCGGGATTTTAGCTTTCATGGCCTGTGTTATCTTCCTTGTGCTGGATGCCTTCTTCCACCAGATAAGCAATGCCAAAGAGAGGAAATACATTGTCTTGGCTGATCTTGTTTTCTCTGGTAAGAAGTATTACAGGTTTTTTTTGGCATTGGTGTGTAAGAGCCACGTTTTTGCTTTAATCTAAAACCAAGAGAGCTTGAAAGCCCAGTTCACACTGCAGCAATAAATGCATTCATTTTCACTGAGAGAGCCTGCGTCCACGACTATTGCCAGCTGGATGTCGACGAAACGTCAAAGTTATAAGAATATTCACTTTAGGCAGCGGCTATTTACACCTAGTGAAAGTTTTCCAAAAATGGCAACCTTGCTTTTGATATGAAACTTTGATATGAAGCCTCAGCTTTTAAATTTGAATAAATACCAAAGCAATAATTACCTGTTTGGCACACTTAATATGGCATAACAGATCGCGGAAGGGACTTAGTTAAAGCCAGAGTCATTGAAAAACTGTTGCCACATGCTTCGATTTTGCCTGCGTCTGGTATTTTCAGCAATCTTTGGTAAACATTACAGCATAGTGTGCATTGGTTATTACATCGACAACATTTACAGTATCGTTTTATTCTGAGAGGTATGGAGAGGCAACATTAATGTTAATGCTTTTCTTGTTTTTGTTGTTAATTGGTCACACTCATACTTTCAATTTGAGTTTTAATATTTTAATTTAATATTTTGAGGATATCTTTTGGTACTAAATTCTATTTGTGCAATAATTATGTTCCGTTAATAGCCACTTAAAATGGTTATTATTTATATTACAATTAGTCTAGTATTTAAGGTTAAAATAGATAATTCCAATAAGAAGAGGCAAATTAAAGTAATTTAATGGATGGAAAAAAAATTATAATTCTCATTTGTAATGCCAGGGTTTACCCACTAAGTGCCTGTATGACTCTTTAAAGGGATAGTTCACCCAAAAATGAAAATGTGATGTTTATCTGTCTGCTTACCCCCAGGGCATCCAATATTTAGGTGTGTTTGTTTCTTCAGTAGAACACAAATGAAGATTTTTAACTCCAATCCGATGCCATTTTGTGTAATTTGACCTCACTTACAGGCAGTGATGGCGAGGGAAAGGCAGATGCACATGGTGTTGTAGTTGAGGAAACAATTATATAAATACTGTTCGGTTTCTCACACAAACTGATCGCTTCATGTCTTAAGACATCAGTGTGTCAAAGTTCAAAGTAAAAATCTTCATTTGTGTTCTACTAAAGAAACAAACACACCTACATCTTGGATGCCCTGAAGGTAAGCAGATATCACATTTTCATTTTTGGGTGAACTATCCCTTTAAGAAGCATTTTTTTGCAGAACTTTCCACTCCCACCTGCACTTTTTTAGTAATTGCGCTCTCATGCTAATTAGCCTTTTTAGGTAAATCCGGCCCAATATGCGCTCTTGGATTAACCCGCTTGATGGACAAATACCTCGCAGGTTTCGTTAAAAATATAATTAAATTCGTTAAATTTCGTGTTTTGAAAATGAACGAAAGTCTTACGGTTTGAGGGTGAGTGATTAATGACTGACGTGTTGCGCTTCTCTCCCGTTTCTCATCAGGAGTGTGGACGTTCCTGTGGTTTGTGTGTTTCTGCGTCCTAGCCAACAAGTGGTCTAACACGATACAATCCGCCGTCCCAGCCGATGCAGCCCGAGCTGTGGTGGCCTTTTCCTTCTTCTCCACTGCCACCTGGGTGAGCACATCTCACTTTATTAGACTTCCTTTTGCTTTCCCGATGGCCTCCTTGTACACCCGATGAACTGAAACAAACTTCTCCTTCTTTCTCAAGGCACTGCTTACTGTGTTCGCCTTTCAACGGTACCGCCAAGGGTTGGGCGATGTTGGCCTGGGCTACAACGATCCAGTCAGCGACCACACTTCCCCGTACCCCTCCGCCTATTCCGGCGCTCCAGATGGGTACCAGCAGTCCCCGTTCACCCCCGGTACGGCGGGAGAGAGCGGGTACCAGCCTCCAGCGTACTGAAGGCATTTTAAACACGTCTGAGAGGCTCACCTGTGTGGACTGATTCATACGCTCCACTTGGTTTTCATTTTACATAGGAGTTCAGATTGTGACCTGGGATTGACACTTGGTGTGCTTTGCAAAGTGTGTATTTTCCTGTTTGAAAAAAGGTATTTATTTTTTATTCTGTTTGGATGCAAATGCTAAACTTAACCCTAAGTGCAAACATGCGTTGCATTTGGTTCTCCCACTCAAATTAGACTCTACACCAGCTGCCATTTTTCCATTGATGAAACACATAGACGTTGCTCTATTCCACCTTAACGTAAGACAATCTTTAGTATTACTATATCGCTAATATGCATTGGTTCCCATAGCATATCGTCTATCTATACAACAGAAAGTGACCATGCTCTGTGTGCCAAATACTTTACCGCAATGAAGTAATTCCTGAGAAACACAGCACTGCCATACATCCCATTTGTAGAAACATATGCACTAAATCGATTGCCAAATGGCTTTATTAACTAGGATGTTAATAAGGAAGCTGTTAGTCTTACCGAGGATGGAATAGATAACTGATAGTTCGATTGACGTCGTGAGGTAGGAAACGATGAACTACTGTAAACACATGCTTTAATTTTTTGTGACAGACAATAGGCTTTGCGTGGATGATGAGCCTTATTTTTGTAAACTTTAAGCACCTGAGTTTTGAAGTGTTAAACAATCATAAAATGTACTATTGTTGTTGCCTTCTAGCAGTTTACCTTTCGAATGTGTTCTTTGTGTCAGGCCAAATTCATCGCAAGATTTCTACCTCTGCCTACTGAAATTGTGCCTTATTTTGAAATGATTTTCTAGGAATTGACAATCCTGCATTTGTTTTAGACCACTTTTACGGTTCTCAATTAACTTAATTTAGAATAAATGATAATCAATCTAAGTTGGCCACTAAATTGAACTTTTTTTTAATTTAATTGTGTTTTGCTTAAGGTAGAGATATTTCTTTGGTTTTATTTTCACAGTCCTGTCATAGCACATAATTTTGTCTTTCTGTTGATTTTCTTTGCAACTGGTATTGTAACAGCAATTATTGCAACATTCTCTTTTTTTTGTAAGAAAATGCTGCGCAATAAACAGTTGATTCTTTCCATGTTAACAAATAAAGGCTTGAAATGTGTCTCAAATGACGCACTAAACACTATGCACTTAAACACTATGTACTCAATCATGTAGTGTATTAACTTCATAAAGTTATTTAGTCGTTCAACATTGGAGTCTGACGCCCCTCCCCCTCTGGAAGTGCAAGAAGTGTCCAACATTTTTTTTTGGTTAATTAAGTGCCTCCGGGTGTGTGAAGTGCACTTTTTCTATTTGAAAGGTTCAGTGTGAACTGTGAACACACTACTCACACTATTTATACTACAATGGCATAGAATAGTGTGCAAGTGTGTGAATTGGGAAGCACCTTTGTGATCGCATTTGAAATCTAATGATTAAGGGGGTTTAGTTCACCAAAAAAACACACAAGGCCATCCACGTGATGTAAAAGAAAGTGATTCATCAGACCAGGCCACCTTCTTCCATTGCTCCGTCGTCCAGTTCTGATGCTCACCTCCCACAGTTGGCACTTTCGGTGGGGTCAGGGGTCATCATGGGCACCCTGACTGGTCTGCGCCTATGCCCCATACACAACAAACTGATGCTCTGTGTATTCTGACACCTTTCTATCAGAACCAGCATTAACTTCTTGAGCAATTTGAGCTCCAGTAGCTCGTCTGTTGATCGGACCACACGGGCCAGCCTTCGCTCCCACGTGCATCAATGAGCCTTGGCCGCCCCCTGACCCTGTGGCCGGTTCACGACTGTTCCTTCCTTGGAGCACTTTTGATAGAGACTGACCTTGCAGACCGGGAACAGCCCACAAGCAGTTTTGGAGATGCACTGACCCAGTCGTCTAGCCGTCACAATTTGGCCCTTGTGAAACTCGCTCAAATCCTAACAAACTTTTTTGTTAGAAAATAAACATATTCCACTAAGTATAAAGGTAAAACTACATTATGACTATTAATTATTAGTGTTACACATTAAACAATGTGTTGCTTTTTAAAATACAATGACTATCTGCTAACATGTCTATCTTGTACCATTATAAACTTACTTAAGCAGTAAAGTGCCTTCTTTGAGGTAGGCTTTTATTTGAGATACAGTGGGCAATTACTATTATTTTTCAGTGTTAAAGTTGCAATTAAACACTGTTACAAGGGAGCAATTATTACACCCCGACTTCTTGCATTTAATTTAACTTTATAATCGTGTCCTTATTGGTGAAAATATATCGTTTGTATTAATAATTAGTGCACCTATATTTGTTTCTTGTATCAAAACATGACTGTACCTTAATACAAGATTATGAAGGTATATTTTTTACATTATTGTCCCGTCTTTTTATTACACTCCTGGCACCTAGTACACCTGGCACTCCTGGTCGTTTTTCATATGTCACTGACTGCATAAACTGAACGTGTGTAACGTGTTGTTTATGAACATTTCTCCTTGTAGGTCAATCATTTATGCGTAAAATGTACGCCAGTATGAGCGGAAAGAAGCGGCGCGCCTCCGATTGCGGAAGTGTTTGGGACTCAGGCGCAGCCTGAATGGATCTGTGAGGGATTAGAGTCGCGGTTTGACCGGATCACCGAGAGGCGCTGATTCATTTCGTGGCTTGTCTTCCACCGAGTGTAAGTAAAGCCCGCGTTTAAAAGCTCTAGATTAAGAGAAACTGTAATGTGCTCATGAAGAAGCTCGTTTAAATGCTGGGCAATAGATGGACTCGAGTGAAATGTGTTGTGTAACTACTCTCAGCGCATTTGGAAAGATAGGGAAATATACATGTGTAATGTGTTTTATATCTGTTGGTAATGTCAGATTGAAGATACAGGAAGAGGCGCTTTCTGATTGGTCCAGCGGTGTGTGTTTACATCACGTGATTAACGATTTAACGCTAGTTACATTTAATAGCTCTAATGGATTTCATAAATAACGTTACATGGTTGTTTATTAGTGTTGTATTTATTATTAAATCCATAAATGGATAGCTCATGGTACAAATCCTAGTTCTTATCTAGCTTTCATTCTGTAACTGATGAAACTGTTTATTTGTGGTTAAAACAAGTGCCGAATAATCCTTAAATTGGACAGAGAATCTATACAAAGAGTAAACCAACAATTTAAACATGTATTAAAATCGAACCTGGACCCCCCTCTCCCTCTCTCTGAATAAAAATTAAAATCTGTAATCTGAGGGCATATTACGCATATTACTAATATGTTTGATATATTAACAGTAGGAAATGTACAGAATATCTTCCTGGAACAGGATCTTTACTTAATATCCTTATGATATTATCCTATTAAGTTTGTATTGTGTGAAATGACCTTCTTATAATTTTTGACTTAAAACAAAAAAACAGAACAATGTCTAAAAGCTGATATGTGACAGGGTGTACAGCAAATAAGCTAAAAAAAACAGAGCTAAGTGTTTATAAGCTGTCGACCTGTGTCCTTAACGCTTATTTTTTGGGTCGACAGCTTATAAACACTTCTGGGTTTTAGCTTGTTTGCTGTACACCTTGTCACATATCAGCTTTTAGACATTTTTCTGTTTTATTTTGTTATAAGTCAGAAATGACACTCAGTCAAGGCTCTAGACTAAATTTGTGCCTTGGTTGCACTGGTGCACCTAACTCTTTTATTTAGTTGCACCAAAATGTTCTGGCTTTTCCCTGGAATTTTTCACCATTACGCCACAATTTGAAGGTCACCTTTTTATCACGCTCCATATCAGAGGTATCAAAAGTACTCACATTCATTACTCAGGTAGAGGTATAGATACTTTTAGGTTTAAAAAGACTGCTGTAGAAGTTGATGTATCAACTCAAGCTTTTGACTCAAGTAAAGCTGGTTTTCAAAACTACTTAAAGTGTAAAAGTAAGCCATTAAGGACAAAAGCTTAGGCCGCGCCTCAGTGGCCAATAGTGCACTACCCCACCTCCTCAAAAAATAAATTCTAAAAGCCATAATGACTAAAATTGTTATATTTAAACGTTATTGTTAATAATTTGGGATGCACCAAGCTACCTGTTTCAGCTGCATATATGCCCATTGAAAATAAACACATTTTGGTACAATGCAAATAGATTACAGAACCATATATGTGTACCACTGAGCATTAATGTGTGTTTAATGGAGCGGAAGACATGATGACTACTAGTTCCCTATAAGTAATGTAATGGTGCAAAAAGTGAAACTTCTGCTGCATGAATGAACGAAACACTACAGGTGGATAGGGTAAACATTTTTAAGTTAGATATCACCATAAAACTTTCCAGTTTTTCACTTACATAGAGACAAACATTTTTTATTATTACAAGTTTTCTGAAATGTCATTTTTACATATGCAAAGGAGGCATATATTTAAATGTGTGCTAATTTGCATAATCTAAACTTTTATACCCAAAATAAAATCCACAGACTTGAAAAGACAAAGTGTAGTGAAATTAGCAATTGTGCTTTGTATTGTTGTGTATTTTCTTTGCACTGATCTAAAGGAATACAAGTTAAGGAAGCAAAATAACACAACATCTCAATTGACCACTGCATAAAAAAAACAACAGTGTTTTTGGAAATGTTGGTATCACCAAGACATCTTCAACTTCTGATCCCATCTTGCCCATGACACAAAAGTTGCCTTTGGTCTGGATACAGACATTCAGGTGCAGGACATTCAAAGAAGACATGCTGGGAAGTTTTCATAGAGTATTCACATCTACTAACGGGGCTTGGCGAAGGTCCTGAACTGAGTGACCACACCATTCAGAATGCAGAACTGTTTTTCTGCAAAGTCTAGGGTGTAAAGGATGCTGATAACATCAATTAATTTCGAGCAAGCATGTTTGTCAAGGGCAGGACAATAGAAAGACTAAACAATGCACTGCATCTTGCAAATGCAGAAAGTCCAATAATACTTGTATGAACAAATCATTTTTGGAATATGTGTGATCACAGTATTGTTGCTTGATTTTGTTAAAATTTCAGAACTCCAGCAGCCATTTAAACATTAAAAACTGTCCCTTATTTCAAAACCGTTTTACAAAACGGACTCGGGCTAGTCCAATAAAAAACTTGTAGCCAATCAGCAGCTAAGGGGCGTGTCTACTTATGATGGTGAGAAGAGCGCAGTGCCTGCATAGAGTGCATGTCATTATTCAAAACACAAGACACATATAATAAGACATTAGCTGAGATCTAATATATACTTTTGCTTGAATATGCTTGTGTGTCATGTTCGCTTGTTTGTCCATTTGTGATCATATTGTGGCTCACTTCAGCGATGATAAAGACCCGTTCATTTCCACACCGTATGGAGCATCTAAATCCCCTCCCTGTCTAATTCAAGCGTCAGCTCACAAAATGTGTCCGACAAGTAAGATAATATACTCCTAATATATGTTTGTTTCCTCTTTTTATGATCTATTTAACCCTCATCCAGTCATAATTGCAACGTGTTCGTTAGTTGGACTGTCATGCTCGTGTTCTATCGAGTTGTTCATGAAAACGGTTTGTGTTTTGAGATTGCTATAACTAATCTGCTCATAATTGTGATATGTTAATTAGTGGTGCTTGTTCTAACGAGTTGTCCATGAGAACGGTTAATGTTTTTGTGAAGGATATTCACTTTTTCATTGAATATTTGACCTGGATAATGCTGGATTAGTTACAGATTCCACCTGAGTCGTTGCCTGGGTTACGTATGTGTGGGGCGGAGCTATCAAAATAGGGCCGAGACCCTTTTGGGGGTAGGGGCGGGTTTGTTTTGGTGATTTGAAATAACAACAACGGTTACCAGGAAACACTTACCCCGCCATTAATGTTGTGTTTTCATTGTTCCTATGTTTAAATATTCTGAGAGTGCACAGTTTAGTTCTAATGTTTAATGTTTTAACTACAATAAATGTATTAAAATGTTGGCAGCCATTTAGTTTTTTTTTTTTGTTTATACCAAAACAATGATGTTTACAACTTGTTATACAGCAGAAATTGATTCAGCGCCTAAAATTGTATAGAAACAACACTTGAAGTACTTTTCCTGAAAAATGCTTACTGCATCTTATCCAGGGCTATTTATCTATTTTGGGACTCGACTACAAGTCCTCATACCGCTTTTTCCAGCCTTCTTTTAAATTAACAACACAGCTGCACCGTGCTGTACTGCATGAACAAGCCACGCCAGTTACATCATCATAACTACAATAACCCTCATTTATTTATTTATTTAAAAAAAAAAATTAATTGTTTTATATTCATTGTAAAACTATGGTTATTTTTTGGATATATTCACTGTGTGTGTGTGTTCATAGCACTTAGCTGACATCTTTGAAGGACGCATTGGACAGGATGTGGAATAGTGTGTTTTATTTATAAAATAAAATAAAAATGGGATTTTGAGATTGGGATTGATAATCAAAATAATAGTTAGTTGCAGCTCTAGACGTGATGTTATACCATTAGCTTAAACAATTATGCAAAGCTGCAATAGGTAATTTACAGCATTTTCTTTTGTCCGTGTGTTTATTTTGTTAGATATTTCAGATAAACACATTTTTAACAAACTAAATTTCTCAGGTATAGTCCTTTTGTCTGTATAGTTGATTACAATACTTGTACAGTAAATAAGACAAGGGCTGCTGCTAGCTATTATTTCTTAAAGTATGAATGGGGCCAGACCTTTGAAAACTGACTAACTGGTTTCATACCATAGCCGAGATATGCAGCTGTACCAGTTTTCATCCTATTTGCCTACCGTCCGTTTATTAAGCCACTCCTTACCTCCACGTCAACATTGTTCATTTCCTACATAAAGAATTGCTGTGGCTTCAGTGTATCCTGTCATAGTTTAAAGCTGGTAAGTGTCTGTTGCTTCGGGTCCAGAAAAAAAATGGTCGAGGAGTCTTGGGTAGGACTGCTTTAACACTTTTTGGCCTTTTTGTTATTGATGTAATAATCTGTTTCAGGGTTTTAACAACATTTATGTTTGGAAAAATGATTTGAGTAAATATTCGCTCTTTAGAAACTTAAGAGGAGTCGTGCAGGAGAGATTGAAGTCGCCATCTGTAAATTTCTAACCTTCGCTCCTGTTTGTGTCAAAGAATAAAGTGGGTGATATGACCAAATTATTATTTCATATGAGAAATTATTTCATCTCATTTCTGTTATTAAAAATAAGAAGAAGCAAATTACAAACAATAGGAGAAATGCAATATAACAAGATTATGAATTAGACAAATTAAGTTTTTCAGGTACAATATTTTTATGTAATGTAGTAGAAATGGTACACATTTAAAAATCAATTGTAAAAATAAAATATTCCATGGTCTTTACTGTATTAATTAATTATAAATGTGTTCTTAAAGCTAAAAAAAGTGATTCAGTCAAGAGCAGTATAATATTCTCTGTAACACTTTACAATAAGGTTTATTAGTTAACATGAACTAATAATGAACTCCACTTATAAAGCATTTATTAATCTTTGTTAATGTTAATTTCAACATTTACTAAAACATTATTAAAATCGTATTAACATCACTATCATGAAGAGCTCCATTTTTATTAACTAACATTAACAAAGATTAACTAATGCTGAACAGAGGTGCTGTTCATAGTTAGTTCGTGTTAACTAATGCATTAACTAATGTTAACTAATACAACCTTATTGTAAAGTGTTACCGTATTTCCTCGTAGGTCTGATTCACATAAACGACACAGAGAGCAGCAGGTTTATTAGGCTGCTGTCACTTTAAGACCAAACACACGGATCCATTACACTGATACACATCTGGTTTACACACAACGGTTTACATTTACTTGAAACAACCAGCTCTGAACACTCCACATAATGGGTGTTTTGACATAATTGCATATTGAACGTTCAAGAGGTCACAGAAGACGCCCGATAAGTAAGGTTGTTACTTATCGCAGATTAAAGATTTTTATCGCAGAATAAACCTCAACCCGATCAGGATCCTGACACGAAGCATCCCACTGAAGGGGTTTATTCTGCAATAACAACAGGCGAAACTGACCGATCAGAATCAAGTATTCCACCGCGCTGTGTAATAATCTGCAATAACATCTGGCTCGATGTACGTAATCCCATTTATTACTTGGCAACTCACCACAGGAGTAAATAATTAGTTGGGTTTATACTAGGACCGGGCACTGGGGGGCGATTGACGCTTCAGTTTCTGAGAGGAGTGCTGCAGACTTGAATGGTACATGTATCTTGCCTAGGGCTGTAACGATACACCAAACCCACGATTCGGTTCGTATCACGATTTTTGACCCACGGGACGATACAAACCTCGATATGGGGGGGGACAAAACAGTTTTATTCTGTACAGTATTCTGTAGCCTATTTTTCCGTCAATACCATATATCTGTATGGTCAATAGGCTACTGCCGACGTTTTCTTTGCGGTACCAATAGGCAATATATATTTAACATGAAGTATAGGGCCTCATGTACATCAATACCAACAGAAGCGTCGCGTCAGACACGCTTCTGGTGTGCAAAGAAAGAGAAAACGCCACGCAGCCGCCCCGCGGATGACACGCAACAGAAATTCCACGCTCACACCACGTTGCCAGCCGGTTGGGGAAGCTTCTTGAAACACTAACGGCAAATTGTGTGGGTCTTGTCAACTACACGATTGCCATCCTTGTTCTCCACCGGGTAGCTGAAATGTTGCCATACTGCTGACTTAAAAGTTGGACCTGGACAGGAAGGATAATTCTGGGAGTTGGAAGGGGTGTGTCGTGATTCTGCCTTCTCACATCGCGATACAGGTTCGTGGACCTGCGTATTGCGATTTCGATTTCATATCGCATATCGTTACAGCCCTAATCTTGCCTGACCACTTGTAATCTGTTAACACAGAACGCAGCTAATGCCGAGTTCACACTGCCCAATTTTATCCCCGAATTGGACTCGCCGACAGGTTTTGCGAAATCGCAGACAATTGCCCAAAATCATAGGCAAATCGGGGCTCGTTCATGCGAGTAACAATCACGTGGTGTGAATGAACAAAGACACGATCAGTAGAATCGCCGACGCGTCGCCGACGCCTGTGAGATATTTGACATGCTAAATATCTGGACCTGTCGGAGATTCAAACTCCTGCTGTGTGAAATGTGCAAAACACCTGCCGTAAAAGCCAAATACGTTTTTAAAAACGCTGTTTTTTTTTGTTTTTTGGTTTGTTTTGTTTTTTGATTTGAAGCACCGCGTTAACTGGCTGACCAATGAGATCGGTGCTTTTGTTTATGTGCCTGGAGCTGCTGAAGTTACAGTAAAACACGACTTGGTGGCACTCGAGCACAAAAGAGTCTTGCTCCGGGTCTCTTTGTTGTCTGAACACAAAGAGCTTCATGATATGGAGAGGAACTGCAGATCAAATAGGATTCAATGGTGAGATTCCATTAAATCACATTTGATCTGCAATCAAATCAAAAGCGCCATCTACTGTCAGGAAGTGAATTTTTCATCTCCAGCGATAATCGCTTGGGTATGAACACAAAGAAGCAACTGAATGTCTCTAAAAATGCTGGTGATAAGCGCTCGATAATTGTCCCGATGTGCCCAAGGCTTATTACCCCCTTGGCCACCAATAATAAAAAACCTGCATATCCCAGTCTGAACTGTAGTACTGTAAGGCTTGAAGTGCAAATTAACACCTGAGCACTCTTGTGGGATTGCTACTGTTACAATTAAAAACCATAGGGAAGAAACATGACAATAGAAAATGTGAATAGATAGATGTGTGAATTATCAAGAAGACTCATGGTTGAGGTGGAATTTCAATAAAAGTATCATGTTGACCTAATCATCCTCTGTTCCCTGTGTAGGTGTGGCTGTCCCTCCCTAATGCCTGTTTCTCCAGGCTATGCACGTCTTCATAATGAGCCTATGAACTCTCTGCGCATCTCTGTTGGAGGGCTCCCGATGCTGACTTCCATGACCAACCCCACAGACCCCCGTTTCCGCATCAAATGGAAGGCCATTGTGGTGGTAGCGTCAGCGCTATTCCTCGTCCTCCTCATCTTCATGCAGCTTTTGCCCTTTCACCCCCAACCTAGTGCCAGATATGGCTTAAAGTTAAACCGCCATGAGGTGAGAGCGGAGGACCGCTACAATGACACGTATCCCCTCAGCCCACCAGAGCGCACGGCCCAGGGCACGCGCTACCGTATAGGGGTCATTGCTGACCTGGACACAAACTCTCTCAGTGATAAGAAGCTGACCTGGTTCAGCTACATGCTGAAGGGTCACCTCCTGGTGTCGGAGAGTGGAGATACAGTGACTGTCGAATGGGATCAGGAAAGGGTGGTCTTGGAAAGCCACCTGGCAGAGAAGGGTCGGGGCATGGAGCTCTCCGAATTAGTGGTGTTTAATGGCAAACTGTACAGCGTGGATGACCGTACAGGCGTAGTATATAACATAGAAGGACTTAAGGCAGTGCCCTGGGTTATACTACCAGACGGGGATGGATCGGTTTCAAAAGGTTAGTGTTTCTATAGTACTTACTTTCCAACAAAATGGTGCTGTTATTTTGTCTGGCTATCACCAGACCAAGTTCAGTTTAGGATTGAACATTGGTCTGGGGAGTCTGCTCTGTATTTTCTACTGCACAAGAGGTGTTATCAACTGGCATTATTCAAATGACTTTATACGCAATTGGATAGTCGTTCAACCAATCAGACCACAAGAGGCGTGATCAACGAGTAACAACCCATCGCTTCTCTGTCTGTAATCATGTTAAACCTGGCAAAAGCGCAAGGTGGATAAGCCAGTTTGTGATTGGTTCCGGCAAATGTGTAACAGAAGCAGTAGAAATGGTTTCCAGACTGAGTTGCAGGGCGAAATCAAATCGTTGGCAGATCAGGCTGGGTTTACCCAGTGTAGATGTTCTGGGAGCTCTTTCAGATCCGTCCATGAACCTTAGAGCCTATGTTTAGTTTGCCCCCAAACAAATATAGTGCATTGCTGTGGTCTAAAATAGGTTCACACACACACATTCAAGATAAAAAAACACATTTCTTATAATATGCATTGCAGCATCTCAGTGTCTAAACTGTCTGCCAAGGCTTTGATTGGTCAGACGGCCTAGTCTGTTGTGATTGGTCTACTCTGCTCTGATTTCTGCCAGCCATATCACCCTGTAGCCCAAGAGCTGTCTGGTCAGTACCTGGATAGGAGACAGACTTGGAAAACTAGGAGCTGCTGGTAGAGGTGTTAGTAAAGGCCAGCAGGAGGCGCTCACCCTGTGGTCTGTGTGTGTCCTAACACCCCAGTATAGTGATGGGGACACTATACTGTAACAAGCACATTCCTTCGGATAAGGCATAAAACCGAGGTTGTGACTCTCTGTGGTCATTAAAAATCACAGGATGTTCTTCGTAAAAAAAAAAGAAAAAAAAAAGAAATAGGCATGTAACCACAGCATCCTGGCCAAATTTGCCCATTGGCCCCTGTCCATCATGGCCTCCTAATCTTCCCCCTCTCCAGATTGGCTTCATCACTCTGTCTCCTCTCCACCAATCAGCTGGTGTATGTGGTGGCCATTCTGGCGCAATATGGCTGCCGTCGCATCATCCAGGTTATGCTGCACATTGGTGGTGGTTGAGAAAATTCACCCCTTCCATGTAAAGCGCTTTGAGTACTCAGAAAAGTGGTATCTAAATGTAACATTATTCATCTTATTATAATTGGTTAGATGACTCAGTCTGTTGTGATTGGTCTACCGCTTACAGCACATGTCAGCAACCAAATAGCTATTACCTACCCTGACATGGTCATACTCAATTCTAGCCAGAATATGAGTCTGAGACTTCTCAATTGGGCAGTGATTATGGGGCGTGTTTCAACCAAACCAGGAAAGACCTCAATTGGATAGACCTATAACCAATCAGAGCAACGGAGCGACGCATTGCGTTAGTTGTCAAATGTCAACAGAACTCAACTGCACTTTTGCCAAACGTATAAAGCCCGCCCTGACAATTTGATTGGTCCGAACAGTTTCTGTTCTGGCTTAATTACTCCTCTATGGATCAAGTCCAGAATGAACTGGTCAAACTCGAATGTTGTGGGCGGGGCTGAGTTCGGCTGGCATCCAGGCTAGCCATTACCATATCTGAATTGCAGCTCTTCCTCAGCAGTTGTACACACAGTGATATGATACAATGGTGTTGGTTTTACTATATCACTTCAAGCCTGAGTCCTTGAACTGATATAAAAGTGCACCAAAGTGAATTTCCTTTCGCAGTGCAGAAAAAAGCACCATGTCGACAACACAAATCAAATTTCTAGGGCCTCAGCTGCAACTACAGGGTCAAAAGAAGACGTTGTTTTGCGGCGGCATCCAGTGAAGAATATACTTACTGATGACTAATTTCAGGTTCTTTCTTTTGGGAGACAATAACTTCATTTATTGGGCACTTATATCTTTTAAGCTTTTTAGACCTTTGACATTCACAAACAGCTATATTACACACTGCATGAAAGGTAATATCCAAAACACAGCATAATAGAGGCATTTTAATTATCTGTCTTTAAGCCGTCATGAGCTGACGTTAATGCAATGGTCAGAAACTATTGAAATGTATGTAAAATAATTAATCAAATTCAAAACAATCCATTTGTATGATATCTGATTTCAGTTTGACCTTCTTTGGCTTTCTCTTGCATAGGGTTTAAGGCCGAATGGCTTGCAGTGAAGGACGAGCATCTATATGTGGGGGGTTTGGGGAAGGAGTGGACCACCACCAATGGGGAAGTGCTGAATGACAATCCTGAGTGGGTGAAAGTGGTGGGAATCCACGGAGATGTACAGCACCACAACTGGGTTCCCAAGTACAACCATCTCCGCAGCGCTGCAGGCATCAGTCCGCCAGGTACGTGGCAGCCATTCAATCACTTGTACTGAGAGTAAGCAGTGAATACTTACTGGCATTGTACCCAAAATGACAAAAATTGCAAAGATAATTCCTATTTTTAAATTGGGCGATAGAAATTATAGGCCCATATCAATTCTACCCACTTTTTCTAAAGTAATGGAGAAGAAAGTAGTATACAATAGACAATAGTGGCATCTTGATAAACTAGGTATTCTTGTTCCATCCCAATACGGTTTTCGAAAAAAGAGCACAACCCGTATAGCAATACTCAACCTCATAGAACAAAGTAATGACTGCATTGAAGAGGGAAAATGTGGTGTCAGTATTTTCTTGGACTTATCAAAAGCCTTTGATACCACTGACTTTGATACCTTATTGCACAAATTGCTTTACTATGGTATTAGAGGTTCAGAACTTGAATGGTTCAGAAGTTACTTATACCAGAGGGAACAGTATGTTTATGTCAATTATCATAATTCTACTAGTAAGCCTATAATCTTTGGGGTCCCCCAGGGTTCTATTTTAGGCCCAATGATTTTATAAATTCTTCTAAAATATTTTACAAAATAATTTTTGCTGATGAGACAAATTTGTTTGCATCACACCGGAATCCACTTATTCTACAAGATGTAGTAAATTCAGAGTTAATCAAAGTGGATTCCAGGTTTAAATGTAGCAAAATGTCATTAAATGTCAGCAAAACTCATTTTATTGTATTTAAATCGAGCAAAAAATGTAAAAACATTGATCAATGCCTGATTACAATTCAAATTAATGGGCAGAAGATAAAAAGAGTTTCAATTCCTGGGGATCCTCATTGACGACGCTGAACTTTAAATGTCATATTGACCATCTTGTAAACAAACTGAAACTGTAAACCTTTTCTTCCTCTATCTGCCCTTCTCCCATTGTATAAAACTCTTTTTGAACCACACCTTAATTTCTGTAATGTGATACGGTGCAACACCTTTAAAAGTCATCTTATATTATAAAACTTGAATCATTGCAAAAGAAAGTCATACAGGCTTTGTCTTGGTCAGAGATAAATTCACCCACTCGCCCTTTATTCCACCGTTTTGAGTTATTAAGACTAACTGAGTTAAATGAATATTATAATGTCTCCCTTATGTTTAAAGTTCTTAATAGGCTAAACGTTAGATTGTGTAGTCTTGAACAGTTCCCATCTCCGGCCCCCAGCATAACAAGATATAAGCCTCTAGTATCAGGAAAATGTCCCCAACATGTGCGCTCTACTATGAGTGTTGCCTGTTGGGAGCCGTAGATTTGAAACGGGATTGATGATGGCCTTAAGGTGTTGCCCTCTTTCTCCAACTTTAAAGACAACTAAAAAAAACAGTTCATATTTACCTATATTTAATATAAAATTGCTTTTCATGAGCTACTGGGATGAATGTGTACCATTGTATGTAATGTATGTTTTGGTGCGCTTTTTGTGTACCTTTACTCCATCTGGTTAAAAGTGTGTATATCTTAGTCTGCATCGCTACTTTTTATAAACTATAGGCCCCCTCCTATAAGCTTTTTTTCCTATAAGCTTTTTTATAAGCTTCTTTGGGGGACCCATTTACTCTACCCAATTGATTTTGTACCCCCAACTTGTTATTGTAATGCCTGAAGTGGTATGGAAAATGAACGCAGGAATGAATGAATGAATGAATGAATGAAGGAATGAATGAAAAATATTGTTATGCTTGGCATTTTAAAAGTGACATTGATCTCACAATAATTTTTGTTTTAAGAGCTCTCAGGGCCGGGAATACTTCATTTTCCACATTCCAGTTGAGCACGCAAGTCATATTTTTTCAACCAAGTACCCTAACTGCTTTCACTGCTCTATTGAAGTGATAATGAGCAACAGGCAGTCGCTTTATCCATTTTAATTTGATACAAGCGCAACACCATGTGTACATTAAAGGCTCCTAAGTGAAACTAGCCGAACCAGACCTCCATCTCCGACCATGTTAAAGGAAGTGTTGAGGTAATCTATAGGCTGCCTACATGACTGTTATCATGACCGTAGCAAGCTTTGATGTCACCATGGTCCAGACCTCTGTATTTTTCAAAGGTATATAAATGTTGTAAAATAATTTCATCAGACACGGCATAAGTTAATGAATGTGTTTTGTTGTACGATATAGCAAAACATTTGATTCTGCATTTTGACATTGTGCATGCAATATCTGAAAAGGGTGGCTCTCACATCACTGTGTATCAGACATCGCCACCTTGAGGAGTAAAGGGGAATTGCACTTATTCAGTCGTCCGAGATTTTAAAAAAATTCTTATACTTTTACACACCTTGGGTCGTTAGCTTAGTTAAAAATTACCAGGAAAACAGGCATTCTTTTATGTTTTTTTCTCTCGTCATATTGTTAATAATGAATTGACTGAGGAATACTAAGAAAGCTAATGTCTAACCGTAAAAAATAAAGGTGGAGGGTAGTGAATGGCGTCCCGGGTCACTAAAGACACAAGGTATGCATTAAAGGGTTAAATTTACTTTGAGTAAATGCTTAATTTCCAGTCTTGGCTCATTTCCTCTCTGTGGTCATCTCAGGGTACCTCATACACGAGTCTGCAGCTTGGAGCGACACATTGCAACGCTGGTTCTTCCTGCCACGACGTGCTAGCAGCGAGCGCTACGATGAGACGGCGGATGAGCGGCGGGGCACCAATCTAATGCTCAGCTGCTCCCCGGACTTCCAGGACATTAAAGTGAGAAATGTTGGGCCCCTGAACCCCACACATGGCTTTTCATCCTTCAAGTTTGTCCCCAACACGGATGACCAGATTATTGTTGCCCTGAAGTCTGAGGAGGATGCTGGGAAAATTGCCACTTACATTGTGGCATTCACACTAGACGGCCGAATCTTGCTTCCTGAAACTAAGATTGGGGATGTGAAGTATGAGGGGCTTGAATTCATTTAGTGTCAAATAGATTGTCTGGAGGTAAATACATGCCAAGGACTAGTAAATGCATTTGTCTAGATGATGTACATCTAGATTTGAAATAGTTGAATGACATTCAAATAATGCCAACTAGCCATTGGCAGACATTGCCTAAAATGTGGCTGTGGTTATAAAGACTGAATGAATTAGGACATGTTGACTCTTTAATTGTTTTTGAGAGACTTATCAGAGCCTTCATCGAGAGTGTTTTCTTTCTTTCTCTGTTTTTTCACTTACGACCTTTAGTGGTTTCACTCCAGTACTGTACTTACCGTGTCATGAATGTAACAGAATGAAGTGAAGTGATAGACTATAGTACATGCATAAAATAGTTTACTCCACGCACATTATTGCAGTTGCCATGTGGTCTTGTGAATGTCTTTTTTTAAAAATCATACTTTTTTTTTTTAAACTTTGTTGATTAGTATCTTAAGAAGATTTGCTACCTTTAAAAATAAATCTAAAAAACTGAATCATCATAAAAAAATGAACACTATTTTTTTTCGTTGATCCACCAGAGCTATTTATTTGTATCCCTGAAAAGAACAGGCTGAAGGTTTTTAAGAAATGTATTAGTGCACCTGCGTTTCTTTGATCTAATTGTATGAATCAGTCTCCTTATATGGTTTAACTGTAGGGATTTTGTAAATAAAAAAAGGAAAATAATCACATTCGATTTGATTGCACAAACACTGTGGTTGTAGACATGCAATCAATATTATTAGTCATTCATAATTGTTTTTAACAAAATTACATATTTGTGCTTTTTAAAGAGTCTTGGACTCCTGACTTTGAGCCATTAATCAAGCACCCAGAACTTTTTTTCCCATGTCATTCCCTGACTGAGGTACCCCTGTGGTTAGCTGATGTGATTCAGATACACACAACCTTGAATGATCTGCCTGGGAGACCAGAGAACAGTAGGACCAGAAGTTTCTGAGAGAGCATTGTTTGGTTTTCAAGATAGCAATGCGCTAGCTAGAATACTGTACAAACGAATATTAAACAACGCTAGCATTCCTCATGCGATACCAGGGCCCTGTACCATGAGGGTAGCTGAACAAACTCTGGGTTACAGGATTAGTTTTGGGTTGACAAACCAATCCAATCCGACTTTGTTGATACCATGATAGTGATCATCAGCTTTATCTGAAGAGTTTTTTCTCTAAATAATCATCATTAAAGATAATAATCAAACATTTTCTTATCATATAGTGACCTTTAATTTAGAGCAAGAGAGACTGGGGGAGTGACTTTATTGGATCAGGCATGTCACTTTGCTCACAGCTAATTTGTCCAATTTCAGTTTCAGATCTCTTATCCTGAACATAATCTCTCTCAATCTCCATCAGGTGGGGATGGGAGCGTCGGTTCTAGGCCACAGCCATTTTCAGATCTTTCCAGAGATGTTCAATCGGTTCAAGTCTGGGCTCTGGCTGGGCCACTCAAGGACATTCACAGAGATGTCCCGTCGCCACTCCTTTATTATTTTGGCTGTGTGCTTAGGGTCATAGTCCTGTTGGAAGATGAACCTTCGTCCCAGTCTGAGGTCCATGGTGTTCTAAAGCAAGTTTTCAACAAGGGTGTCTCTTTACATTGCTGCATTCATCTTTTCCTCGATCCTGAGTAGTCTAAAGGTCTGCTGCTGAAAAACATCCCCACAACATGATGCTGCCACCACCATGCTTCACAGTAGGGATGGTATTGGCCAGGTGATGAGAGGTGCCTGGCTTTCTCCAGACATCACTCTTCAATCAATCAATCAATCAATCAATCAATCAACTTTATTTATATAGCGCTTTTACAATCACGATTGTGTCAAAGCAGCTTCACAGTGTCAAACAGGACAATATTGCGACAAAATTAGATTTGGCTGTACAGTCGTACTGGAGAAAACAGTGATGTTATCAGCTTATTTTAATTTATCATATAGCGACAATGTTGGCAGATCAGTGTTATAGTTTATAGAATTAAATAAAACCTAATTAATACATTTTGTTTGTATAATTAGTTGAATAACTTTAATCATAATTTTAGTGTCCCCAACTGAGCAAGCCAAGCCAAAGGCGACAGTGGCAAGGAACCAAAACTCCATCAGGGCATGATGGAGAAAAATAAACCTTGGGAGAAACCAGACTCAGTCGGGGTGCCAGTTCTCCTCTGGCCTATTAACACACCGTGTAAGATTATTATTCTGGCAACCTTACAGGTCAGAAATCATATTAGATCGGAATATTCGAAATTTCAGGGTATCCCGGAAGAAACAGATTTATTTAGGATGGTGCGTCGATTACACAAGAGTATGAATACATGAAAGATCGTAATTATTGCGCCGAAGACGGGTTTTGAGCATGACGTGCCGGTGAGGCAAATTCAGAGGAGACACCATTTGACTCGGCTCAGCAGACACTCCAGGATGAGCTGGTCATGTCCAGGCAGGTCCACCATCCGATCCGGACAGGGCCCAGATCCGGGATAAACCTCGGGATAAACAGAGAGACTAACATTAGCGTAGATGCCACTCTTTTTATGATGTAACGAGTACATCAGGTGTTATGGGAAGTGTTCCCGGTTCCGGCTGACCTAGTTAATGCAGCCTTACAATCAGTCAATTGATTTGAATAATGAAAGTTAAAAATGTTCTATGTGTATACCATAGTAAAGAGATGTGTTTTTAGTCTAGATTTAAACTGACAGAGTGTGGCTGCTTCCCGAACAATGCTAGGAAGACTATTCCACAGTTTAGGAGCTAAATAGGAAAAGGATCGACCGCCTGCAGTTGATTTAGATATTCTAGGTATTATCAACTGGCCAGAGTTTTGAGACCGCAATAGACGTGATGGAGTATAATGTGTTAAAAGCTCGCTTAAGTACTGGGGAGCTAAACCATTTAGTGCTTTGTAAGTAATAAGCAAGATTTTAAAATGTATGCAATGTTTAATAGGGAGCCAGTGCAGTGTTGACAGAACTGGACTAATATGATCATACTTCATGGTTCTAGTAAGAACTCGAGCTGCTGCATTTTGGATAGGGCTGGGCGATATGGCCCAAAAAAAAATCCCCGATTTTTTCACCAAAAATTCTATTTACGATTTAAAACGAATTTTTTTCCCTCTCCTACTTAAAATCAATCTGCAGATGACAAAGAAATTGTTCAAAACAAGTTTTAACTTTATTTTGTTTAGGTAAAATTAAATATTTGCGGCTTGGTAGAGTGAATAACCCCCGACTATTCCACAGTATAACGGTAGATTCGAGATTGACCTGTAATTGACTAATTCTTTAGGATCAAGTTGCATTTTTTTAATAAGTGGTTTAATTATAGCCAACTTAAAAATTGTCGGTACATATCCTAATGTCAAGGATGAATTAATAATAATAAGCAGAGGATCTATGACCTCTGGAAGCATCTCTTTTAATAGCCTAGTTGGTATAGGGTCAAGCATACATGTTGTTGTTTTTGATGATTTAACAAGTTTAGCCAATTCTTCTCCTCCTATAGTAGTGAATGAGTGTAGTTTTTCCTCAGTGACACTACAGCACTCTGTCTGAAGTGATACTGTAGTAGACGGCTGCATGGTTATAATTTTATTCCTAATATTATCAATCTTACTAGTAAAGAAGTTCATAAAGTCATTACAGCTGTGTTGTTTACAAACATCAGAAGTTGAAGCTTTATTTTTTGATAATTTAGCCACTGTATCGAATAAATACTTTGGATTGTGTTTGTTTTCTTCTAAAAGAGTTGAGAAATAAGCAGATCTAGCAGTTTTTATGGCCTTTCTATATGCCATCATGCTCTCTTTCCACAAATTGCGAAAAACCTTTTTTGTTTTCTTCCAGCTGTGCTCCATTTTTCTGGCTGCTGTTTTAAGGGCCCGGGTGTGCTCGTTGTACCACGGCATTCGATTATTTGCTTTAATCTTCTTTAACTCTTGCCATTCATGCCAAATAATTTAATCTTTGTTTCATCAGACCAGAGTATTTTGTTTCTCATCTTTTGAAAAGTCCTTCAGGTGCCTTTTGGAAAACACTATGTGGTCTCTCATGTGTTTTACTGCAGAGTGGCTTCCATTTGGCCACTCTACCATACAGGCCTGATTGCTGGAGGGCTGCAGAGATGGTTGTTCTTCTGGAAGGTTCTCCTCTCTCCACAGAGAAACGCTGGAGCTCTGTCAGAGTGACCACTGGGTTTTTGGTCACCTCCCTGATTAAGGCTCTTCTCTCCCAATAGCTCAGTTTGGCCATGTGGCCAGGTCTAGAAAGAGTCCTTGTGTTTCAATGCTGCAGAAATGTTTCTGTACCCTTCCCCAGATCTGTGCCTCGATTGAGTCCTGTCTCAGAGGTCTACAGACAATTCCTTGGACTTCATGGCATAGTTTGTGCTCTGACAAGGTGTGTGCCTTTCCAAATCATGTCCAATCATCTAAATTTACCACAGGTGGACTCATCTTAAGGATCTTAAGGATGATCAATGGAAACAGGTGCACCTGAGCTCAATTTTGAGTGTCATTGCAAATGCTGTGAATACTTATGTATATGTAATTTTTTCCCCCGGTATATGTGGAAATATATTGAATATAGTATAGTTTCGTATATAGTTTTTTATTTTTCATAATTTTGCAAAGACTTCAAGCAAACTTCTTTTGTGTTGTCATTATGGGGTATTGTTTGTAGGATTTTGAGGAAAATATAGAATTCGATATACATTGTGAATAAGGCTTTAACATAAAATGTGAAAATTTTAGGCATTTTTGATATGTCCTATTCAAAACAACTAGTCAAGACAAGGGTTCCCAGTCCTGGTCCTGGAGGACCCCAACACTGCTCATTATCTGACGTACTCATTTGAGGTTTTGGGCTGTCCAAAATATATCCTTAAATATCCCCAATATTCTTAAAAACACTATTTGAAGGGACAGCCATTTTTAATGGTGTCCGAAAACCTAGTGGATATTAAGTGCACTTTTTCAATCCCATAACACACCATAATAAGAAATGGCTAGATAAGACCCATAATGCACTGAGAATCAAGGGCTAAATGAATTCCCATGTCTGCCCAGAAGATGGCGCCCACAGCTCAATCATCCATCCATCCATTTTGCAAACCGCTGGTCCAATGGGGGCTATACATCGTAATATCATACAGGTATAAAATCATTTTTAATTGATTATTAAATAGTGTAATTAAGGTTTATGCTAGTTTCCAGAGTAATCTTTTCATTGCTATTGGAGCTGCCGGTTTGCTAAGTTTTAAATGATTATTAAACAGCAAGCAGAAAAAGCAGCAGCCCGAATTCACTCACTCGTTTTTATTCACTCCTTCAAGTGAACTATGTTAGTGGACTAATCATAAATTCCTTGGCCTGAATTTGACATCTAATCTGAGCTGGACCACAAACCCACAGTGAAGAAAGCTCAAAAACACCTGTGTTTATCTAAAGAAGGCTGGGCTTGGGAACCGCCCTCTCACTCATGCCTACAAAGGACTCATAGAGAGTGTCTTGACATATGGCATCACTGTATGGCATCACTGTGTGGAACACAGGCAGAGAAGAAGTCTCTCCAAAAAGTTTTTAAAGACTGCAGAGAATCATTGGGACTAACCTTCCACCCATGATCACATTGTACACAGGGTGCAGTAAGAAGAAAGCTCAGTCCATACACTCAAAAAATTACTCTGAATGAACATAAAAAAAACATGGAAAGTATTTCCACATGATTAACTTGCTTTATTTCAGCATTATACAATTCTGTTATTCCAATTTAATGTACTTATGTTGGGTCAACTTAATTTATTAAGGTTGATTCAACTTATTTTCTATTGTTGGGCACAGCTTAATTTAATAGTGTCAGCTCAACTGCACAAATTTGTTGTAATCTTGTTGAATTAGCTTAAAATCATTTAGTCAAAACTACTAAAAAAAATCATGTCACTCCAACTAGATAAAGTAGATTAGAGAGGGATAGAACTGATGGCCATATTTATTCTATGGGAACTGAGCCACATTAATTAGTTTTCTTTATTTCTATAAAAACTTTTAATCAACAACACGTGATAACTTGCTAATTGAAACATGCAAGCAAAGATGAAGTAAAGCATTTCTCGTCACTGGCATTAGTACAGTGACAGGTCATTCAGAACAGCACAGCTTAACCACAAGCTCTACACTTCACTATAATGGTAACCTCAAAAAAATCAACACAACATAACACAACTTTTAAATTTCCAATATAACTGTCAAATATAACATCAAACATTAACAGGTCTTTCCCTACACTAAAAACACATTAAACAGCACTATTTCAACATTTACTCTCCTGAGGCATCCCAATGCAAAGCATGCTGGGAAATATAAACACACTGCCCAGTTCAGTCAGCGCAACATAAATGATTCATGTAGTCTCAACACAAATGGTTTAGGTTAACTTAACATTTAACAAATTTTATTTCATTTACCCTAATGAAATCAAGTAAAATGACCAAGAAGTCCTCGCTGCAGCCTGTAGCACGATGACGTTGCTGGATCAGATCCAACGCGTACTGGACGCGCATGCGCGGTGGTTTCATTCACAATTCGATGACGTCATATACGCATGCGCAGAAGAGTTTTGAGGACATTGAATGCACAGGAGAGTTTTGCTGGATAGATAAATACTCAAACCGCTCGCGCAAAAATAATGATTAATAACATGCTCACGCCATCAGGACACGCGTTTTGCATTTTTCCTTGAATGTGTAGGCTACTGGTATTTTAAAGTTCTTTACAGATCGTGTTGCATTGAGGATTAAAATTACAGAGACAATTACTTGACTAATTTTTCCTTCCACTCAACAGCAAGTATGATCAGAATATATAAAAAATTAACTGTTTTGCATGCATGCACAGCGAAACTAGGATAATTTAAGCATCACATTTATGAAAAGATGATTTATTAATCAATAATTACTTAATACTATTTATCAGTTCTACAACTACACAGTTTAGAACATCATCTATATACAATAATGATCATACATTATGACTAGTGCATACGCATTATAAATTAACTCAGAGATCTGTATGAATGACATTGTCATAACGATCCACCATCCAGTACGTATTGGATCTGATCCAGCAACGTCATCGTGCTACAGGCTGCAGCGAGGGGTGTCTCAAAATGACACTTAGGTAAAAAACTATAGATGTGTGTTGTTTCAGCTTATTTTATTTAAATAAACTGAGCAAACAGCTAGAATAATTTTTGAGTGTACAGGATTGTATTGGCTTGATGGTTTTTTTATATGCATGACACGCCCAAAGTAGCTGTTTTTTATTATTAAAACAACTTTAATTGTTATTAGCAGATCCTTACCCCAAGCACACGCTCTACACTTCACCACAATGGTAACGTCTAAAAACACTAACATAACACACACTTTTTAAATAACAACAAAACATTAAACATTAAAAAGTCTCTCCATTTTCTCATCTCATTAGAAATGCATACAATAGCACTTTATTTAAACATTTACTCTCCAAATTCAGCCCATTTGCCAAGCATGATGCGAAGTGAAAGTCCTGTTTGTTCGGCTTGATTAATTCATGTTCTAAAAATAAACCCATCAAGTCATGTCAAAGAGTGACGGTTTTAAGTCAGTTTAACATGAATCAATTACATTTGAACCAGAAACCTGATATAATAGTGTTAAATCAAAATGAATTGCTTAAATAAAGTGAACAGCATCATAAGTTCATTTTTTTGAGTGTACTTAGTGACACTCATCACCCAGCTCACCTACTACTGAGGCCCAAACACAAACCCTACATTGTAACACATAAAACACGCTTTTACAGTCTCTATCCAGCAACAGTGAAACTAATGGCTAACTTATAGAAATAGTGATTCACGGTATAAATGGACTCTAAGGGAAATGCAGTACAATTCCAATGTAGGTGTACAAATGGCAAATAAAACTTAGAAAAACTAATGTAGGGAATAGTGGATGAGGGTATAGGGGGTGATTTCGAACATAGCTTTGCAGGGCTGGGCAACACCAGGATTGGGAACCACTGACTTAAAGGGTTAGTTCGCCCAAAAATGAAATTGATGTCACTAATGACTCTCCCTAATGTCGTTCCACACCCGTAAGACCTCCGTTCATCTTCAGAACACAGTTTAAGATATTTTATATTTAGTCCGAGAGCATATGTAAGTGTATGCACACTCTACTGTCCATGTCCAGAAAGGGAATACAAACATTATCAAAGTAGTCCATATGAGACATCAGTTAGTTAGTTAGAATCTCTTGAAGCATCGGAAATACATTTTGGTCCAAAAATAAGAAAAAATACGACTTTATTCAGCATTGTCTTCTCTTTTGTGTTCCTCACATAAAGATTTGAACAATTATGAATCAGCGAATCGGTTCATGATTTGGATCGCCAATGTCACGCGATTTTCATAGACAGTAAAAGAAATGGACACAGTGACCTCATAGACTTCAGCGGCGAGAAATGAAGTCAATTAGAAGCACTCACTTCCTGATGGCTGAGCGAACTGCACAGGCTCAGACTAAGCTTGACGACGTAGATGTGACGTGAGCAATCTGTCGAACAGTTCTAAGTCTTCTAGTAGTTGTGGAAAGTGAAATCTGAATCACGTTGTTTAAATATTTTCTCCCGTTGCTTTTGGCTCACTATCGGCTTCTCCCCATTCTTCTCCCTTGACTTCATCAGACTTTATGTCTCCACGTCCCCCCAACTGTCTGATAGACTTTAAAAGATTGTCTGGGAGCGTCTCCTCCTGTCTATACGGCAATTTCTCAACTGTGCAACTGTGAGTCACGTTGGTAATGACGCAATCGTTAGCCTATTTTTACAAAAACAGCTTCTACGGGGCGAAAGTGTAAGATAAAAGGTAATGGAGCCTTTTATGCATTGTCGTGTTTGTTTAGAAATAAATAATGGACAAATGGAGTTATTCACTCTCAAAGTGACGCAAAAATGAATGGGAGTCAATGGGATGCTAACAGCAGGTGATGGCTTGGTTAGCAATGGCCGCCCCTATGGGTGGAACGCTTTCCGTGTGTTAGATTACCCCCTTGGTGATTTCAGCAGTTTGGCAGTTTGACACGCGATCCGAATCATGAATCAATCCGCTGATTCATGACCGTTTGAATCTTTATTTGAGGTTTGAAAACAAACGCGGAAGAGAAGACAATGCTGAAAAAAGTCGTAGTTTTTGTGATTTTTGGACCAAAATGTATTTTCGATGCTTCAAGAGATCCTACCGAAAACCAGGACACTTGGCCCGGAAATGAGATACACTAATGATACTCAGAGGTTACTCAAAGATTCCTTGTTAATGTCAATAAATTTATTATTAAAGGACAACTCCGAAGAGAAATCAACCTGGGAGTAATTAACAGATGGTTAGCGAGTAGATCGTTCTCTGGGATGCGTTTTCATGAAAATCGAATGTAAAGAGTTTTATCTCTTAAAACAGATTAGCTTATAGCGCTAGTCTATGGGGCACAGGGTAAGTGAAATTAAATCGCTAGTTAATCCCACTAACAAGGCTCAAAATAGCCTCACACTAACACAGTAGCATAATGAGGGTTCCTACATGCAAACCGAAGCATTGAGAACTTTGTAAGTGTACAAACAGTTTAATAAGAAGATACTTAATAAAGACAGTCCATTACGCATTCATGGACAGCAGCCATCTTGGAAAACAGTCTCGACTCATCGAGCGACGAGAGCTCTGCTAAGTGATGAACTGTGACTTGGAATCTCATATGGTCCGTTGTTTCCGGAAGAAAGCACTGAACGCAACAGAGAAAATAAATGTATAAAAAATAAAAAATGTCAATGTAATTCGATTTCACAAACTTAATTCCTATTGACCAGCTCACTTAGAACAGAGTGTCGAGACTGTTTTCCAAGATGGCACCTGTCCATGAACACGTAAGGCACTTTGTTTATAAAGTATCTTCTTATTAAACTGTTTGTCCACTTACAAAGTTCTCAATGCTGCGGTTTGCATGTAGGGACCCTCATTATGCTATAGTGTGAGGCTATTTTGAGCCTTGTTAGTGGTATTAACTAGCGATTTAATTTCACTTACGATGTGCCCCATAGACAAGCATTATAAGCTAATCTGTTTTTAGAGATAAAACTCTTTACATTCGATTTCCATGAAAACGCATCCCAGAGAATGATCTACTCGGTAACCATCTGTTAATTACACCTAGGTTCATTTCTCACCGGAGTTGTCCTTTAAGTATGTATAGAAAATTTTTATATTAGGGACTTGAAAACAGGACATGTCCTGGGAAAACAGGATGTTTGGTCAAGCTTAATATCATGTAGGCCCCACTTGTGTCACCAAAACATGTCTTATACAGAGGCTCTGACGGTTGGCAAACTGCCTTCTTAGCTGTGAAAGGGAGAACGGACGGCTAACAGGTGAACAAATTAATTAACTTAAGTCTCACTTTCTGTATTTTTGGTTGAATTTAGTTTGACTGGTCTCACTCACACTGCATGCCCAGAACATGCTGACAGGCAGTTTTCATGTTGCAGTAATGAAACTTGAAACTCGAATCTAGACTTTTCATGAAATGAAACTTATGGACCCCTTCACATATGATTACACAGCGTTTGATCCAGGTTTCACAATACTTGACCTCATTTGGTCCTTATATAAAGGAAAGGCAAGATGTTTTGTATCTCATTCAGTTGTGATTGTGTTCCTGTCTCTGCTGTTTGTAATATTTCCAGCGAGAGAACAATCATGTATCTGCTATGGCCTCTCCTGTTTCTTCATGTTTCAGCACAACGTCATACTCTGTTTGGTTAGTAAACAAACCTTTACTCTTTACATTTAAAATACATTGTTTGCAGTATTTGTATTTAGCAGATTTTCATGAGTTTTATGAAACTGTTACAAACTTTTTTTTTGGTGTAAAATCTCTTAACCTTTTGCTACTGGATGAAGGCTACAGACCAAAGCAGACAGCAAGGGAGGGCAGAGTGAGATTGGTCGGAGATCGTCCTTCATCCGGTCGTGTGGAGATCTATCATGATGGACAGTGGGGTACAATTTGTGATGACGGATGGGACCTGGCTGAAGCGCAAGTGGTGTGCCGTCAGTTGGGTTTTCCTGGAGCTATATCAGTTACGCCTGGAGGACAATATGGCGAAGGTATAAGATCCTCAGCACAATTCAATGGTCTCAGACTCTTTTACAAAAATTTTTAACCTATATTCAATTGATTGTTCAAGGCTCACATTGTGATAACAACAATAGTCTTATAATTGTTCTATTATACTTTTTAGGTTCTGGTCCAATCTGGCTGGATGACATGAACTGTAAAGGGTCTGAGAGCTCGTTGTCTGAATGCAGCTTCAAAGGCTGGGGTGTTACTGACTGCTCACATAAAGAAGATGCAGGAGTGATCTGCCAGACTGGTAAGAAGTTCAGCTACCTGATATATTTGTTCTTCAATTGATATATTTTTTTATATATTTATAAAAATTTCTTTGCAGGTACAAACATAACCAACAATCGTCAGTTCTCCGTGGACAACAGTCTGGGTTTGTCTGCTGATCTTGGTCTTCTGTTTGACAGTGGAGATGGTTGTGATTTCAGGATTAATGTGCAAGACCTCAGTGAAGAGGCAGAGTTGGGGTTTTGTGTGCACAGTATGATCCTGATGATTTATCCAGGATTACAAATAACAAATAAGTCCAGAAACCTCACTGTGGATGTCAGCCAGACTTGCCATCCTCATGTCCCTACTTTTCTCAGGTAATTTTCTGAAAAGCATTTAACTTCCTAGCTCAATCCAATTGTCTCAATTCATCAAGAATGTTGCTTTGAATAGTGCATATGATAAATAGACGCTTACTGTATCTTAACTGTTTTTTTAGGTATTTGTACACACGTCAGATTGATGTTTCCATCACATCGGCTCAATGTCTCCATCAGCTGGCGTTTATCTTTGGAGTGAAGAATCTTATGGAGGATGTTGGCAGGGTCTTCACTTCACTCATTCCTGAAGACAACACCTTCCGGACACAGGTATCAATGTACGAGTATGGCGTCCGCACAGGTGACCTTGTTCTGCAGGAGAATGTCCTTCAGTATCTTTCCTGGAACTGTGAGTTCCTCATAAGCTCTCCGCTGTGGAGCACCATCTCCTTTCACATGATGGACGCTCTGCTGCCGCGCTCAGACCTGATTGTGAAGGACGAAGCTTTACTTCTTGAAGCTCTGGAGAGATGGATCCAAGAGAAAGGTGATGACATTAGTTCAGAACAACAGGCCAGCCTCCTGAATCACATCCGCTTCCTCTTGATCCCGGTGGATAAACTGTACGAAATGCAGTTTTCCTCAAGTGTTCTCTATAAGAGTCATGAGAAACTGTACCTAACTGGTCTCCTCAGAGGTTTTCAGTTCAATGCTCTGCCTTTCTCTAAGATCAGGAGTAAAATGGACAACACGAGTTATGATTATCTACCCAGAATCTACACTGCTGATGAGTGGACTCTCAATGACATAGCTCGCGCTAAAACTAACTATATTCAGCAACATAACCGGTATGGCCAATATGTCGGAATCCAAGTTCCTACCTTCTCCACTCCTGCACACCCTAGTGCTCTTTACAAAACGCAGACGGTCCAGTGGCAAGCCCAGGTTTTTCGTAATGCTCAGGAATGCTCTAATAATGGTATTTCATGTAATTCTTTCCCTGTTGCAAGGTTACTCGCAAGTGGCAACCAGAACAGTTACGCTAGAACCATTCGCTACAGCAACAGGTTGATTCTCACCTGTAAGAACCAAAACAATGTCTTTCATGTCCAAGACTTCAAAAACAACATGGCAGAGATTCCAAAAAACAGCAGTATGGGCCTGCCTAACCCCTGTCCTGATGCCTACAGCTTTAGATTTGTAGTGCGTCCAGAGTATATCTGACTGCACAGAGATGCATGGTTTCTACAGGCATTTCAGTTCAATCAAATCTATTAAATCAAATCTAGTTTAACTGAATCTAATAAATTTGATCATCTCTTTTTAAAATGCGTTATTCATGTGTGATTTTTTTGTCGATTTTGTTGGTTTGTTGATTTTAAACGTTTAATTTTTTTTCAGCAATAAAGATTCTTGATTTTGAAAGTGCACTACAAAAATAAAAATATATAACTTACATTATCTTTGTCAGTTTGATTCCTCTTTAACTGAGCAGTCTCAGCAGGCACTGCATGTCAATGTAACGTCAAGACGTTGGACCTCAACGAAAATCAGGTTTCGAAAATCAGAGCATTTTATACTGAGTACCCTAAAATTCATAAAAGTCTTAAATTATTTCTATAAAATGTTTACCTATCTATCACTGGTTAATTAGTGAATGAGTATTTTTGTACAAGGGAGAAGAAGAAAAAAAAGCTTAAATTAAGCATCTCTGTTAATCACATTGACGGTGAGGCAATTCAATGGTCACCAGGGCTATGCTCTGGGGTGTAAAGTTTATTAGTCAATTAATAAAATAAATGGGGCACAATTTTCACCTATGGTCTAATTAAAAACCATAATGGAGCCATTTGTGGGTCCAGTGTGATCACCCTTTTGGGCCCCATAAGGTTTTTGTGTGTAGCCCACCTCGGCCCCATTATTGGCACCCATATGTGACCCAAAAGAGCCCATATAATGAACATCTAAATCTAAATGGGCCCCACTATGTGCCTACCTGTGGGCTAACATACACGGGGCTCATCTGGTGCCAATGGACACATTTCTATGGTTTTTTGGGTTGCCCATGCAGGGCCCAACTGACAGACCTGTCAAAAACCCACAAAGCCCAACTGATAAACAATACCCAACGTCTACTCAGCGTGATTACATGTTAACATCCATACATCATAAACATTTTACATCATTAAATCATTAAAAAAAGCAAGATCTGACAACTGAGTGAACTTGCTGATCAAGTTTTAAATCACAGTCAAGCAGTGCGCTACCACTTTTGTTAGAGCTATAGTGAACAGGCTTTCTAAAAGATTTAGCTTGGCAGCAAAAAGCTGGGGGTGTCCTTGTGCATGTTCAAAGGGGCTGATGGTTGAGGGATCTGCCTCCTTGGCTGTGACAGGCGGCTAACAGGTGAACAAATTACATAATTCAATTGCCATAACATTACAGAAGATTGGACCAATAAGAGTGAAAAATTGGAATTAAAAGCACTGGGCTCTTCCTACAAAGGCCTTTAATTGAGTATTTGTGGTGGGTTCTCCGGCAAGGCGACTCCCAACACACAGTTTACTGGCTCCTGGAGACAGAGCCAGCTACCATGTCAGTCCCAGAGTATAAGCATGCGGTTCAGTCCATCCCAGAGCCAGGAGCGGACAACTGCCGGATAGACCTGTGGGTTATGGATCCAGTTCCCTTCCGAGTCTCCACCTTCGAACCGACCCGCCGGTTCTATCTGACTGTCTGAATGCTCTGGTCCACTAACTCCATCGGCTCTTCGGCTCCTCCTCGGGCTTCCCCTCCACCAGCCCGGCCGGTCCCTGGCTCCAGGCCCCTGTCTCCACCTCAGCCTATCAGCCCGTCGGCTCCGCACCGGCTTTGCGTTCCCACGTCTCCACCGTGGCCTGTCTGCCCTGGGACTCCTCCTCCTTCACACACACGACACGCTCCTCCCAACTGGACTTTTCTGGTTAAGTTCCCACGGGACTTCAGCGCCAGACTACAGCTAGCTGTCTAAAACACTATTTAGGTGAATTTAAGCGTTCGATAAGTGGCTAAACGCATCTCGTTGTCATGTAAGGGCCCTTTTCATGTTGGACAGACATTTTAATTGCATTTTGTGTCTGTTAAGAGACACAAAGACACCCTTTACGTTTATGCCTCCATTACTTCAGTTTTAGCTGAGTGGGGGCTCTGGGCATTAACTGTAACAGCTCCGTGATGCAAGCACCAATCCGGTTCGTTTTTTGTTTTTTTTCTATAGTATGTACTCACAAAGTTATAACGATCAAGTTCTCTTTTATACAACAAGCCTAATATGATAGTTATAATAAGTGCACATGGCAACACTGCATGTGAAGCAGCCTTTCCTCGCATAAGCAAACCACGACTCCTCTGACGACTGTGCTTTATTTAAAATTGCTGAGCATAAGTCTTTTGTTGCTGTAATAGTTCTTTGGTCAGAATAGCTGAGACCAAACACTCGAGACATCAGAATGTTTCAATCATCGCAGTTCCGCATTTAAATCCTGTTTTGACTCCTGAAACTTTAGAGTGTGTACATGGCACTGAAACTCACTCCCCCGGTCACTGGATTAATAACATTTATTAAATGAATTTAAGTCACAACTCGAAACATTCGTTTTCCAAACATTGTTCTGTGTTTTGTTTTTGTACTATATTGTTGCTGCACGCTACCTTGTTTGTGTAATGTGCCTTGTTCTGTCTTTGTATTGTCTTTGCTTTAGTCTAGGGGTCCCCAGACTCGGTCCTGGAGGGCCACTGTCCTGCAGAATTTAGCTTCAACCGCAATCAAACACACCTGAAACTGCTAATCAATGTCTTACTAGGTCCTATAAAGGCATTGATTCGCTGTTTCAGGTGTGTTTGTTAGGGGTTGGAGCTAAACTCTGCAGGACAGCGGCCCTCCAGGACCGAGTTTGGGGACCCCTGCTCTAGTCTACTGTTTGAAATCTACTCCATTATCTGAACTATTGACTGTTATTATTGTCTATCCTATTGATTTTACATTTTCTTTATTGTATTTACATTGTGAAGCATCCTTGAGCTATGGAAAGGCACTATATAAATACAATATTATTGTTATATTATTAACAAGAAGAGTATATAAACTGTGTACTGGCCAATAAATTCTGAAGAAGAAGATGTGAGAGTATTCCACTTAACACCCTGCATGAAAAGGATCTGAAGCAGCACAAAAGGTTTGTGGGTAAAGAAATCATTTTTCGGTTACACTTTATTTTGATGGTCCCCTTTAAACATTCTGCTGTTCCAAGTCAACTAACTCTGAATAGATTGTTAGTAGCGTATAAGTAGAATGGTAGGGTTACAGCTAAGTTCACATGTACTTGCCAAGTTACTTATAAACGTACTTATAGTCATTATGATATCAGTTGTGGGAGCAACAAAATAAAGAGTTAGCAGATATTAAGCAGTCATTCTGTGCTCACTTCTTGTTTGAGTGCATATTTTGCAGTTATGAAACTTATCAAATTTAGCATTTTCATGAAATGAAACTGGAATCCCTCAAATGCGATTACACAGCGTTTTTTTCTTCTTCTTTAAGTTTCACAGTAGTTAACCTGATCTGGTTGTATTTTAAAGGACAGCGAATATGTTTCGTAACTCATTCAGTTATGAACTGTGTTCCTGTCTCTGCAATATTTCCAGCAATTGAAGATGTACAGCCGTGGTCAGAATATAGCTGTGAAAATAAATCTGCATTGTTTATCTTTATTTTTTTATTTTTTTAAATCACAAAATTGTAAGTAAACCCATTAAAAGTGGGTGAAAATCACATTATAAAATAAACGATTATCTTCAAAACATGTGGGTGATAATTATTGGCACTCTATTATAAGTAAAACATTTCTGAAGTATATTTCCCTTCATATTTTTTTCAGCACACCAGGGTGACTGGAAGCAAGAAATTAGGAAAATAGCTAAAGCACTGAAAATCCCCATTTCCACCATCCAATTAACTAAAGATGTTACGAATCTGCCTGAAGAGGATGTGTGTCTATATCGTCCGAATGCATGGTGAGGTTGAGTGGAAAAAGACTCTCCATGGATCCCAGATGAAGAATTGCAGAGATTAGTTGAGTCTTGGGGTCAGAAGCCGTAAAAAAATAATTTAAAACGTTCCTGGGACAAATTGTTCCAGGTAATTTTGGAGGAAACAGGGCTTAAGATTATTATAGATGCATTGAACAAGTTATTGGTGACAGGCTTCACTCTGAAGGGTTCAGCTTCTGAGCTGTCCACAAGCAAACCTTGCTGAGGTTTGAACATTTCAAGAGTTCACACTTACAAATAATCAGATAGCAAATAGTATGTTTAGTAGTATGCATATTTGGCATTCTGTCCAAGGAGAGGGCTCCAAGCTTGGTATTTGGCCCGAACCCAGAGTACTCCCCCCGTATCTATGGTTAGGAACGTAACCAGGTGAGTGTGAGGAAGATGGGGTGGTGGAGGGATGCTGAAAAACTGGCAGTGAACATTGGGGAGTTGACTGGGTGTTTACAGTATAGTCCTTCACTTGTGCTGATTGGGTGGACATGTTGATTTCTGACTGCTGACAGCTGGTTAGAATGACATAATGATGGGATAGATCAATTCCTGATTGCTGACAGCTGGTTTAGAAGGACATGATGATTTGGATAGATCATTTGAACACATTTCTCTCAAACTTTGTTAATAAAACACCATTGAGTGATAATTGTCAAGTGTCCTCCAGCATATTCAATCCGTGCAACGTTCTCGACATCTTCCGAAGGGACCACAACATTTCAGGTCTTCTTGGAACGTATGTCTGCAGGTCCTTGGTCTTCCCAGTCTCCTTTGAGCTATGGTGATGCCCACTTCATCGCTGTCTTTGGGGGAGAACCTCGGTCACAGTTTCTGATAGTCAGTTTGTGTAGGACACTCTGAGTTTCCTCCAGAGACATCATTGTTGGAGCATGTTGATTCACTAGGTCGCTGGCATTCGCAATTTAAATCGCGATTGGGGTGACGTGGTGTTGAACAGCCTTACCTTAGTTGCTGCATCGATGGCTGTAGTCCAAATGGGAACTGGAAAGCTATCTAACAATGTCTGACCTGATTTGGTAGATATTTAGATGACAGACAAGCGGATTTGCAAGCGTTTCTTTAAGAATTGTGTTGAGTTTCCAACAAGACAATCGTCATGCATATTGTATAGACTGTTTTTTCATGTGCAGCATTATCGACTTGACTGCACAGCAGTTCAGCTGTTTTGTTTGAAGCAGCTCGTGAGTCCTGACAGAACACCGACTGAATGACACTTTAAGCAAAACATCTCAAATGGAGATTGCTAAAATGCAGCCTACTTGTTTATGGATGTGTTCAGATCATCCGTGCATGAGAAAGAGCTTGCGTATCTACGTTTGTATTTTGACACATTATTTAGTTGTGTATGGTACTTGGTGTTTACTATTGTTACTGTACTAGCATCTTGCGTTATCTAGACAATGCAGTCTCTTTAAGAAACTTTCAATTTAATCAGAAATTGTTTAAACAGCCAGTCAATAAGTGGAAAAATCCCTAATGACTATAATAAATCTGACAGTGTGCACGGTGCACCTGGGTTTAGTTTTGTTGCGGCCACGACATGGTAACTTTTGGGAACGCGAGTGTGTTGTGGCCATGAGATATTTTGAGGGGAACGACATCTTTTTGTTCGCGTCTTTGAGCTTAAAGCGATGGTTAACCCAAAAATTAATATTCTGTTATTTACTCGCCCTCATGTTGTTCCTAAGGATTTATTGAATGTGTGTATATTTGATGGATGGATGGATGGATGGATGGATGGATGGATGGATGGATGGATGGATGGATGGATGGATGGATGGATGGATAGATAGATAGATAGATAGATAGATAGATAGATAGATAGATAGATAGATAGATAGATAGATAGATAGATAGATAGATAGATAGATAGATAGTTTTATTATTTGGTGCAAAAAAATCAATTAATAAATCAATTAATTCAAATCTTAACCTGGCTAATAATAAATTATATTGATTAAAAAAAGTGACAATAAATGATGACCGAATTATATTTTTGGTTGTAAGGTTATAGATATCTTTAGTTTAAGATTTATTTTAATCATAATTATGCAGACCTAGCTTCCAGGTTGTATTGCTGTTAACATTATTTAAATTTAATTTTTATTGCAGGTGCAGTGGGTTGAAACAATGCCAGTTCCAGCAACACACTTCCAACACTGATTAGTGTCACAATTCACCAGTGTGAGTGCCCGTGCTCACCACCAGAGGACACTCCAGTCCGGAATGTCATTCTATCATAAACTACATTTGCCTGCTTTTGACTATGATTGTGGATTATGCTCTCAATAAATACTGCATTTGGATCTCCTGCCTTCTGTCTCAGAGTGGTTCTTTACAATTAGAGACTTTATTTATCTTGAGAAGTTGTTGTTTGTCTTGTTTACTTGCAGTCCCGATGATTCGGCTCCGTCAGTTCCACCTGACAATGAACATGTTTGGACAGATGCAAATGTTCGGGGCGTGCATATAAATGATCCCCAACACTTGCGTCACGGTTGGCCTTGTGTTGTGAATCACTTATTTCACTATGGCAAGGTTAATTCAATTGTTAAATAATGTTTTAATTTTTTTATATCATAAAGATATCGGTATAATTGCCGTTTTACCATTTTATAGATTAATGTACGATCCCTTAAAACTACCCCTAAACCTAAACAGAAATGAGTTGGAAAATGACCAGTTTAGCAATCCAAGATATTTTAAATAGCTACTTCTAAACCTACCCATAACCATTTATTAAAACTACATAGTGTTATAAATAAAAGAATCATGAAAAAAAAAACATTATGATTTCATAGTGTAATCATAATGATTTATTTATTGTGATAATGTCAAAAGTGGTATCAAATCTGGTTCAAATTAAGATGTATTTCCGTTGCAGTCCTCTCTGGTGGTAGTTTTGTATGGGGTACAGAGCAGAATTTAACTTATTAATCGATTAAAATATGAATCTGTTTCTCTCCGTGAAGACGCACATTTCACCATTTCAAATGTACATTAACTGAAACACTGCATGTCACAATCTCTGATGAAGAAGACGAGAGAGCGTTCGATATCACTGCTGTATATCATGTCGACTCATAACTCTTCTGAGGGCGTGGTTTTTCATTCAAATTCATGATAACGAGCGCCAGCTGGATTTGACATTTACGTTTGAGAGGTGAGAATGGATCGCCTGAGAGGTGAGAATGGATCGCCGGATTAAGGGCTGAATTTGGATCTGTTCCTCACAAACATATGGAATATAAAAAATTATATTAGCGCATACAAGAATTATTGCAATCTGATTTTGTTAATTTGAAGGGATTGTAACAACAATGACTATGAGTTTAATATCTCGGGGAATAATTAACTCAAAAGGGATTTAATATTCAATATTCATGAATTTATGAAAATAATTTGCCAGTTGTTCATTACGTATTAAGATTTTCCGATAGGGAAAAATGTTTAATTAAATACAAGTAACCATTTTCGGACTTGCTTGAAATTATCCTACTAAGTTTGTCCTGCAAATTAGTTATAGACTTTTCAAATCAATTCTCAATAAGGGATTACTGCTTTACGAGCGCATAAGAAACATTAACTTTACTGATCAGGACAAGTTCAATATTTCAAATGGTCATATAGTTTACTTTACTAACATAGTAGCATAAGCAGTTAGGTAACGTTAGATCGCAAGTTTCATTGACTTTGTGTATGTGGCAGAATAACAGATTCAACTCATTAAATGTCTTTTGGAGGTTTAATAAACACAGACTAAAAATAACACTACGATTCACATAGAAATACACACTAAATATGCATCAAGAGAGTAGACATATAGATATTAACGAAAGAATACATAAAAGAGAATAATGAATAGACTGACATTAGAGAGAGATAAAAGAGAGAGAGAGAGAGAGAAAGAGAGAGAGAGAGAGAGAGAGAGAGAGAGAGAGAGAGAGAGAGAGAGAGAGAGAGAGAGAGAGAGAGAGAGAGAGAGAGAGAGAGAGAGATGGTACAAAGAATTAGGGGTAAGAAGCAGCTTTCCTTCAGTTCATCAAATACAACCTTCACGGAGTTAACTTGTCCCAACGGGAAAATAACACACCCTCTTTACAGCAGTTTGAATTTGGAAGAATAAGAATACTTGCTTTCTTTTTGGTTTCGTTTTGGCTTCTCGCGTGTGTGCGTATGTTCCTGCGTATCCGGTGGTTCTTTCCGAGGTCGGGAGGGGAGCAGCTTTTCTCTAGCGGCGCTTCGTGTTCCCCTCCTGAAGAAGGCCTGTGGGGCTAGTAAGTTGATGAAACGAGGAGCCAAGGATTGTTGAAGACCGGATTGTAGAAGAGAAGATTTCGGAAGAGAGGAGATTTTCAGAGGAAGAGGATTTTCAGAAGAGGAGTTTTTCAGAAGAGCTGAGGCCTGCTGGCACCATAGTGTGGTGGGCCTCGGTTTCTGGTCCCACACAGCACATGGCTCTGTGTCTGGAGCCCCTCCCTGCTTGGAGGGACTTGTTGGTTCAGCCAGGGAGAGAAGAAGAGAGGGAAGTAAGAGAGGGAGGGCATCCGAGCGCCTCCTTTTATGGTCTGGGCGTAGTCCCACCCTCCAGGGTTAGACTTAACCAATGAGATTGTTGGGATTTCCAGGCGGGAAATTCCTCAGCAGATTTTATGGCCCTTTGTTCCAAGGCTCGAATCAGTGGGTCTCTGACCATTCAAATTCTAATTAATGCAACAAACACACACTGCATTTTCTGAATAAGTGATATACATGGAAGTGTAAGTCGTGAAGTGAGCATTAATTTGATAGGAGACATGACATATATGAGGTTATCTGAACTAGTACTTGGTTAAGACAAAGACAAAAAGATGCAAAATACCATACAGAATAAACATTTTACAAGACAGTTATGTGTTTACATATAATGTCCTGGGGTGCATGTTCATTTATAGATGGTTTGTCTATAATTTGAGGTAATAGCGGGTTTGTTACAAGCTTCGTGTCGTAAACTCTTTGTGAATAAGACACTCTTCCTGCACTTTTCTGTGGTCAAATTCTTTTGGGCCATAAAACATCTTATCAGATGGTTTCCAGGGTAACGAAGAATCTTTCTCTGTTGTGTTGGGGGAAGGTCTGCCACCAAGCACAAAGCATTCAAAACATATTTGTTAAATGTAACTGGCGATTGTGTGTTTGATTCGCCTGAGTCGCTACAGGATTTCTGTACAATGACTAGCCTGGTTAAAACCAGACCATTCTCAGTACTAACTGAGTTATGGTTTGGCAATAGCCTAGAAATCTACGCACCCTAGCGGCAGAAAATTTAATCTGTCGCAAGTGTCGTCTAGCAACTCTCAATACACTTCTGAGCTGTAAAAACCAAACTCTGGTCGGGCCAATCACATCGTGTATAGAGTGGTGGGCGGGGCTTAACATAATAACGGCCGAGTTGCGCTTGCGTGCTTCTAGTAAACACAGAAACTGGCGAACGGCACTGAATTCATTCTTAAGAAGGGAAGATGTGTTTTGAGTTTTGCCGACCGGATACGGTGAAAGTTTAATCTGTCAACGAGCTTTGCTTCACCTTCGTTGCTCTGGTTGGTTTTAGCACTTTCTAATTGCGTGCACGTCGTGTAGAGGGAGTTTAAAAGACAACCGTTTATCCGCCCCTCGGATTGAGCCCTGTGTCAATGGTGAGTTTCCAGACCAAACATCTTGATGTGGGTGGCTTCATAGATAAATCATTTCCAAAGGGGCGTCACCAACGGACAATGACGTATACAGAGCGATGGAGAAATGTCTGAGACAGCAATTCTCTGTTTGTGATTTCGAGGAAGATGTTGCCACCGCCCCTCCATCAACATTTTTGCAAAATTTGAAAACGCTAATAGAATCTCAGAGCAACTGAAACATCTCGGATTGACGGTCGAACTGAAAACATCAATCTCTGATCTCATTTACCCCTGTATAAGGCATTTGTATTGCGATTAGAACGTGATTTGCAATATTTTGAAAATAAAATAAGATTGATGAGTCTTTGGAAAATTGTCTCACAAACTTTATTCAAATTCAGTAATTCCAGATGTGTTAGAACGTTACGCTAGTTATTTATTTACATGACTACCAGATCAAGTCTGAGGAAATAAGCACAGAAAGGCCAGATAAAGAGCTGTGTGTGGTATTAGCACATGATCACACTCCCCATCCTCCTCATCAAAGTAGCCAGTGTAATCCACATCTGATAGCCATGTGTTGCTCTTTGCTCAGGTTTTAACGAAAAGGAAATGTTTAAATCGCTTAAAAAAGACGTGATAGCTGATTCAAACGAGTGATGTTCCATGGCGGCATCCTTCTTTGTAATGTCCAAATCTGCTTCACCGTCGCTGCGCTGTCGTCATCGTGTAAAGCCCGCCCCAATGTTTCTGATTGGTGCCGCGATTTTGACGGATTAGAAATGGGCTTGAATAGGCTCTTTTCCAGACTACTTGCAGAGCAAATCTAACTTTGCCAGAAGTTGTCTGGGCTATACCATGACAACAATTTAATTTTTATTTTCTACACCCAATGTGTGTAGGGTGAACATTTACACTTGGGTGTTTTAAACTCAGGCGGAAATCCAAAATACATTGGGGCAAAAAAGTATTTAGTCAGACACCAATTGTACAAGTTCTCCCACTTAAAAAGATGAGAGAGGCCTGTAATTTTCATCATAGGTACACTTGAGACAGAATGAGAAAAAAATCCAGAAAAACACATTCTGATTTTTTAAAGAATTTATTTGCAAATTATGGTGGAAAATAAGTATGTGGTCGATAACAAAAGTTAATCTCAGTTCTTTGTTATATACCCTTTGTTGGCAATGACAGAGGTCAAAGGTTTTCTGTAAGTCTCCACAAGGTTTTTACACACTGTTGCTGCAGTTTGACCTTACTCAGTTTACGGAGTTGAGTGAACTTAAGAACGCTGTGTAGCAAGTTGCCGTACAATTTTAAGTTATGTCAACTTTTCTTCTTTTTTTACAGTGTAGTTATTCTGACTTTTACATTAACACTACACAACTCTCCATTTTTACCTTCTCCTGTCCATGTAACCGTCTTTATGCAGTCCCTCATTACCGCATCGGGATGTTTTTCTATTAATTGCAGCTTAAAGAATTCATCAAATTTCAAAATATGCTGAACGTAATGGTTTTTTACCTCATCTATTTTGTCAAAACCACAATCTGTATCAACTTTATCCAATTTGGGCATGACATAGCATTCCGGCTCTTCTACTGTCCCATCCTCTTTCTCCACAATTATCACCTTAAAGAAGTGAGTTGGCACTGCTTTCTCTCCCTGACGCTGCAGTGTTTTGGGGTCAAGACACTCACACATATCCTCCAACTCGTCACCCATCCCCAGTTTTCTGTTCTCTTCTTTCAGGTACAGTGGTCCAGTGTACACATGGACATTACAGACTTCATCCTCCATAGCTTTGTTTCGACAGTAATTCTCAAACGTTTTCCAAACGCCTTTGTTTAAGCTCTTCTTCTGTGGTACCATGTTGCTGAGCAAAAAAGTGTCATGATAGGCCTCCTGACACCACCTGTGATTGGCAGCCGCAGCGAGATGTCCTTGTTCATAGACTTTGTCCTCCATTTCATTACTTCCGAAGCTCATTTGCTTCTTGACATTTTCCTTCAGAGTGTCCTTGTTCAGTATCTCATACACCCAATCAGCGTTCTTGGATTCTTGGTTGTATGACATAACATAAGATTTTCTTATCCTTATTTCAGAACTTCTAGGAAATCCGTCGACTAATTTATAGGATGACTTGACAAATGACGTGTCTTTAACTGGTTTACTGTCGGATATATTGCTAGACATTTTCAAGAACGGGATCCGTATGCAGCTCAAATCCATCTCTGCGGAGCTCTGTGTTAAAGATACTCGCTTCTTCATTCTAAAATATTATAAAAAAACAAACAAAACAAAACAATCAAGGTGTCAAAACTCTCCTCAATTCAGGACTTATTCTAACTTATGAAACTGAAACTGAAAGATTTACTTACATCAATGGGGTTTTTTGGACAAGATAAACAGTATCTTCTGTGGCTTTGATTGGACCTCAATTCTGTTTCACAACAACACACACACACACACACACACACACACACACACACACACACACACACACACACACACACACACACACACACACACGCAAAAACAAAACATATTTCACAATGTACACTTCAAACACAACCATTTCAAGACTTTTAGTAAGAGCAATAAGACCATTTATTATTTGACACTGCGTGTTCAAAGCATATATGAATTATATAATTGATTTAATACATAAAATGTGGATTAGGAAAATAAAAGTAGTAGTAGAAATCTTGCACTTTCACTTTCAAGATTAAAAGGGCAGGGCATATTTCTATCAGTCACGACCCACAGCTTTCATTTCCTGCCATGTTTTTTTTTTAAGGGGCTTGGAATCGCTGGTGTAGGCTATATCTAAACAGTTGACAAAGAAAAAGCTACGTCGCAGTCAACATTTTTTTCTTAGTGCATTAAAACGAGCTAAGTGCTTTCACTTTGAGCATTTTAAAACATCCCTAATTTACCCATAACCTGTGGGAGACATAAAACATACATTCTGACTGAGCTCTGTTCTGGCTAGGATCCAACATTTCCAGAATATCCCATGAATCAGAAATAATGAGTTAGGTTTGAATAAAAGTCAAAAAGCAAATACATGCAAATGTAAAAAGTCAAACCTGAGGAAATCTGTGTTCCAAACAGCAAACCAAGTTTTCTGCCGGATGTTACAGAAGAGATGTGTCTTGTGTCCTTGTGCCACTGCAATGCACTGAAACAGTAGCTTAATGACACTACAAAGGATGCATGTCAGCCAATTAGAAAATATATGTTACATAAAGTCATCCTCTCTCTCTCTCTCTCTCTCTCTCTCTCTCTCTCTCTCTCTCTCTCTCTCTCTCTCTCTCTCTCTCTCTCTCTCTCTCTCTCTCTCTCTCTCTCTCGTAAATCACATGACTTATAAGAAGACAACAGTGAAGGAGTAGGGGGACAAATGACTTGCAACTAATAATCTGTGTGAGATCAAGACTGCATGCACAGCTCTTTGTTCCTCGTTCCTATAGTGGTTCTATAAACTCCAGCACTGCTTCTGTTATTTTAACCCTCTAGTATTGTTCTTTTCTGAGTCACACTTGTGTTGTTTATTTTCAGTAAAATCAATTAAATATATTTTTGTTCACTAATATTTTCAATTTTTTTATTTTTATTTTGAGAGAATGTCATGCTACTAATGAATATTTGTGCAATACTTATGATACATTTTCGACACTGAAAATGAAAAAAAAATTATATTTATAATAGTTTTATATTACAAATTTTAAGTATTTCATGTTAAAGGTGCAGTGTGTGATATTTATGGGGAACTATTTACAGAAATGTAATATAATATACATACCTAAGTTTTCAGTGGTGTATAAAGACCTTACATAGATATCCATAATAAAGGCTAGATGTCTTACGGCGGAGTCACCATCGGCATCACCGGCGGCCATCTTGTCACTGGCAAGCTTTCTGTCGGGCTCTGTGGAACCTGATGTAAGATGAGTGATCTGTATGAACATAAATACTCTTATCTCGCTGATATCTTGACGAATTTACAAATGGTTTGGTTTCTTACAAACGTTATTAACATGGCTACAAATCTGGATGCTTTAACACGTTGAAATTGCAGCTTTTCGTTTCGATAAACGATTTAATCGTGCAGTTTGTGTTAAAAAAACAATATTCTAGCCGCTATAATTCTGTGCCAGTTCACACAATTATTCTGCTCATTTTCTAAGAAACTACAGGTCTCAGCTTTCTAAAGAGGGAAGGCATTTGATGGTAGGCAACATTAGGTGGGAAAAGTGATCTCTGAAGTGGACACTGTGCAATGTAGGGGGGGAAATCCTAGTAAATTGTGTTAAAATAAGTTAAAATAAACTTGCAGTTTGCATGTTTTGTTTTTTGTTTTGTTTTTTAATACAAATTATTTTATTAGGTATAATAGTGATATTCTTATTATAAAGTGTGTGTGTATATATATATATAATATTTTTGCCCAGTTTTAGTAGCCTATATATTGATTTTACATAAATACCTTGTGTGTGTGTATATTCATTGCACCTATCTGTTCTGTTCAATGTTACTTTCATATTGAAGTCCATGGTTATAATTATTCATAAATATGTAGTGTCATAACTACATCTCTGACGTTTATAGCAAACAAAACATTTTGAAAATTGGTTGAAATTTGAGCAAGTTATGGTAATTTAAAAGTACATGCAAAAGTAAAACACACTGTTACGAGTTAGCGAGCTGCCTGTGACAAGATGGCCGATAGTTGCGGACGGCGACCACCATTGGCCAACAGCGCGCACGAGACATCTAGCCTTTATTATGGATATCTATGGTGAAGTCGCCATTTTGCGCGGCAATGTTTCTACGGTAGCCCTAAAGGGACAAACTTTTCTACAGAGCGCTATCTACTCTCTGCTGCCTACAGTGAGTGCATATACAGGGCTCTTCCTGTGTTTTGCAGTGGCCATCTCCGTGGGTGCTTCAGCATACTTAAAGGACAACTCCGATGACAAATGAACCTAGGTGTAATTAACAGATGGTTACCGAGTAGATCGTTCTCTGGGATGTGTTTTCATGAAAATAGAATGTAAAGAGTTTTATCTCTAAAAATCTCTTTTATCTCTAAAAATAGATTAGCTTAAACCGCTTGTCAATGGGGCACAGGGTAAGTGAAATTAAATCGCTAGTTAATCCCACTAACAAGGCTCAAAATAGCCTCACACTAACACGGTAGCATAATGAGGGTCCCTACATGCAAACCGAAGCATTGAGAACTTTGTAAGTGTACAAACAGTTTAATAAGAAGATACTTTATAAAGATAGTCCATTACGCGTTCACGAACAGCAGCCATCTTGGAAAACAGTCTCGACTAGTCGAGCGACTAACGCTGCGCTAAGAGATTGACTGTGACTTGGAATCTCATATGGTGCGTTGTTTCCGGAAGAAAGCACTGAACGCAACAGAGAAAATAAATAAATAAAAATAAAAAATGTCCATGTAATTCGATTTCACAACCTTAATTCCTATCGACCCGCTCACTTAGCAGAGCGCTCGTGGCTCGACTAGTCGAGACTGCTTTCTAAGATGCCGCCTGACCGTAAACGCGTAATCTTCTTATTAAACTGTCTGTACACTTACAATGTTCTCAGTGATTCGGTTTGCATGTAGAGACCCTCATTATGCTACAGTGTTAGTGTGAGGCTATTTTGAGCCTTGTTAGTGATATTAACTGGCGATTTAATTTCACTACTCTGTGCCCCATAGACAAGCGTTATAAGCTAAGTGAAGTTAATAAACGTAATTTCGGGAGGAAGTACGCCCATCTAATCTTTCAATTAATACCAAGGTATAAAACCAGCAGCTTACCTCTTCCCCTTTCTAGTTCCTGCAGCATTTGGGCTCACCCAAACCCGCACGATGACTGACTTCCAGGAAATCGAATTGTTTCCCTCCGACGACGAACTTTCTAACGTGCCAGAGACACCTGCACGTTTTTCTCCAAACACCTTGGATCCTCCTTCACGGCACATTTCACCTGTTGATCGTCCAGGTCGCCGATCTCTCCGCTCCACAAGTCAGCACCAAAAACCTCGCTCAAGGAGACATCTTTCTCCCCCTCCATCTAGATCATCACGGGGCTCGGCTGATCCTCGTCATGATTCACCTCGTCCTCCAGCATCTTCATCGTCATCATCATCATCTCTACCATCATCTTCCGCAGCAAGCCCTTCAGTCCCTCCGGTTAAGAAATGGACCGTCAACGCGCTCAGGCAAGCGTTATCCAACGCGGGTATCCATTTCTCCCGGAAGAGTTCAAAAGCGCAACTTCACGATCTGCTCATGCGCTCCCACCAGAACACCCAGCGTCCTGCCAGCTCCATGCAAACCTCAACGCAAGCAACCGTACGATCCATACGGTTCGCCTCCAACCCTCGACAGATTCAGCCAGCAGCCGCAGCTGCTACAGCTTCCTTGTCCGCCGCTGAAAGTGGCCGGGTGTCTGTCGCGGCTGCGAACATTAGTTCCGCGGTCTCTAGCGATAGTTCCACGGCAGCTCCAACAGTGAACGTTACCTTCCCTCCTGCTACAGGTGAGTTGCACAGAGCTTCAGCTGTCCATGCCTCCAATACTTCTGCTCCTCCTGTATTCCATCCTCAGTTAAATCCATCTAGCCATGGAATAAATACAAATTTGAGGCTACCTGTACCAACTCCACAACTTCCCCCCTACCCCCCCCTCTTCCATTCCACTCCCCTCCTCTATCAGCGCAGGCCCTAGCGTGAGGCTGCCTCCGCAAACGGTCATGCCCCCCCCTTCCTTCCCCCCTCTCTCTAATTTCTCCTCTGTAGTAACCACAGACCCTAGCGTGAGGCTGCCTCCGCGAACGGTCATGCCCCCCCTCCCTTCCCCCCCTCTCTCATTTCTCCTCTGCAATCAGCGCAGACCCTAGCGTGAGGCTGCCTCCGCAAACGGTCATGCCCCCCCCCCTTCCTTATTCTGCCGTCTTTGGAGCTGATCAAAGCATGGGGTCGCACCCCCAAGCGATGTATAATCCAACTTTATTTCTTCCAGCTACTGCTTCCTCAACAGTTCCTCGACCCCCAACATATACTCTCTCAACTGCATCCACTCTTCCAGTTCCTTCCAATGCCCTTGCTATGAATCCACCCCCCGTCTCCACCCATCTACGGTCCCAGATTTTAGCAGGTGCAGACTTTGACCTCTCTTCTCTCCTTCCCTCTGTCTCTATAAGTGAACCCAATCGCACCCTCGAATTTGGTCCTTTGACTATCAATCTGAAAACCCCAAATTCCAAACCAAATCGCATCCTTACCATGGCTGAGTTTTGCATCGCGTTTGGTAGATATACAGAAATAATTTGTTCTGTCTTCCCCGCCAGACGTAAGGAGTTGAATGATTTTTTAGCAATCATCGCAGAATTGTCACACACTTTTGGCGGTACCCATTTCTTTACATACTACAGGCTTTTTTCAGCCAAATGTTCAGCTCGAGTCACCCAGTGGAATCAGTGTCCTTACTGGGGAGCTCTCGACTTGGAGCTGTACAATAAAGTTTTTCTGGGCTGCCGTAATGTGTCCTGCGTCCTGTGTAGCTCCGCCACACATGAGCCTTCCTCGTGCCCCCTCTTTAATCCCACCCCTCCAAGCAATACGGGCACTAATCCCGGCACCTCTCAAATCGGTAATTCCACGTTTTACGTACCACAGTCCAGGGGCGATTCGAAGAGCCGCAATTTTAGGTTCACTTCAGGCAGACAAGTATGTAATAATTTCAATCAGTTTGGTTGTACCAGACAACGCCTAAAGTATTTACATGTGTGTAATTTCTGTGGTGGAGCTCATGCTCGTTCTGTATGCCCTGTCTATCGCTCCTCAGCAAATTCTAATAAAGAATTTCGAAAGTATCTGTCTTCTCCCATCATTGTCTCCTCTCTAGCTCATGAACTAGCTAACCATCCAGACAAAAACTTCACTCAATATCTACTCAAATGTTTAGACGAAGGCTTTAATCCGGGTCTGGAAAGCCTCCCTACCAGTAGTCTCATTTGCAAAAACCTTCAATCGGCAAACGCTGAACCTGAAGCAGTTGACACCTTAATAGTCAAAGAGCTAGAGTCAGGGTTCATGATCGGCCCCTTTGATTCCCCTCCTTTCAAACTTTTTCGGATAAGTCCCATCGGTGTAGCTACAAGGAAGTTCTCAGGGAAAAAACGCATGATCATAGATCTCTCGGCCCCCCACAACAATACTCAGCCAAGCATAAACAGCCTCATCCCACTAGAAGAATTTTCCTTGTGCTACCACAACATAGACCAAGCCATTCACCTAATCAAAAATGCTGGTTACGGAGCCTGGTTAGCCAAAGTTGATATCACATCCGCATTTAAAGTCATGCCCATTCATCCAGACTTTTGGCATCTTTTTGGCATTCGTTGGAGAGGAAAATTCTTTTTCGCTGTACGCTTAACTTTTGGCTGCAAGAGTAGTCCCAGAATTTTTGACATGCTGTCAGAAGCGCTTTGCTGGATCCTGCAAAACAACCACGCGGTCCCTTACCTAGTGCAATTCCTGGATGACTTTCTCACTGTCTCCCCCAGTTTTTTCCCTCCAGCAGCTCACCTTTCTACCATTCAGAATGTTTTTTCTACATTGGGAGTTCCACTCTCTCCAGAGAAGACACAGGGCCCTACCAAATCTCTAGAGTTCCTCGGCATTAACCTTGACTCCGTCAAATTCCAAGCTTCCCTTCCAAAAGATAAAATCGACAGGATAATCGCTATCTCTTCCAACCTGCTCGAGGCACCTCAGTGCAGCAAACGAGATCTGCTATCCCTGCTAGGTCACCTAAACTATGCCATGCGTATAGTGCCTCAAGGCCGCCCTTTCATCTCCCATCTGCTGTCTCTTGCATCGTCCATTCAGGAATTAGACAACACCATTTCCCTAACCCCATCTTGCCTTACCGACCTGAAGCTATGGATAATGTTTCTTAAACAATGGATCGGTCTGACCTTCTTTTACGATGACTTTCTATCTCAACCATGCGATCTTCCGCTGTTTACAGATGCCGCTCCCTCAGTAGGCTTCGGAGGTTTTTACAAGACCCACTGGTTCGCATCAACCTGGCCCCCCGAGCTCTCCATGTCAAATCAACAAACTGCATCCTCAGCTCTTTTTGAGCTTTATCCCATCATCGTAGCAGCACATTTGTGGGGTCACGAGTGGTCTTCGAAAAACATAGTAATGCACTGCGATAACCTAGCCACCGTACATTGCATCAACAAAGGTCTTTCAAAGTCCCCCAAAATCATGCCCCTCTTGAGACGCCTTACCTGGTTATCTGCCTGTAACCAATTCACTTTCAAAGCTGTTCACATTCCAGGACACCAAAACCAAATAGCTGACGCACTCTCTCGCCTTCTTTTTCAGAAATTCAGAGCATTAGCCCCGGAGGCGGACCCAAACCCAACCCCAATTCCTCCTTATTCAGACTTGACATTCCAGTAACTCACCCACTCAGAGACCTCCACACCTCTTCTCTGGATTTAATATTTCATGCCATCTCACCCAGAACACTGCAATCTTACTGGACTGCGTGGAAAGCTTTCAAACAATTCCATTCCTTCTACAACCAGTTTTTCCCCAATTTTTCCCTCCTATCAATTTCTTCTTTTATCTCATATCTCCACAAGATCAAGTCCATTCAACCCAGTACAATCAAAGTCTACCTTAGTGGCATTCAGTTTTTCTTCAAGCTAATCTACGGCCATCCATGCCATCCATGTTTGTGTCCTGCCATCACAAACCCCCAGATCTCACTTCTAATCAAAGGAATTCAAAAAACGAATCCCACTCATCCGGATTCCAGACAACCTCTAACCAGTGATCTTTTAGCCAAATGCCTCACCTTCCTCCGTTCTGGTCACATGCCTCCTGATACAGCTAGAACGCTGGATGCCATGTTTACCCTGGCCTTTTTTGGATTCCTTAGAGTTTCTGAGTTCACAACCAATTCAAAATTCAACCCAACCATCCATCCAACCTTCTCCGACCTCCAAGTTTTAGACAAGGACACCATCCGTTTCCTGATCAAACGCAGCAAAACTGATCAATTTAAAAACGGCCATTTTATCCATATCTTCAATCTCCCGACACCCATCCAGCCATATCAATCCCTCTCCTTCTTTCTTGCGCACAGGGAGGCCCAGATCTCCTCTCACCTCGACCCACTTTTCATTGACGAGAATAACTTGCCGATCACCAGGCATTGGTTCCACAAAAAACTCAAATACATCCTCACCAACTCTGGTATCCAAGCTCATTTGTATTCATCGCACTCCTTTCGTATTGGAGCAGCTACTACCGCAGCTCAAAAAGGTCTGCCAGATCATCAAATCAAACTACTGGGCCGATGGTCCTCAGATGCTTTTCAGTCTTACATTCGATCTAACCTCTGCCTCATCAAACAAGCCCATCTAAAGCTTGCTTCCCTGTAAAATAGCTGCCTTTGAAACTCAATCCAACTCGCGCCCGCAAACCTTGTTTAGTAAATACTGCTATAGTCGACAAGGCTACCGCAGGACTCTGATACTACCTCTACAGCGCCCTGCCAAATTGAAACCATCCCTGCAGTACCCGGCATATTCAAGACTGCTGCTGCAGTACCCTGCCAATTTTGAGACTGCTGCTGCTGGTCCCCGCCAATTTGAGACCGCTGCTGCAGTACTTTGCTCGATACTGCTGCTGCAGTACCCTGTCATTTCAAAACTGCCGCTGCAGTACCACCACAAAACTTGAGACCGCTGCTGCAAGGCCTCACCAATTTAAGACTACCTTTGCAGTGCCCTGCCAATGCATGACCACTCCTGCAGTAGTGCCCTGCTTTTTTTTTGAGACTGCCGCTGCAGTGCCCCGCCATTTTCGAGACTGCCGCTGCAGTGCCCCACCATTTTGAGACTGCCGCTGCAGTGCCCCGCCATTTCGAGACTGCCGCTGCAGTGCCCCGCCAGTTTGAGACTACTGTTACAGTGTTTGCTCGATGCTTCTGCAGTACCCCGCCATTTTGAGACTGCCGCTGCAGTACCCCGCCATTTTGAGACTGCCGCTGCAGTGCCCCGCCATTTTCAGACTGCCGCTGCAGTGCCTCGCCATTTTGAGACTGCCGCTGCACTGCCCCGCCATTTTCGAGACTGCCGCTGCAGTGCCCCGCCATTTTCGAGACTGCCGCTGCAGTGCCCCGCCAATTTGAGATTGCTGTTGCATTGTTTGCTCGATGCTATTGCAGTGCCCCGCCAGTTTGAGAATACTGCGGCAGTGCCCGCTCAATGCCAGACTGCTGCTACAACACCTCACCTGTTTCATAAACTGCCACGGCAGTTACCTACCTCAATGATGTCGCAGTGCCATCTCCAATTCAGTCCATTTAACAATCTTGGGGGGTTTTGGAATAATTATGCAGACTCCTCCCGTAATCATGAGCGGTTCAAATTGCCATGATTCTCGCTTGCTGTCTATTTCTGCATTATGTTTTTGGAGGGCAATCGGAGCTCGGGTAGAACATCCTCTCCGAGCCCCTCTATAGCAGACAGCAAGCCAAATCTGTTTTACCATGTTCACCAAGATTATATGGGCTCACAAACTCGTGAAGTGAAGTTAATAAACGTAATTTCGGGAGGAAGTACGCCCATCTAATCTTTCAATTAATACCAAGGTATAAAACCAGCAGCTTACCTCTTCCCCTTTCTAGTTCCTGCAGCATCCCTCCTCCTCCCCTGCTCCTCCTTTTATAACTGCGTACACCACACTGGTGGTGGTTGAGGAGAGATCCCTGATACAAGTGAAAAGGGCTTGGGGTGTACAGTAGTACATATGAAAGTGCTATATAAATGACTCATTTTTATTTTATCCATTCAATTTGCCTGTTATAGGGGGGCAATCGGAGCTCGGGTAGAACATCCTCTCCGAGCCCCTCTATAGCAGACAGCAAGCCAAATCTGTTTTACCACGTTCACCAAGATTATATGGGCACACAAACTCGTGAATCTGTTTTTAGAGATAAAACTCTTTACATTCGATTTTCATGAAAACGCATCCCAGAGAACGATCTACTCTGTAACTATCTGTTAATTACCCCTAGGGTCATTTCTCACCGGAGTTGTCCTTTAAAAGAGCTTTTTTCCTCTAAAAGAGTACATGGTGTGACACTACATCTTTTTCAAGATGTCATTCCACCCGTGCGTTTCTGGATGCAGTCGTTCCCTTTCACCAGCTGATGGTCACAATCACTGTCTTCGTGTCTAAGCAAGGCAGGATAACAGGATGGCAGGATAACAGAATGTCGAACGCTGCATCAAAAGGAGAGCTTCAGTCATCTGGGGATGAATAGTGGACCTCCTGGAAGGTAACATTGTCCGAAATGGACCCAGAGTTGACGGCTATGCTTTCCCGAGCCAACGAAAAGTCCAGGTTCGCGTGAAACCCTCCACCATGTCCCGAGCCTTCTGGGTTGGATGACTGGTATTTGGGAACGGCTCACACCATCTTCCCGGAAGTGCATGAAGAGCTCACTAGGTTGTGGACGGCACCTTTTTCTGTCAGAAACCAGCCCAGTGGCTCTTCATTCTTCACTACAATCGATGGGCCAGCCAAAGGGCAGCTAATAATCTGGATATCCTGCCAGTGGAACGGGCCATCGCAACACACCATCCCTGTGTCTGGTGTCTGTTTCCTCTTGGCAAGGTAATCCACATCTCCCATCCAAGGCTCCTCCAGGAGCTCCACTGCTAGTGCCATTGGTCAGGCTAACCTGGCTGATATGACAGAGTCTGCTAAATATCGATTCCCAGGTTGGACTATTCAGCTATGTGTGTTACATATGTAATGGGGATATAACAAAGCTTAAAAATGATCTAGTTGCAAACAATCAGAGTTATATAAAAAATGATTTCTAGTCAAAACTTTTGTTGATTAGCTAGCCTGGATGCCAGCCAAACTTAGCCCCGCCCACAAATGTTTTAGGTCTGGCAGTTCGGTCTGGCCTCGATCCATAGAAGAGTAATTATCCCCGAATAGAAACTGTTCGGACCAATGAAATCATCAGGGCGGGCTTTAGACGATGACGGACAGATGATCAACAGTAACGTAATCATCACGTCATCAAAGGGGCTTGGATTATATTTGTTCAAATCCTAAACGGAGAGCTTGTTTGTATATGCATTCACCTTCACAATTTCTCTCAGAAATGACGATCATGTTGGGTAAGTACTCTGTGTATCATTAAATTATTTTATTGTTTTACAACACCGGCAAAGATCGTTTATTTCAGCGTGCATTCAGACAGGGTTGCCAAGTTTTTACAACAAAACCCGCCAACTACTAGCCCTAAACAATAGCTTCTCAGGGGGTTCTCCGGGAAAAAAATTAGTTTGGGGGGTAAAATGTGTGTTATTTTGGCAAGGTTGCCAGCTAAAATTTGCACTCATGGGTCTATATATAACATAAAAGTCGCTTCAACCCGCGGACATAGAAAACAACCCGCAGAAAAAATGCGGACTTGGCAACACGAAGTTGAGTTCTGTTGACATTTGACAATGCGTTGCTCCGTTGCTCTGATTGGTTGTAGCTCTATCCAATTGAGGTCTTTCCTGGTTCGGTTGAAACACGCCCCATAATCACAGCCCAATGGAGCAGTTTCAGACTCATATTCTGACTAGAATTGAGTATGACCACGTCAGGCTACTGATTAGCAATATATGTGTGTTAATTGTTAATTCTGTTTCATAAATATTGAGTTTATACAATGAACATTTTTTGAGATTCGACAACCTTTATTAAAATACTATTAAAAGATTTTGTAAGCATATTGGGTAATTATGTGTGTGTTATTTCTGATGACGCAGTGAAACATGCCAAATTGTGCTATTTTCATTATTTATCAATTTTTTTATGTGGTTCAGATACAAAAATATTTTGAGTTTCTATTTATTGAACAAATTTCCTTCATTGTATCAACTCAAATTTTTAACTTCAATAAACTCAAAATTTTAAGGCAACCAGGTTACTTACTTTTTTAAGTTAAACCAACAAAAACCAACAAAAAAAATTTACAGTGTAGATAAAAAAAAAAATTCTTCTTTTTTTCAAGGTTTGAGTACAAGAGAGGCATGCATACAGAAGTGCACCACAAAGTATACAATCAACAGTTTGCACTGCTCTGCATTACATTCCTGACTCAAGTCGCCAAAGGGCTATCATCAAGCAATCATCAATATCTTGATAATTGGTTGTACCTTGCCGCTATCTATAATTGAGAACTAACACTTCCTACACTTTCTTCACAATCTAGGTATGAAGAAGTATATTTCTAGATTTATTTGTGAAACCATGAACAGCTCCATCTCAGTAATCGTTGATATATGGTCAGACCGAACTTTGCACTCATTCTTTGGAATTACTGCACATGTTTGCAAAACTAGTGAGGATGTTTACAAGCTGGTCTCATTTCTTTTAGATAGTAAGCATTTTCCAAGTAGACACACAAGTGAAAACATTTCAATGGCCTTTGATGACATAACAGAGGAGTATGTGATTACAAGCTAGATTGATTGCATCATAACAGATAACGCGGTTTACATAAAATGTGGCTTTAAAGTGAACTTAACTCTGCAATCTGTTGACCCTGCAGATGAGGAAGAAATGGACAACTTGTACGATGAGGATCTGTGGGAGGATTTAGACAACAACCAAAAAACCTCATTAGACATGGCCAGGCCAGGTCAGCGATTAAATGAATGAATGAATGAATGAATGAATGAATGAATGAATGAATGAATGAATGAATGAATGAATGAATGAATGAATGAATGATGCATTTATATAGCGCTTTCATATGTGCTATACACCCAAAGCGCTTCACAATCATGTCATGGGTCTCAGGGGCAATTGTCATGCTTTGCTCACTCTCTTCAGCTGGGGATTGATGATCGGCTGAAGGAAGTTAAATTAATATAACTGGCAATAGCTAAAGCATCTAAGCTTACTTCTCTACTGCATAGCAGTGCTTCTTTTTTCGAGAACTGCTTTGAAGCTCCTTTTGGCAGTGGGAAGTCAATACCAGTGGTGAATGTTACACGCGGGAATTCAAAGTTCAAGCAGGTGCAGGCCATCACAAGTCTGTGGTAAAGAATTTGAAAATGTTTACACTCCGCGAAAGGAAACAACCTCAAGAGCTGAGTGCAATTCTTGGACCATTTTCAGAAGCAACTGACTTCTGAACAAGGCGAAAAGTCTGTGACCATAAGCATGGTGGTTCCTACTAGCCTAGAAATCTAGACGCACCCTAGCGGCAGCAAATCGAATTTGCCGCGAGTGTCGTCTAGCAACTCTCAATTCACTTCTGAGCTGTAAACGCCAAACTCTGGTCGGGCCAATCACATTGGCCCTCATTTATCAATCTTGCATAGAAACGGGCGTATATGTTGGCGTAAGATTATGCTTACACTCCTCTCACCGCCTGATTTATGAAACTGTGCGTACCTCTGCAATTCAGGTGTACACAATACTTGCCCTTGATAAATGCCGTGGCTGAAAACGATCGTCATTAGAATAACACGCCCCTATATATTCAAGTCTCCGCCTCCCCCACGCCCTCATTTTACGCTATGGACACACGGAAGACGGCAAAGAAGCAAAACTTATCCGACGTGGAGATCGGGTGCGCTCAATCATCTTACTAGTCCACTAGTCAGGGCACTGATTAGGACAGAAGTCAATGGGCTGACTCCCTGATCAGTGCCTTGACTACTGAACTAGTGAGATGATTGAGACGCGCCCATCGAGATCATCCCCAGGGAAGTGAAAAAAAGCTAAATTGTTTTATTTGGGAGTTTAAAGAGTGGGAATAAAGGCACCCAAAAAACAAACGAATATGGACCCAAATTACGAGTACTGTTAATAGTGTGGAGGTTGAGAAGCGCATTTCAGCAGTTTAAAGCTGTTTAGATGATAAATTAGGCCTACCTCACAGTGCATTATTTTACAGCACATGTTTTGAAACAATTAGCATTTAATTTCATATCACGGCACATGTATTGGGGTGTACGATATGATGATGTGATGTGGAGTACCATTCATTCGCATTAATAATTGCATGACAATTTGTAAGATTCTTTTTATTATATTTTTTATGATTTTTATTATTAATGACACTTATTGTTATTTAGAAGAAGAATGTCGTTATTATTTATTTTATTAATATTTAAAAGAAGAAGAATGTAATTTTTATTATGTTGTCAGTCTGAATTATTCAGTCCCAGTCCGTGCGCAGCTGCCGCACAGACTCGCAGCTGGAGGAATACATGCCTCAAATGCTTTGGTAGCCTATCGTCACACAAATTAAACATTGAATACGTTGCACAAAAATAAACACCGAAGTTTATAATTACTATGTTGTTGTTGTTTTTTTTACAGTGGGTCATAATATAGCAGATCTTTGTTCAGTGCGTTTTGTGGTGTTAGAAATTCGTTTTTCTCAAACGTGAGAGCTGGCGTAGGATTTGAGCGTGCCGTACGCCAACGTCCATATTGATAAATCTCAAAGTCACCGTGGGTTTGGGTGTACGCAAGGTGTACGCTGGAAATTTGGTGTACGCACTTTTGATAAATGAGGGCCATTGTGTATAGAGTTGGTGGCGGGCTTAATATAATGACAGCCGAATTGCGTGTGTGCGTGCTTCTAGTAAACACAGAAACTGGCAAATGGCGGTCTTTCGAATCAGCTTTGACCGCGACTCTGGAAGACTTGGAGTTAAGCTTTTCTCTGAGAAAAGAACAAAGAACGGCACTGAAGTCAATCTTAAGAAGGGAAGATGTGTTCTAAATTTTGCCAACCGGATACGGCGAATGTTTAATCTATCAATGAGCTCTGCTTCACCTTCATTGCTCTGGTTGGTGTAGCGCTATCCTATCGCGTGCAGAGGGAGTTTGAAAGACAACCGTTTATCCGCCCCTCGGATTGAGCTGTCAATGGTAAGTTTCCAGACCAAACATCTTCATGTGGGTCTGGCTTGTCAGGCTAGGTTCCTACTGTTTTAGACCTAAACACACATCTGAAAATTCAGAATTTTGAGACAATATGCCATTCACACTTCTCTACAAAGATGATTTTCAGGAATATGTGTAGGATTAAATGACCAGAGACAGAGAGAGTGAATCACCAATGTCTTTATACCAAGATATGCTTGATTCGCAATTTGGTCTGCATTGACTTGGTTTTTCCCAGGAGTTATTTTCCTCACAGACCTGTTGCTGTTTAATACTGACTGAATAAGGCCACGTCAAAGTTTAAGTTGTGATGCTCTTAAACTCATAATTAGATTATCAGACTTTAGTCTGGATTTCATAGACAGGGTCACAAATATATAGTGATATCTTTCAAATGCCATTAATTTCAATATGATTTAAAAAAAAAAAAATTCTTAATGATGACCTCAGTGAAACTCATCCTAATGTTAATGCAATATTGTATTAGGCTGTCTTTAGATACCAGTACACTGTAAAAAATGATCGTGATTTTAACGGTCAAAGGTTGTAAAAATGCTACAGTTAAAAATTGTTATTTGGTTAACACAAAGTTTCCTTACTATATACGGTGAATAACTGCAATAGATCTAACCTTATGCCCGTGAAATTTACAGAAAAACAATGTAAAATCCCAACAGAAAAGTATAGAAAACCCAAAAGCATATATTTTTTTGTTTGAATCACAGTGAACTTTTGTAAACTATTAAACAGAATATTTTGTTATATTTACAACGTGTGATTAATAAAATGTATTTGATAAAACTACAAATATTGGTATTAAAAACCTGTAAGTTTTTTGAGAAAATACTGTAAAAACTATTTTGTTAATTTGACATGCAAATATTGTGACAATTAAATTTTTTGTCAGTTGTTCTTAAAAATGTAAGTCACTTTACACGTTTATGCACCTAAAAATGTCTAAACATGTATTTGAATTGCATATAAATGTTCCATGCATTTGGATTATGTAAGTTTAACAAACAAATTAATCAACTTACTAAGAATCCCTATCTAAGAATCAGTAATAAAAATCTTATTTGTAAATCATTTATAAATGAAACAGGTAAGATTTATTTAATTATATTAATAAACTAAAAGTGACGGATAAATCCCAGTTACACGTAAATTAAACAGTTAAGATTTATGTAATAGTACACAGAAAAATCGCAGACGTTAAATGAACACTTCCTAGTGTTCATGTGTGTGCTCACTAATGAGTTAAAGTACCATTGAAGCAGTGTTGAAGTTAATGAGATAATTAAGAGATGATTGAGCATTAATGATGAACACCTGATGATAATGAGCAGAATCAGTGAAGGAAAGAGAAACACGAGAACTACAACTGACTTCAGCCACAGCTTTAGATGAAATCAACTGAAGATAAAAGAAGACATTAAATCTCTGAAGATCTCAGCAGAGGATTAAACAACTCCACAAACAGCATTACCAGCTTCACACATTACTAACCAGACTGACTTTATTTCTGTGGATGTTGATGTTTTATTGAATATAATAGTTTTTTTTTTGAAGTCACCATGATGGTGAGCAGTGTTTGCTTTAGTTGGGCTCTTGACCCTTGACTCTCCATCATTAGTTTTCTGGCTGCTTTAACTGTGTTTATAAAGCACTTTTGTTACAGCATGGAAAGCCAAGCAGAAACATGTTCAGATGATTTGTCTCTTAGTTCATGATTATATAATCATCATGTAGTGATCACTGGTCTTGTTCAGAGTCTAAGACTCTGTTTATGTGTTATTAATTTTGTTTTATCATAATAGTGGCCAGTTGGTTCTATAGCATGAGCGCTGTTGTGACAATCTAATATGCATTGCAGAATGTAAAAATAAAATAAAAAATAGTGCACAAAAGGTTTAATCTATGGCAATTATTAGACACAAACAGATATCAAGAATCAGTGTATGAATCTCAACAATGGTGACAATCAATGAAAAGCTTCATGCTGCAGTGAATGCTGGGTACCACCAATCAAAACTCTCCAATCGGTCCCAGCATGCATTGCAGCATGAATAAATTATGCATCATTTTTTTCTTTTTTTTCACCATTGTAGAGATGCACACACTGATTCTTGATGTCTGTGTTTGTCTAAATAATGCCGTAGATTAAACCTTTTTTTTTGGTCCTGCAAATTGTTTGATTGTCACAATGGTGCATGAGTTTACAAAATAAACCACATGGCTTTTTTACACATACTACACAATTAACACATTACCTCTATATCCAGAGCATTGGAATCTGAATGAGTTTAGTGATTCAGCCACTACATGATGATTATATAATCATCATTAAAGAGCCAAATCACCTGACCATGGTTTTTGGCTTTCCATGCCATAACCAAAGTGCTTTATAAACACAGGTTAAGCAGCCAGAAAACTAATGTTGGAGAGTCAAGGGTCAAGAGCCCAACTAAAGCAAACATAGCTCACCATCATGGTGACTTCATAAAAAAACTATTATTTTAATTAAAACAGAAATTACAACAATAAAGTCAGTTTGGTTAGTAATGTGTGAAGCTGGTAATGCTGTTTGTGGAGTTGTTTAATCCTCTGCTGAGATCTTCAGAGATTTAATGTCTACTTTTATCTTCAGTTGATTTCATCTACAGCTGTGGCTCAAGTCAGTTGTAGTTCTCGTGTTTCTCTTTCCTTCACTGATTCTGCTCATTATCACCAGGTGTTCATCATTAATGCTCAATCATCTCTTAATTATCTCATTAACTTCAACACTGCTTCAATGGTACTTTAACTCAGTAGTGAGCACACACATCAACACTAGGAAGTGTTCATTTAACATTGCCGTTTTTCTGTGTACTTTTACATAATTCCTAACTGTTTCATTTACGTATAACTGGCATATATCAATCACCTTCAGTTTATTAATTTGTCTATGTAAAAATAATCCAAATGCATTGGAAATGCATATGCAGTTTACATACAAAAAATCTTATGCTTTACATTTTAATGTAATACTTACTGGTTTTCTATTTATTTTTAATAAAAAATAAATAAAAAAAACTGTGCCTCCTCTAACCACAGACTTGTACTTGTCCGCCTAATTTTGAATTTCATTGTGCGCATAGTTTCATAATTCTCTGGTAACCACAGCTGCCAGCATTTTCCTGTAAAAATAACATTTTTTTGTAGTTTTTTTTACAGTGTACACTTTTTACAGATCCCCATAAAATTTACGGTAAAAAACCGGCAGCTGTGGTTGCCAGAACTTTACCGTAAAAAATACGGTAGTAACGTTTAAGGTTTTACAGGACAGCAGCATATAATTTAAAGTTTTATAATGTAATAATTACGGTTAAAAAACATTTATTTTACAGTTCAAAACTATATAATTTAAAGATTTATACATTTTATTTTATTTTACAGTAAAATACCGTTAAATTTACAGTTTTACGAAGTGAAATAGAATAGGGCATTGTGTAATTTACAGTGAAAAAACGTAAATTGACATTCCCAGAATTCCCCACATGGCACTTCACATTTGATGCATTTTCATTGAATTAACTATGTTTCTTCTTAGTTTTTTCTAATCACTTATGTACATTAAGGTTTTATGTTACATCTAATGTTGTTAAATTAATGTTTATTGCATTTTTAAAACATCATGTGTGTTACCATGATGGTGTTTGGTGTTTAGTGTTTGTGTGTGCACCTTCTATATGTTAATATTGTCCCTCCAAAAGCTGCTTGTGATGAGCTTTGATTCGTCATGTGATTCTCATCATCACTATAATTGGTGATTGTCAAATTATATAAAAGGAAAATAACAGATATTAGCATTTCAATAAGTCGGTAATTTAATATTTCAGTTCAATACATTTTTTTTACCATTATTATTTTATAGTGTACTATGTACACATAATTATTTCAGTATAAACTTTCAAATTATAGGGTTTTTAACTGTAAAATAAACAATTTTTAACCGTAATTACCACATTATAAACCTTTAAATTATATGCTGTTGTCCCGTAAAACCTAAAATGTTACTGCCGTATTTTTTACGGTGAAGTTCTGGCAACCAGAGCTGCCGGTTTTTTACCGTAAATTTGATGGGTATTTTTTTACAGTGTAGAGAGTGTGGCAAATGGTGATGAAGTTACTCAGCAGAAAAATGCAGATGATTCTTGATCAAATAATTCCCCAACACCAACCAAATTGTCACCGCTAGTACCCCTCTACAAAGCCCACAAAAACCAGCATAACCTTAAAGTGGATGCCAGTATCTCTGATCAGATAAGTAAATTCTTCAGTGACATTCAGGATCCGTGTAGTGACACAACATTTCTCTTGTCTTCAGAAATCAAGGACAGATGTCCACAACTGCATGTGCTAGCAGTGAAACTTTAGTCAGTCCTCACTTCCTCTGCATCAGTAGAGATAATTTTTAGTGGAGGTGCATTAATCATGAGACCACATTGTGCTCAGTGGGGTAGCAGGATGATCTCCTTACTTATATTTTTGAAAAGTTATTATGCCCTTCTGTAATCTTCACAACTTCTTAAAGACATCATATAAGTCAAGTCAAGTCAACTTTATTTATTTAGCGCTTTTTACAATGCAGATTGTTTCCAAGCAGCTTCACAGTGTTAAACAGGAAAATAATGCAACATAATTTGATTTGGCTGTATAGTTCTGGAAAAAACAGTGATGTCATATAGCTCATTTCAATTATCATATAGCGACAATGTGGGCAGATCAGTAATTTAATTGTTTTAATTAATTTAGTTTAGTTATTCAATTTAATTGAACATTTTGTCTCTAACTGAGCAAGCCAAGCCAATGGCGGCAGGGGCAAGGAACCAAAACTCCAGCAGGTGGCATAATGGAGAAAAACAAACCTTTGGAGAAATCAGGCTCAGTAAGGATATTAACAGTCATTAGTTAAGCTTAAAGGTTAAAAGTTATGTTACAAATGAACATATATAGTACAGGTATAGTGGTAATGTTACTTGTACTAGAAATGTTATGTGGACTTACAGTATAGAGTGGTACAGTAATGCTATAGAAATATTATGTAGATGTATATAGTGGTACAACAATGCTTTGGGGACAATGTTTACCTTTACACCACATACTATATGCACAACCCGATCACTGCATCAGCAACTAATTAAGATTCTACATGATTCATAGATTAAGTAATCATTAAATTGATATTAGTTAAATGTGTCATAATGTATTAATTCCTTTAACTAATAATGTAAATTAACGTGTTAATTACCACAAGGGCCATCGAAGCCATGCATTTCAACTTCCTGTTGTCTGCTTTAATTAATCATTGGGTTTTGGGTTATGGGTTTTGAATAAGTTTATAGTCATGTGGCCCAATAAGTACAACCAATCACATACTAGGAAACAAAGGTGACGAAATGTCCAGTTGATGTCACTAGCTATTTACTCAACATTAACCTTTGCCAGGTATGGCATTTCTCAACTGGAAACAGCTGCTCCGGATCGATTGATTCGATTGATTCGAAGTGTGTGGTTTGTCTCGTCAGATTAAATTTTTTTACGGTCTATGCGTCAGATTTGCTGCCGTCTCTGGAGGAGCTCCTCAAATTGTCCCACTGACTTACAGGAAAGTAAGTGCAGAACTGGCAGGAAAACGTTTTAGCTCCTGTACAAGATTAGCGTACTCCCCTTCAGAATCTCTGATCTTTTAAGACTGGGTGCACCCAAAACCTTCTTTTCGGGTCTTTTGAATAAAATGAAAAGCTCGTCTTCATTGAATGAGGAAGTGTCTGTGTTTTCTCAGCTGTCGCTCGAATGTTTTGGAATGTTGGAAACGTTGCAAATTTGCGTCGCGGCTGATGTGAATGGTGTTGAGACCTGGTGGTGAGACCATTTGCTCTTGTGGGGAGACCTTATATTCAATCCTGGTGGAAACCGGAAGCCAGTGAAGTGAATGGAGAATGGGTGTGATGTGATCGTATTTCCGCTATTCTGAACATACTGCAGTCTCTGCAAGCTTTTATTAGGGATCCCGATGAGAAGTGCGTTACAGTAATCCAGTCTGGAGGAGATAGAGGCGTAGACCAGTTTTTTAGCATCTGCTAAGGTTAGTGTTGGACAGAGTTTTGCAATATTTCTGAGGTGGTAAAAAGATGTCTTGCAGAGGTTTTTGATATGGGCTTCGAAGCTGAGGTGTGGGTCAAATCTTACAGCAGGATTGGTGATGGTTGTGGAGAGGGGAATGTCATAACCAGAGTTATGGAGGAAGACTGTGTTGGATGTGGTGTGCCAACAAGAATTGCCTCAGTTTTAGAGCTTTTTAACTGGAGGAAGTTGTGATTCATCCACACCCTTATCTCCTCCAGACAGGCAGTGAGTATTGAAGACATAGATGATGTTGGTGAAATTGCAGAGGTGTGCATTTCTGATTTCATTTACAGTTGTGTGTCATCGGCAGTGAAATGAGACTCCATAGCGGCTAATGACATGGACTAGGGGGATGATGTAAATGAGGAAGAGAATGGGGCCAAGGACTGACCCCTGAGGGGCCCCGCAGGTAACTGTGTGTTGCCGGGACCTTGCACTTCCAAGTGAAATGTACGATTTAAACCAGTTAAGAGCAGTGACAGTGAGTTCAGTGGTTTGATGCAGCCGGTTAAGGAGTATGCCATGACCCACTGTATCGAAAAGTAGCTGACAGATCGAGGAGTATGAGGAGGGATGGTGAGCCTGCATCAGCTGTCATCCATAGGTAATTTGTGACTCTAACCAGGGCTGTTTCTGTACTATGTACAGAACAGAAACCAGACTGAAATTTTTCAAAAAGATTGTTGTATTTGAGATGATCCTGGAGGTGAGAAGCTACAACTTCTTCCAGTACTTTGGAGATTAATGGGAGATTGGAAATTTGCCTGTGATTTCCAAGCATATCTAGGTCAAGCGTGGGTTTTCTGAGAAGTGTTCTGATTATGGCAGTTTTTAGGGCAGATGGAACATTGCCAGACTGTAGGGAGTGGTTTATTATATTGTTAATCAGAGGACTTAGAACAGAGGTATTTACTTTCACTGTAGCTGTAGGAAAAGGGTTTAGCGCACAGGTGGTGAGTTTCATCCTTTGGCTGATCGTGTGAAAGTGACTGTTCTGGTTTTGACCGGGGCATGAAGATCCAGAATGCTTCTGAGGGTGTTATTAAAATAGTCCACCAAGTCCATGGGTGGTAGACAGTTTACAAAAAGGAGATCGGATGCCATAGTTTCTAGGTTAATGTTTTTCAGATTTCTGAAGGAGATTTGGCGTTTGGGCTTGTTGAGGCTGGACAGTAAAGACATCTTCATGGAGACGGCCTTAAACTGTCAAAAAAAAAAAAAGAGTACAAAATTGTACCTTTTAAGGTACAAGTGGCCGTCACTGGGGTGGTACCCTTAAGGGTAAATTTTTGTACCTCTAAGTAAGGGGTAGGCAAGTTCAGTCCTAGAGATTTGATGTCCTCCAGAGTTTATCTCCAACCCTTGTAAGCCACCACAGTATAAAACTTGTGGCTCCCAGCATGCATTGCAGCATTAATGTGTCACCATTGTTGAGATTCATATGCTGATTCTTGATATCTATGTGCATCTATACGTTTCCCCCTTTCAAATGTTTTTAAAAATCAATATTTAAAACATCTGATCTGTGACAAGCAACTATTGTTGGTGAATATTATTTATTATTATTTATTGATGAGTTTAGTCAAACATTATTCATCCTGATACAGTTTGTTTTGCTTCTTTTGTTTTGAGCAATTATGTGTTTTGTTTACACTTTAACAAAAGCCACAAACTTACTTAAAAATCCAAGTCAAACTGCGAGTAGTATGAAGCTGCAGACTCGGAGCCTGCATCCACAGTCCCGCACTCAGAGTCCCGCATTCTCAGACCCCTCGTTTTTAAGAAACAGCGCCTCCTGCTGTTCTGAAGACCGTACAACTCCCTTATCCAAATAAGATTATTACGGTGTCGTTTCATTTAAAGTTTTCCAAATAAATCTAAACAAATTAACGATTTTGCAAACATCTTTGCATTCCCTAAAAATGTTAGTTTTCTCTGACTAACAAAGTACCCAGTAGTTTTTTGTTTTTGTTTTTTGTTTATTTAAATAAAAGAAAATTACTGATGGAAGATATACAATTACAGATTGAACTATCCTTTGAAAAATGTTATGTGATATTATATTGCTACAATGTTTTTTTAATTCCAATTCAAATGTTTCTTTTAGCTCAACCTATGCTAATGGTCTGATTAACATATTATACATTGCTAGCATTAAAAACCTGTTGATATCTGGAATCCAAAGCAAAACTCAAACAAGAATAGACAAAATACACCAATAATAAACAAATCTGTACAATTCAAAAATTGTATTACAGTAGTATTTACAGTATTTCTAATTTTTCCTTATGCAATTGAAGATACAAAGTACAGTCACTGACACAATTCTTTCTTCCTTTTTTCTTTGCTTTGTCCTGTTTACCGCAATATGATGTTTAGGTGATAGTTAAAGTAGCCTACAGACTCGTTTATTATTGGTGTTTTGTCTATTCTTGTGTGAGTTTTGCTTTTCATTCCAGATAAAAAAAATATGGTTTTGTAATGTTAGCATTGCGTATGATATGTTAATTAGACCATTAGCATGTGAACCTGAAAGAAACATTGAACAAAAAAAAAAAGAATTGTAGCGATATATCACATAATATTTTTCAGAGGATAGTTCAATCTGTAATTTTATTTTGTCCATCAGTAATTTTCTTTCAATTGCCCACACTCTTTATTAAATAAATAAATAAATCTACTGCGTAGCCTACTTAGTCAGTGAAAACAATGACATTTTTTGGGAATGCAAAGATGTTTGCAAAAGCGTTGTTTTGTGTAAATGTATTTTTAAATGAAAACTTTAAATGAAACGACACCGTAATAATATATCTTATTTGGATAAGTGTGATGTACAGTCTTCAGAACAGCAGGAGGCACTGTTTCTTAAAAACGAGGGGTCTGAGAATGCGGGACTCTGAGTGCGGGACTGTGGATGCAGGCTCCGAGTCTGCAGCTTCATAATGTTGCAAACTGCCCAACTAAAGGAAACACTGATCACCATAATGGTGACCAAACTTTTTCAATAAAACATCAAAATCTAAACCTGTTAATTCTCAATAAGAGCTTCTATAGACGTCTTTCAGGGTTGGAACCAAGCTCTGCAGGACAGCGGCTCACTAGGACCGAACTGAGGAAAACAATGGTATAGTTGTACCCTAAGGACCAATTGTGTACCTTTAAAGGTACAGTTATATGTTTTGTTCCCCAAGGAACAAAATTGTACCTCCACTGTACCTTTTTTACTGAGAGTGTACGATCAGAAACTCTCAAATCAGACACCAGAAGATTACAGAGATAAACAGTGTTTATAATGACTAGATCGAGAGTATGGCCCCTGGTATGAGTGGGGGCATAAACAAGTTCTGTCAGATTAAAACAGTCGAGTAATTGGAGGAATTCTGCTGTGAAACGTCAGGTTGAAGAGTTGACATGTATATTCATATCTCCAATGATATTACAGACATTGTACAGACATTGTACAGAAAGTTGAAAGAAGATTGAACATCTCTGGGATGAATGATGATTTTGGTTTGGGTGGCCGGTAAATAAGAAGTATCGTAGTGGAAAGAGGGTACTTACATTTAAACGCTTGCCATTCAAACGAAGACAGCTCAGGTAGGGTTATATTATGGGGAAGCACAGGCGAAGCACTGCTACTTAGGCGCAGAGATATCACACAACACATTGCGATTGTGAAAGCCATAGAGTGTCTGTGCTTTTTGTTGCGAGTACTGCAGGATGGATCAACGCCATGAAATCCTCGGTAGCTGTGACACAACTGCCGGCACGCTCATCTTGATCTGACGTGTTGAGCCTGGTCATCAATGGCAGAAACTTTTCCCACTCGGCACAGCACAGACACTCTACACAGCAAAAACTCCAGTGTTAAATGAACTCTCCTCAGAGTTTATTTGGCTCCACACTCAAGAGTGTTAAAAGTAACTCTGAAGAAGTGTTAAAGGTAATGAGATAATTAAGAGATTAATTAAGTGATGATTGACCATTAGTGAAGACACCTGATGATAACAAGCAGAATCACTGAAGGAAAGAGTAAACATTTTTAAAGTCACCATTATGGAGATCAGTGTTTGCTTTAGTTGGGCTCTTGACTTTCTAACATTAGTTATTTTTTCTTGCTGCTTTAACTGTGTGTTTAGAACGAACATTTCAGCAAAGAAAGCACAGAGAAAACATGTTAAGAAGTTACTGATGTTATGATTAACACAATCATCATCATTTAGTGACTGAATAAACAAATATCATTCTGAGACAAATTTTTAGCTTTATTGGGCATGTGTTGATTTTACTTTATTGATTTCAACAGCTATGTGAAGATAATAGGGTGAGATTCTGCACAAAAAAAAGACTTCAAACTACTTTGTTGTGTTACACACTCACAGTGCACCCAGAATGCACTGCAAAAGCCTTTTGATGGCCACCATTGCTGAGATTCATACACTCATTATTGATGTCTGTGTGGCTGAATGACAGAGAGATTCAAACCTTTTTTTTTTTAAAACTTCAAATAATAACTCTGATTATATTGTAAACACCAGATCTTATGCCATTGAATCACAGAGCTGTTGTAATTAATAAAGTAAACCTAACTCAAAGATTCAGCTCATGAGGATTATGTCAAAACATAACCATCAACACTTGGTCACATTAGGCAAAGACTAATGTTATAAAGTCAAGAGCCCAACTAAAGCAAACACTGATCTCCATAATGGTGACTTAAAAATGGTGACTCTGTCCTTCAGTGATTCTGCTTGTATCACTTTGGATTCTTTGGATCACTTTTACTCGGGACATGCTAGCTGGCAACATAGGATTCTATTCATTATGCTAAGCTAAGCTAGCGGCTACCCTGCCACACTAAAACCATGCATGCACTGTCCTCGGTATCCTCTGTATATTGGGGATTCAATGCACTCGCTCTCTCAAGTCAATGCACTCGCTCTCCCAAGTCATGCTTTAAAGGGGGGGTGAAATGCTGTTTCATGCATACTGATCTTTTTACACTGTTAAAGACATGGAATCCCATACTAAACATGGACAAAGTTTCAAAAGTTAAGGTGGACGTTTGATGGGAGTATTTCTTTGTCAAAAATACTACTTCCGGTTAGTCATAAGTTTCGGCAAGTTTTTTGCGATCATGCGTCCCCTTTGACGTTAATGGGGGCGGAATTTCCTTGTATGGGCCTTACGGACAATTCTACCGGAAGCGTGTGAGAGAGAGAGAGAGAGAGAGAGAGGGAGAGAGCGAAAGCAACAGGCTATGCCCATCAAAGCGCTCGTAGGCTGCGCTGCACAGGTAATGTGCACAATTAACAATGACATCAAAAAGTGCGTTTTTGGTTGCCAGACCAAGACAGTCCTGCACAGATTCCCCCAAAACCCCCCGGTAAGGCAACAGTGGATGTAATTTGCTTTTCCGGATCAGCAACTGAGTTGCACGAATGTTTATATCTGTTCGCTGCATTTCGGTGCCGACTGTTTCATAAACAAGGCCCAGCTTGACGCCGGATTTTCCCGATCGCCTAATGCTGAAGGATGGAGCAGTCCCAACGTTAGAACCGCGGGCGGTGAGTTAGACTGCTTCAAATGTCTGTGTCTATGCTCATCAAGTAGCCCAAACATGATCACGTATAGTTACTATATATATTACTATATATAGAAATTGATCAATGGAGCATGCGATGTGTAGTGCGTGTACATTTGTTTAGCTGGCCACTATATGTGTAACTTTATGTTTGTGTATTGTAAAAGCACTCAACAATACACAAAGAGGGGGGAAATATGTTGAACTAAATAAGCACGCTTCTTCATTCAAATGCGCTACTATTCCGTGTTGTCTATGTAAACACTAACTTAACCTGTCTACACAAACCATGCGTAAACACACAAACACACGTGCACAACTGCACTTCCCACATGTACACCTTCAAAGACAAAAATACGACGATACAATTCAAGTATAAATATGTAAATAACACAAGCCCGCTAAGCATATTATATAGTTAGTGTATAACTTGTACCACATAGAGACGTCCTGCTCTAGTCGTTTTTGCTGCTGCTCCTGTTCAACTGCAGCCTCTGGGTCTGATTCCGGATCATAGATGTATGGCTGTATCTGATTAAAAGCCATATTTTTATTTTGAATAAAGTTTTTTTCCCGCTGTTAGGGATGACAGCTTTACGACGCACTCGACTCAACTCAACACAATAGCAGCAGCGAGCACACGTCATTATTTAGCTCCGCTCACACGACACGCCCCCACCCGCTCGGCTTTTTTCGGAAAGACTCGGAACAGCGCATCTTTCTTATATAATTATAAAAAAAATAAAGACTTTTCGGAGATATGCAGGATGCAATGCTACTCTGTAGGTACTCAAGATTGACATGACACTGACTGAAACTGAGTGTTTCACCCCCCCTTTAAGTGTATTGTTTTCCTTGCTAGAGCACCAACTGTATTCATTCTCCCTTATGTTTTTTCTCTAACTGTTGACACATTTGGCCATGAACATCGACATCAGCATATATGGTAATCGGAAGTAGGAGGCTTTATGATAATGTTCACTAGTTTATCCAATCAATTGTAAGAATCTGTGTTCTATATCAAATGAATATGCATAACAAGAAGAGTATATAAACACTGTATCTGGCCAATGCATTTTGAAGAAGAATCAGATGTGAAGCATACCACTTTGAATTTGTATCATTCTCCCCATGTTGGACTACATGAAAAGGATCCTATACAGCACAGACGGAACAACAGAGCAAAGTTGGTGTAAACAATCTTTTTTTTTTTTTTTGCTCTAGATATTGTTGACGACAATTATTGTTTAATTGCATATGTTGTAGCAATAAAACTTCTCGAATTTAGTATTTGAAATAAAAATGTTGGTAGCTGTTAAATGTTATTACACAGCTTTTGACACACAGAGTTTCACAATTTTGGACCTTGGTCATCTTAAAGGAAAGGCAAGATGTTTTATATCTCATTAAGTTGTAAATGGTGTCTTTGTCTCTGCTGTTTGTAATAGTTCCAGCAAGAGAATAATCATGTATCTGCTATGGCCTCTCCTGTTTCTTCATGTTTCAGCACAACATTGGTCACTGTTTGGTTAGTAAACAAACCTTTTTCTTTCATTTTATATATATATATATATATATACACTGTAAAAAAATACCCATCAAATTTACGGTAAAAAACCGGCAGCTCTGGTTGCCAGAACTTCACCGTAAAAAATACGGCAGTAACGTTTTAGGTTTTACGGGACAACAGCATATAATTTAAAGGTTTATAATGTGGTAATTACGGTTAAAAATTGTTTATTTTACAGTTAAAAACCCTATAATTTGAAAGTTTATACTGAAATAATTATGTGTACATAGTACACTATAAAATAATAATGGTAAAAAAAAATGTATTGAACTGAAATATTAAATTACCGACTTATTGAAATGCTAATATCTGTTATTTTCCTTTTATATAATTTGACAATCACCAATGACAGTGGTGATGAGAATCACATGATGAATCAAAGTTCATCACACGCAGCTTTTGGAGGGACAATATTAACATATAGAAGGTGCACACACAAACACTAAACACCAAACACCATCATGGTAGCACACATGATGTTTTAAAAATGCAATAAACATTAATTTAACAACATTAGATGTAACATAAAACCTTAATGTACATAAGTGATTAGAAAAAACTAAGAAGAAACAGTTAATTCAATGAAAATGCATCAAATGCGAAGTGCCATGTGGGGAATTCTGGGAATGTCAATTTACGTTTTTTCACTGTAAATTACACAATGCCCTATTCTTTTTCACTTCGTAAAACTGTAAATTTAACGGTATTTTACTGTAAAATAAAATAAAATGTATAAATCTTTAAATTATATAGTTTTGAACTGTAAAATAAAAGGTTTTTAACCGTAATTATTACTTTATAAAACTTTAAATTATATGCTGCTGTCCCGTAAAACCTTAAACGTTACTGCCGTATTTTTTACGGTAAAGTTCTGGCAACCACAGCTGCCGGTTTTTTACCGTAAATTTTATGGGGATCTGTAAAAAGTGTACACTGTAAAAAAACTACAAAAAAAATATTTTTACAGGAAAATAAGTACAAGTCTGTGGTTAGAGGAGGCACAGTTTTTTTTATTTTTTTTTATTAAAAATAAATAGAAAACCAGTAAGTATTACATTAAAATGTAAAGCATAAGATTTTTTGTATGTAAACTGCATATGCATTTCCAATGCATTTGGATTATTTTTACATAGACAAATTAATAAACTGAAGGTGATTGATATATGCCAGTTATACGTAAATGAAACAGTTAGGAATTATGTAAAAGTACACAGAAAAACGGCAATGTTAAATGAACACTTCCTAGTGTTGATGTGTGTGCTCACTACTGAGTTAAAGTACCATTGAAGCAGTGTTGAAGTTAATGAGATAATTAAGAGATGATTGAGCATTAATGATGAACACCTGATGATAATGAGCACAATCACTGAAGGAAAGAGAAACACGAGAACTACAGCTGACTTCAGCCACAGCTTTAGATGAAATCAACTGAAGATAAAAGTAGACATTAAATCTCTGAAGATCTCAGCAGAGGATTGAACAACTCCACAAACAGCATTACCAGCTTCATGTATTACTAACCAAACTGACTTTATTGTTGTAATTTCTGTTTTAATTAAAATAATAGTTTTTTTATGAAGTCACCATGATGGTGAGCAGTGTTTGCTTTAGTTGGGCTCTTGACCCTTGACTCTCCAACATTAGTTTTCTGGCTGCTTAACCTGTGTTTATAAAGCACTTTGGTTATGACATGGAAAGCCAAAAACCATGGTCAGGTGATTTGGCTCTTTAATGATGATTATATAATCATCATGTAGTGGCTGAATCACTAAACTCATTCAGATTCTAATGCTCTGGTTATAGAGGTAATGTGTTAATTTTGTAGTATGTGTAAAAAAGCCATGTGGTTTATTTTGTTAACTCATGCATCGTTGTGGCAATCAAACAATTTGCAGGACCAAAGAAAGGTTTAATCTACGGCATTATTTAGACAAACACAGACATCAAGAATCAGTGTGTGCATCTCTACAATGGTGACAAAAAATTAAAAAAAATCACAATTCAGATGCATAATTTATTCATGCTGCAATGCATGCTGGGACCCATTGGAGAGTTTTGATTGGTGGTACCCAGCATTCACTGCAGCATGAAGCTTTTCATTGATTGTCACCATTGTTGAGATTCATACACTGATTCTTGATATCTGTTTGTGTCTAATGATTGCCATAGATTAAAATCTTTTGTGCACTATTTTTTTTTTTACATTCTGCATATTAGATTGTCACAACATCGCTCATGCTATAGAACCAACTTGCCACTATTATGATAAAACAAAATTAATAACACATAAACAGAGTCTTAGACTCTGAACAAGACCAGGGATCACTACATGATGATTATATAATCATGAACTAAGAGACAAATCATCTGACCATGTTTCTGCTTGGCTTTCCATGCTGTAACAAAAGTGCTTTATAAACACAGTTAAAGCAGCCAGAAAACTAATGTTGGAGAGTCAAGGGTCAAGAGCCCAACTAAAGCACACACTGCTCACCATCATGGTGACTTAAAAAAAAAACTATTATATTCAATAAAACATCAACATCCACAGAAATAAAGTCAGTCTGGTTAGTAATGTGTGAAGCTGGTAATGCTGTTTGTGGAGTTGTTTAATCCTCCTCTGATGAGATCTTCAGAGATTTAATGTCTTCTTTTATCTTCAGTTGATTTCATCTAAAGCTGTGGCTGAAGTCAGTCGTAGTTCTTGTGTTTCTCTTTCCTTCACTGATTCTGCTCATTATCATCAGGTGTTCATCATTAATGCTCAATCATCTCTTAATTATCTCATTAACTTCAACACTGCTTCAATGGTACTTTAACCCATTAGTGAGCACACACATGAACACTAGGAAGTGTTCATTTAACGTCTGCAATTTTTCTGTGTACTATTACATAAATCTTAACTGTTTAATTTACGTGTAACTGGGATTTATCCGTCACATTTAGTTTATTAATATAATTAAATAAATCTTACCTGTTTCATTTATAAATGATTTACAAATAAGATTTCTCTTACTGATTCTTAGATAGTGATTCTTAGTAAGTTGATTAATTTGTTTGTTAAACTTACATAATCCAAATGCATGGAACATTTATATGCAATTGAAATACATGTTTAGACATTTTTTAAGTGTATAAACGTGTAAAGTGACTTACATTTTTAAGAACAACTGACAAAAAATTTAATTGTCACAATATTTGCATGTCAAATTAACCACATGTTGTAAATATAACAAAATATTCTGTTTAATAGTTTACAAAAGTTCACTGTGATTCAAACAAAAAAATATATGCTTTTGGGTTTTCTATACTTTTCTGTTGGAATTTTACATAGTTTTTCTGTAAATTTCACGGGCATAAGGTTAGATCTATTGCAGTTATTCACCGTATATAGTAAGGAAACTTTGTGTTATAGGCTTGTCATGACTTTAATAAAAATTAAAAAAAAGGTAACACTTTATTTTAAGGTTCAGTTATAACGAGTTGCTTATTAGCATGCATAGTACTAGGATATTGCCTGTTTATTAGAACTTATAAAGCACATATTAATACCTTATTCTTCATGACCTTATTCTGCATCCCTTAATCCTACCCAATACCTAAACTTAAATGCTACAAAAACTACCTAACTAACTATTAATAAGCAGTAAATTAGAAGTTTATTGAGGCAAAAGTCATAGTTAACAGTAAATGTGAATACGTTCCCCATACTGTCATGACCCTGGGCTGATCTGTTCGTTCTCTTCCTGTCTCTGTCATGTGTTTGTGTTTTGGAGCACTTGGGCTTGCTTTGATAAGTCACCTTGTGCTTTGCTGTCACTGTGTTGTCTGGTCCCACCCCCTTGTTATTCCACTCATTACCTCATTATTGTTTCACTCTTTCCACCTGTGCTGTACCTATTTAGATCATCTGAGCGCCGCCAGCCCTGCCTACTCAGTGCCTCGTGCTGCGCTTCTCCGCCTGGTTCAGGCTTGATAGTCCTAGTATTCATCGGCATAAGGCTCTGCTATTGACGCTTGTGTTGCCTTTTTGGGACTTTTCCCTGGTCCTTTCCAGATTATTGATAAGACTTTTATGACTCCTTGTTCTTCTGTTTCTATCTGGACTATTGTTAGCCCGTTTGGGTTGCTCCTTTTGATTTCAGTAAACTGTATTTTAGTGCCTGCAGACTGAGTCCGTGTCCCGATCTGACACATACTAAAGTGTTACCAAACAAATATACAATGTCCTAGTAACATCTCTAAATATCACAACATAAAAAAATATGTTAAATGTAATCTACAAATTCTTGCATATTCAGTGGTCTATTGGACTTTTACAACCAATCATATAATTTGCAACAACAAATACACAGTTAGCTGAAGTTAAGCAACACATTTTGTTGACGGATTTTAATTTTTTGTGAGCAGTTTTTCAGAAAAATATATCAATTTCAAAATATATCAATCTTTAAATCTTCTGTCGCTGGATGAAGATGACAGACCAAAGCCAACACAGGAGGGCAGAGTGAGATTGGTCGGTGATCATCCTTCATCCGGTCGTGTGGAGATCTATCATGATGGACAGTGGGGTACAGTTTGTGATGACGGATGGGACCTGGCAGAAGGGCAAGTGGTGTGTCGTCAGATGGGTTTTCTTGGAGCTATATCAGTTACGGCTGGAGGACAAAATGGTGAAGGTACAAGATCCTCAGACCAATTTATTGTTACACACTATGATTACATTAATTGTCTAATTTTTTTTTACCAAAATCTTCACAGCAAAATCCCCAGTGTTAAATTAACACTGCTCAGTGTACATATGTGTCCGCACTACAGGGTTTTAAAAGTAACACTGAAGCAGTGTTAAAGTTAATGAGATAATTAAGAGATTAATTAAGTAATGATTGACCATTAGTGATGAACACCTGATGATAATGAGCAGAATCACTGAAGGACAGAGAAGCACAAGAACCAGAGGTGGAAAGTCCAGGGGTCAGAAAGTAAAAGTCCTGCCATATTTTGATTCCATTCATGAACTCAGTCAGCTGATTGCAATAATTAATTCTACCTCTTTTGCTACTTTGCAAATCCAGGTGTTTGGAACAAAATACAGAGCTGGACTTTTTACCTTCTGAACCTGGACTTTCCACCTCCGTTCACATTTCAAAGTCTCTGCTGCCCTGCAGTGGACAACTGGAGACTCTGACAATCACAAGATCTCATCAGAGGATTAAACAACTCCACAAACAGCATTACCAGCTTCACACATTAAAAACCAGACTGACTTTATTTCTGTCAGATGTCTACAGAAGCTCTTATTGAGAATCAACAGAGGTTTAGATGTTGATGATTTATTGAAAGTAATGAAGTCACCATTATGGTGATCAGTGTTTGCTTTAGTTGGGCTCTTGACTATAAACTTTTTAAAAATAACCATTTTGTCTGGCTGTTTATTATGGTGTGACCAGCAAGATAATGTGTGATCAGCTGATGTTGGCTCATTGGTGACATGAATATAATCATCAACTTGTGGCTTAGTTCACTGATCTTATGTCTGACTTTTATGGGTGACATTTGTCATTGATTTCTCTTTGATTATTGTTGTGATTCTACAGCAAGAGTCTCAGAAATGATCAGAATGAATTGTACACTAAATGTTTTAAACTCCTGCAAGATCAACGCACACTCAGACATCAATAATCAGCCTATGAAACTCAACAATGGTAACAGGTTTAATGCTGCAATGCATTCTGGGAGCCATGGATGAGTTTTGTATGATGCACCCAGAATGCATTGTGTCATGAAGTATGTCACCGTTGATGAGATTCATACTCTGATTCTTTATGGATGTGTTTCTAAAATGTAAACAGAGGTTTGAACGTGTTTCTAAACTGGAGTGCAAATTATTATTATTATTTTTATCATTCAGTTTACCTCATTAAAGCATTGCTGGACATCGTGCTGAAGTGACTACTATAACCAATGCCTCTCATGAATTAAGCAAACACAGAGAATAGCATTACATGATAATTACATCTGTATTTTCAACAAGAAGCCAAAATCATCTGATCATGTTTTCTCTTGCTGTTCTCCCCATAACAAACACAGCTACAGTAACCAGAAAACCAATGGTGTTCAAAAGTCAAGGCTTAAGAGCCCAACTAAAGCAAATACTGATCTCCATAATGGTGACTTTACCAAGTCCAGGTTCAGAAAATAAAAAAGTCCAGCTCTGTATTTTGTTCCAAATATCTGGGTTTGCAAATAGCAAAGTTTTTCAGATATGTGGTAGAATTAATTAGTGAAATCAGCTGACTGAGTTCATGAGTGGTATAAAAATATGGCAGGACTTTTACTTTCTGACCCCTGGACTTTCCACCTCTGACAAGAACTACAACTGACTTCAGCCACAGCTTTAGATGAAATCAACTGAAGATAAAAGAAGACATTACATTTCTGAAGATCTTATCAGAGGATTAAACAACTCCACAAACAGCATTACCAGCTTCACACAGTACTAACCAGACTGACTTTATTATTTGTAGTTAGAGCTTCTGTCACCATCATGGTGATCAGTGTAATCTTTAGTTGGATAACTTTTAAATGTTAGTGTTTCTCTGGCTGTTGAGACTGAGTTTGCTATGACCAGAAAAGCAAAGAAAGCACAATCAGATGCTGTCAGCTGCTTGATGATCAGAATATCATTGTATAGTGGTGTAACTCACAGGTCTTATGACTGATTTTAATATGAGCAATATATCATTATCTTTGTTTTATTGTGATTCTAGAAACGATCCAGCACCATTTTAATCAGAAAACCTGAGTTTGTTTTAAAACAAATTGTATACTAAGCAGTTTGGAATCCTGCAAAAGTTACTCAAACACAGATATCAAGAATCAGCGTATAATTCTCAACAATGGTTTCATGCTGCAATGCATTCTGGGAGCCATGGATGAGTTTAGCATGATGCACTCAGAATGCATTGTAGCATGAAGCATGTCACCACTTTTGAGATTCATACGCTAATTCCTGATGTCTGTGTGTGAGAAAAACTTGCAGGTTTTAGAAGTGCTTATTGTTATTAAGCTTGGAAATTAAAAGTTATGTACATGTTTTAAAATTTGTTCAGTTTATCTGATTAAAACATTGCTGGATCTCCTACTGTAGAGTCACAAGGCTACTGTAATCTTAGGAGACTTAGGAGTTCAGCAAATAAGGCCACAATATGTTCATAACTATTGTTAACAACAAGTCAACATTATCTGTCAACAATTGTCATTAATTTTGTTTTGCTCTCCATAACAAACAGTTACAAGTAAGAAAAATTAATGTTAAAAAGTAAAGGGTTAAGAGCCCAACTAAAGTAAACACTGACATTAGACATTAGTCTCCATAATGGTGACTTCAAACTAAACTATTATTTAAAAAGAAAAAATCAACATCTAAACCTCTGTTAATTCTCAATAAGAGCTTCTGTAGTCGTCTGACAGAAATAAAGGCAGTCTGGTTAGTAATGTGTGAAGCTGGTAATGCTGTTTGTGGAGTTGTTTAATCCTCTGCTGAGATCTTCAGAGATTTAATGTCTTCTTTTATCTTCAGTTGATTTCATCTAAAGTTGTGGCTGAAGTCAGTTGTAGTTCTTGGGTGCATCTCAGGTCCCTAGTTCAGTGGTCAGGGCACTGATCAGAGAGCCAGCCCATTGACTTATGTCCTAATCAGTGCCCTGACAACTGAACTAGGGAACTGATTGAGACACACGCCTTGTGTTTCGCTTTCCTTCAGTGATTCTGCTCATTACCATCAGGTGTTCACTAATGGTCAATCGGTAGTTAATTAATCTCTTAATTATCTCATTAATTTTAACACTACTTCAGTGTTACTTTTAACACCCTTGTAGTCTGGACACATATTGAGCAGTGTTAATTTAACACTAGAGATTTAGCTGTGTATTTTTTTTTTCAAAGGTTCTGGTCCAATCTGGCTGGATGACATGAACTGTAAAGGCTCTGAGAGCTCGTTGTCTGAATGCAGCTTCAATGGCTGGGGTGTTACTGACTGCTCACATAAAGAAGATGCAGGAGTGATCTGCCAGACTGGTAAGAAGTTCAGCTACCTGATATATTTGCAGTTGTGGACTTGTATTTTTATTATTTATCAAATTTTGATAAATATTACATTTTCCTCACAGGTACAAACATAACCAGCAATCGTCAGTTCTCTGTGGACAACAGTCTGGGTTTGTCTGCTGATCTTGGTCTTCTGTTTGACAGTGGAGATGGTTGTGATTTCAGGATTAATGTGCGAGACCTCAGTGAAGAGGCAGAGTTGGGGTTTTGTGTGCACCGTTTGATCCTCATGATTTATCCAGAACTAAACATAACAGATGAGTCCAGAAACCTCACTGTGGATGTCAGCCAGATGTGCCATCCTCATGTCCCTACTTTTCTCAGGTAACTTTCTGAATAGCATTTCACTTCACTACATACAGAATCTTCACAATCCAACAGAGAATGTTGCTTTGAACTGTGCAAATCCGAATTCTACTGATGCTTAGTATCAGACACTTACAGTATCTGAACTGTTTTTTTTCAGGTATTTGTACACACGTCAGATTGATGTTTCCATCACATCGGCTCAATGTCTCCATCAGCTGGCGTTTATCTTTGGAGTGAAGAATCTTATGGAGGATGTTGGCAGGGTCTTCACTTCACTCATTCCTGAAGACAACACCTTCCGGACACAGGTATCAATGTACGAGTATGGCGTCCGCACAGGTGACCTTGTTCTGCAGGAGAATGTCCTTCAGTATCTTTCCTGGAACTGTGAGTTCCTCATAAACTCTCCGCTGTGGAGCACCATCTCCTTTCACATGATGGACGCTCTGCTGCCGCGCTCAGACCTGATTGTGAAGGACGAAGCTTTACTTCTTGAAGCTCTGGAGAGATGGATCCAAGAGAAAGGTGATGATATTAGTGCAGAACAACAGGCCAGCCTCCTGAATCACATCCGCTTCCTCTTGATCCCGGTGGATAAACTGTACGAAATGCAGTTTTCCTCAAGTGTTCTCTATCAGCGTCATGAGAGACTGTACCTAAATGGTCTCCTCAGAGGTTTTCAGTTCAATGTTTTGCCTTTCTCTAAGATCAGAAATAAAATGGATAACACAAGTGATGATTATCTACCCAGAATCTACACTGCTACTGAGTGGAGTGTAGTTATCAATGTTACCAGTTTCATACACCCATACCTTGAGCAAGGTAGTAGAATCCAAAACTTCTACTTTCCTGTACACCCTAGTGCTTTTTACAGAGGGCAAAGGGTTTTGTGGAAGGTCCGGGTTTTTCTCACTGTTCAGGAATGCTCTAACTATCAAGTTAAATGTCATACTGTTCCTGTGGCAAGGCTCTTCAATGATGATAATCTTAACAGTTACGCTAGCACCATTCGCTACAACAACAGGTTGATTCTCACCTGTAAGAACCAAAACAATGCCTTTCATGTCCAAGACTTCAAAAACACCTTGGCAGTGATTCCAACCAACAGCAGTATGGGCCTGTCTATCCCGTGTCCTGATGCCTACAGCTTTAGATTTGTAGTGCGTCCAGAGTATATCTGAATGCACAGACATGTATTTGGCTAAAGGTAGTTTCCTGTAGGCATTTCATTTTCTAATCAAATATATTAGATTCAGTCAAGTTATTTAAAAAAAATGCATTTTATTCATTTATATTTTTGAATGATTTGTCTGAAATGTTTTATTTGATTTATAATTTTCATTTAATTGTTTTAGCAATAAAATGCTTAGTTTCGCATGTGCACTTGAAAATAAAAATATGCTTATTTCATTATCTCTTGTTTCATTCCATTTATTGTTAAAATGTTTCTGAAATATGTCCCCCATTCTAGCCTGGGAAAACCCAGACAACTTCCAGCAAATTTCGAGTTGCTTTGCAAGTAGTCTGGCAAAGAGCCCATTCAAGCCCATTTCTAATCTGTCGAAATCGTGGCACCAATCAAAAAACGTTGGGGCGGCATTTCTGTGCTTATTTCATCAGATCTGGTAGGCATGTAAAAATTGTAGATGAATAACTAGCGTAACTATGCTCAAGACTTAAAATGTTCTAACATATGAAATGACTGAAGTTAGTGAGACACAATCTTTCAAAGACTTCCCAATGTATGTTGAATTCTAACACAGGCTGCTGATTAGGTGAACACCTGAACCAAATCTTATTTAATAAGGAAAAGTAAAAAAATAATAAATAAATAAAAACACTTCTGTGGTCATCACTATCCTCTTGCAGTAGGACCAGCTGGATGGCAAGAACAGTGCTAGTACACAGCAAAAACTCCAGTGTTAAATTAACTCTCCTGAGAGTACATGTGAGACCACACTCAAGAGTGTTAAAGTGTTAAAATAAGAGTGTTAAAGTAACACTGAAGCAGTGTTAAAGTTAATAAGATAATTAACTGATTATTGGCAATTATTGAAGATACCTGATGATAACAAGCAGAATCACCAAATGAGAACATCACAATTCACAAGTGGACATATTTTCCATTTGTAATTGCAAAGCAACTCAGACAGTGTGTGTTTGTCCGAAAATCATAAAAATAAAAGAAACTTCACTCACACCTTTAGACACTTTAGACAACTTATCATCTGTAATTCACACATTTTTGGACCATGAGAGAAACCAGACCTGAAGGAAAGACTCTCTGGCTCAGGATTCAATCCAGGATCTTCTTGTTGTGAGGAGCCAGTGTTTCCCACTGAGACACTGTGCTTCCCTTAATCACAGATATAAGACACACTTTGACTATTTCTGTCAGAGTCAGACGTCTACAGAAGCTCTTACTGAGAATTAACAGAGGTTTAGATATTGAGGATTTATGGTTCATTTGAAGTCACCATTGTGGAGGGAAGCGTTTGCTTTAGTTGGGCTCTTGGTCCCCGTACGTGTGTTAGTGTTTCTTAGGCTGCTGTAACTGTATGTGTGAAACACAAGAGTTGTGGCTGAGAAAGCAAAGCTAATGTGACATCAGGTGTTGTCAGCTCCTTGTTGATGATAACTAAATCATCAGAAAGTAAGCATCTGATGTCGTTTTTTGTGTTCTTGTTTGGCACAATAGTTATTTGTTTATAGCCTCTATAATCTTGTGAATCTGCATTATTGGCACCAATAGCAATAAAAGGACCACCTATCCTGACGGATGAGAAAAAAAGTATGTGTACCCAATGTTTTGAGAAATTATTTCCCATGGTCACACACAGATATCAAGATTTGGCCTATGATTCACAACAATGGTGACAATCAAGCATCAGTTTTGTACTACGAAGCCACCCATCATGCATTGCAGCAGGAAGTGTTTTTGTGTCACCGTTGTTGTGAAACATAGGCCAAACCTTGATGTCTGTGTGTGATCATGGGAAATATTTTCTCAAAACATTGGGTGTATGTACTTTATCATCCTTCAGGATAAGGCTATTGGTGCCAATACTGCAGAGACTATAAACAAATTACTATTGTACCAAATAAAAACATAATATCAGATGCTCACTTTCTGATGATTTAGTTATCATCAACAAGGAGCTGACAACACCTGATGTCACTTTAGCTTTGCTTTCTCAGCCACAACTCTTGTGTTTCACACACACACACACAGTTACAGCAGCCTCAGAAACACTAACACACGTACGGGGACCAAGAGCCCAACTAAAGCAAACGCTTCCCTCCACAATGGTGACTTCAAATGAACCATAAATCATCAACATCTAATTATCTGTTAATTTTGTTTTTATGATTTTTGGATAAACACACTTTGTCTGTGAGTTGCTTTGCAATTACAAATGGAAAATATGTCCACTTGTGAATTGTGATGTTCTCATTTGGTGATTCTGCTTGTTATCATCAGGTATCTTCAATAATTGCCAATAATCAGTTAATTATCTTATTAACTTTAACACTGCTTCAGTGTTACTTTAACACTCTTACTTTAACACTTTAACACTCTTGAGTGTGGTCTCACATGTACTCTCAGGAGAGTTAATTTAACACTGGAGTTTTTGCTGTGTAGTACCTCAAAAGTATAACTGGAATCAAAAGATAACTATTGACCATGCCAAAAAAGTTGAAATGGAAAGTTTTGCGTGAGGTAAAGAAGGGTTCTGGCTTTACTGGCAGGGGGATACAGTGAGCGTCAGGTTGCTTCCATCCTTAAAATTTCAAAGATGGTGGTTCATAAGAACAAGGTCAAGCAGCAGACATTGGGGACAACAAAGCTACAGACCGGCAGAGGGCAAAAATGACTCTCCACTGACCACTATGATTACCAACTCATTTGAATGTCACTCAACAACTGTAGGATGACATCAAGGGACCTACAAAAAGAATGGCAAAAGGAAGCTGGGGTGAAGTGCACCGTGAGGACTGTTCGAAACAGGCTTACGATACAATATGGTTCACGATACTAAAATCACGATACGCATCACAATACTTAAAGGGAGGGTGAAACACCCAGTTTCAGTCAATCTCATGTCAATCTTGAGTACCTATAGAGTAGTATTGCATCCTTCATATCTCCGAAAAGTCTTTAGTTTTATCATATTTATAAAAGAAATATGGGCTGTACCGAGTCTTTCCGGAAAAAACCGAGCGCCTGGAGGCGTATCGTGTGGGCGGAGCTAAAGAATCACAAGCGCGCAAAGCGGTGACGTCCTCAAGCGTGGAGAAACCCATCTATCTCAGCTAATACAGATAATGATCCACAATCAAATCTGAGGCTGAAATAAACTGAACAGGAGAAACGGCAACATCAGGACGTCCGTCTCTGTGGTATGTAAGTTACTGTATTTAATGGCCTCTCCACATTTCTGTGTCTTTACTCGCAGTGTATGAGGACATGATTCGGTTTATGGACTATTGTATGCGGCTAGACCTTAGAAGTAGCAAGCAAAACGGTTTTGCACGTCAGACTAGTGTAACGTTATACAGAACAACAATGGAGTAACCGTTAGCGCATTTGAATGACGAAGCACGCGATCGTATCGTTTACTGATGTTTACTCATGCGACGGTAGCCAATATCAGAGACATTTGAAGTTGATTTACTCACCGGCATCTTCCAAAGCAGGACCGCTCTGTCAAAAACACACTTCTTTGGTATGATTTGGTGAAGTCCTGTGACAGCAGTGACCGTGGAAATCCACTTTGCGACGCGACTGAAGCGATACCTTGAAGCTTCCCGTCATTTCTGCGTTCAAATCGGTTCAAATGCAGCGCTGCCTTCCCGGGGCGCGACATAAGTGTTCACGGACGACTGGATCTGCACCTGAGAGACTGTTTACAGCGTGCATTTCCTCTCTCTCCCTCTAGTTACGCGCGCGCGCACCCTTCCGGGAGAAGAGCCCGTACAGCCCATACAAGGACCTTCCGCTCTATTTAACGTCAAATAGACCCATACTCGAAAAAAACTCGCCGAAACTTGTGAGAAACCGGAAGGAGTATTTTTAACACAGAAATACTCCATCAAACGTCCAACATTAGTTTTTGAAACTTTGTCTATGTTTAGGATGGGAATCCAAGTCTTTAAAGGTGTAAAAAGCTCAGTATGCATGAAACAGCATTTCACCCCCCCTTTAAGTCATGATTCGACACACATCACAATACTAAAGTCACGATATTATGTCATCGATTTGGAATTTAAATTTCTTTTGAGCAGAGTTTAGTAACAGTAATATTTTTTATTAAATAACCAGTGTTTTAACAGTTGTGATAACTGAAAAACAAAATAGTTTTTGTCATTAAAAAAAACAATGAGTTAAATTAAATAAATAAATGGTCACAAAAAATGCTTATAATGGCTCTTCCTTTTGCTGTAAAAGTCTCTGCCTCAATAACTGAAAAGTCAATTATAGTAGGGCTGTTTATTGACACATTTTACAATTCGATTAAATTTCGATTAGATTCAATACCGATTATTTTAGATATATATCAGGCAAAATTTATCAAGGAAAACAAATCTATGAACTAATGCTGTAAACTATGGAGTCAGGATACTAGGCTACATTAAATCGAAGGTAAAAATGAACTGATTTGTACAAACACTTAAATTACACTCAATTATGTTTTTTTATAATAAAGTTCTAGTATTAACTTTATAATTAATTAATCATATGTCTATAACTATTTGTTTTTTGAACATGGCTGGCATAAAAACTTGCCATTTTTTTTCAAACATGCATTAAATAATGAAAAAATATTTTTAAAATATAAAATGAATATGTAATATGGTGCTTATATTTATCAAAATGCTACTCGCTTAATTTTTCGGAAGAGAAGTTAATGTACAGTGCATCCAGAAAGTATTCACAGCGCTTCACTTTTTCCACAATATGTTACAGCCTTATTTCAAAATGTATTAAATTCATTATTTTTTCCCCTCAAATCTACCAACAAAGTCAACATAAATATAACATTAAAGAAGTTTGTTTGAAATATTTGCACCTTTATTCAAAATAATAACGAAAAAAATCACTTGTACATAAGTGTGCACAAACTTTGGCATGACACTTAAAATTGAGTGTCGTTTTCATTGATCATCCTTGAGTTTCTACAACTTGATTGGAGTACACCTGTGGTAAATTAATTTCACTGGACATGATTTGGAAAGGCACACACCATAAGGTCCCACAGTTAACAGTGCATGTCAGAGCACAAACCAAGCCATGAAGTTCAAATAACTGTCTGTAGACCTCTGAGACAGAAATCAATCAAGGCACAGATTTGGGTGAAGGCTATAGAAACATTTCTGCAGCACTGAATTTCCCACTGAGCACAGTGGCCAGATGGAAGCCACTCCTCAGTAAAAGGCACATGAGAGACCACCTGGAGTTTGCCAAAAGGCACCTGGAGGACTCTCAGACCATGAGAGTGAACTCTTTGGCCTGAATGGCAAGCATCATGTCTGGAGGAAACCAGGCACCTCTCATCACCCGGCCAATACCATCTCCACAGTTAAGCATGGTGGTGGCAGCATCATGCTGTGGGGATGTTTTTCAGCAGCAGGAACTGGGAGACTAGTCAGGATTGAGGGAAAGATGAATGCAGAAATGTCCTTGAGTGGGCCAGCCAGAGCTCAGACTTGAGCCAATTGAACATCTCTGGAAAAACCTGAAAATGGCTGTGCCCTAGAACCGACGCTCCCCACCCAACCTGATGGAGATTGAGAGGTCCTGCAAGGAAGAATGGAAGAAACTAGCCCAAAAAAGATGTGCCAAGCTTGTAGCATCACACTTAAAAAGACTTGAGGCTGTAATTTGTGAAATTGGTGCTTCAATAAAGTATTGAGCAAAGGCTGTTAATACTTACTGTATGTACGTGATTTTTGTTTTTTATATATAAATTTGCTAAGATTTCAAACTAACTTTTTTCACATTGTTATAATGGGGTATTGTTTGTAGAATCAAGTAAAACAATTATGAATTCAATCCATTTTGGAATAAGGCTGTAACATAACAAAATGTGGAAAAAGTGAAGCACTGTGAATACTTGTCGGATGCACTGTAGACTGCCGCTTCTTTTGAGCTGACCTGCGCCAGAGCGATCTCATGCCACAGCGCCAAAATAGTAGATTATTTTTGTTCTCCCCGAATCGCTTATTGTCTGCTTGCATTAAAAGCTAACACAATATGGTTAAGAACTGGTTAAGATTGTGCAAACACACATATAGCTTTTACTGCTTGAAGATAGAATTTTGCGAGAAAATTATTAGTTGAAGGTTTTGATCAGTTGAAGGTTTTGCCTGTGTTACTGTGTAGGGAGTTTAATGTTGACCATTAAAACTATATCAAACCATAAGGCATTTTTATAGTTTTGTTAAATATAAGGGGAATTCTAGTAGTCTTATTTGAGTAAACATTTAGTTTGATACACTTTGATGCTTTTCTCAATAGAACTAGTGTTTGTTTTCTGTAGCCTTGAACAAGTTCTCATAAACCTTGTGTGTTCACTCAAAGTGTGACAGCTGCAGATAACACCAACTAAGGAGTTTGTTATTGTGTTTTTGGTTTACTGGAATAAGAAGCCCTCACCCAGTTTAAAATAACAGGTGTGAGACTTCCACTTTGTCTTTTATGAATGCACAACATGCATTTCCGAATTGACCTTCTTGGCCAGGATAAAAGCTTTTAAAGACACTTTGCTTGCATTTTTCAATTCCAGCTTCACCATGATAATTATTAAAGTTATTTTTTTCCACGACAGGCCTCAGGGTGAGAAACTTCCTGGGCAAAACACAGTTGAAGCTGGAAGTGTGTTGGTGAGGCCAGAACGGGAAGCACATCCTGTGGTCTATCCTACTCCACACTGAGCTTCAGATGAGCACTTAAACTAACATAACTTAGGGTTAAACTAATGTGCGGCCTTCCTGCGGTCATTTTCTCTGTTGTTCATCATCACTCTCTAACTCCTCCCCGATTGTTTTAAATTTACCTCATGAATTTCTTTTCATATCAAAATTGTTTAGTTATCTTTGAGCAAAAGGCTCATTTGGTAATATATGTGACCATAAATGCAAACTTAAAGAAAGTCTAGTCTTTTTTTCTGCAGCAAAAGTTAAGACTATGTTTCAGCTGTGCAAGGTCTAATCACAGAAGTCACTGTAATGCCCACACCCAGGATTTGAACGTGAATATGAATACAATGAAAAAAGCAAACAGTCAGGTTGATTTGAATGTAGACTTTTTATTTACATATGCTCAGAGAAATGACTTCAAAACCTGCTTCTTTTTTTTCTTTTCTTTTTTGGCATTGTGTGAATTGCTTTTGTGACAAAGGTAAAGCAACTCATGGGATTTGTTTGAACATGCACAATGCAGTATGTAGGTTTTGGTTTCTTATGAAATGAAACTTAAGGTAGTCCTTAAATTTGATTGGACAGAACATGTAAGTGATACCTTTATCCCAATGCTTGACCTGATTTGGTAGATATTTAGATGAGAGGCGAGCAGATTTGCAAGTCTTCCCGTAAGAACTTTCATGAATTGTTTTCATCCTGATTTGCAATTTTAAAGAGTTTCCAAAGACGACTGATCATGTATCTTCTGTGGAGCTTGATGTTTCTACATGTGTCAGCACAGCATTGGACTCTTTTTGGTTAGTACCTGAACAAACCACTGCTTTAAATTTGAATAGCAATATTTCATGCACTTTGTAAGTGTTTGTCTTTTCTACATAAATATTACACTAAAATGCATACATTTACAAATATAAGAATGTATCTCCTATAAATGTTGGATATGTAAAGCTGCTAATCTGATGGTTTTCATGGTTTTACAAATTGCTCTGTTTTGTTTGTCATGGGCTTCCTGCGAACATTTTCATGAACCTTTCATGAATATTTATAAACAAGTTTATCGCTCGCAGCAGATGAGCAGTCGAAGCCTAAACGGGAGGGCAGAGTGAGATTGGTCGGAGATCATCCTTCATCCGGTCGTGTGGAGATCTATCATGATGGACAGTGGGGTACAATTTGTGATGACGGATGGGACCTGGCTGAAGCGCAAGTGGTGTGCCGTCAGATGGGTTTTCTTGGAGCTATATCAGTTACGCCTGGAGGACAATATGGTGAAGGTATGGTGCAATGAGAGTTAGAGAATTTGATTGTTGCACATTGTGATAAGAACAATAGTCTTATATTTGTTCTATTATACTTATTAGGTTCTGGTCCAATCTGGCTGGATGACATGAACTGTAAAGGCTCTGAGAGCTTGTTGTCTGAATGCTGCTTCAAAGGCTGGGGTGTTACTGACTGCTCACATAAAGAAGATGCAGGAGTGATCTGTGAGGCTGGTAAGACATCTGCTGGATCTCACCGAAATGACAGATCTTGCTTGTGCATTTAGCTTTGATACTGCCCAGTTCTATTCATTTATTTATTTGTTTTAGTTCAGATTTATTGTTACTATGACATTTTGTGTCAACTGCCCACAAGGTGCTGCTTTAAAAAGCAAACCTAGATCAATTATTAAGAAAATCAGTTTTCCACAGAAATGTTGATCATTTTCTGTCTTTCTCTGCCAACTTTGCAGGTACAAACATAACCAGCAATCGTCAGTTCTCGGTGGACAACAGTCTGGGTTTGTCTGCTGATCTTGGTCTTCTGTTTGACAGTGGAGATGGTTGTGATTTCAGCATTAATGTGCGAGACCTCAGTGAAGAGGCAGAGTTGGGGTTTTGTGTTCACCGTTTGATCCTCATGATTTATCCAGAACTAAACATAACAAATGAGTCCAGAAATCTCACTGTGGATGTCAGCCAGATGTGCCATCCTCATGTCCCTAATTTTCTCAGGTAACTTTCTGAAGACCATACTATTTTCTCACTTTATTCTGTGTGATTCTATGGAACTGTATATTTTGTTATCAATTGTGTCATTGCAATGAATGGGATAAACTGGAATAATTCATGTTATGGAACTAGTAAAATAAGCCCACTCTTTAGTAAATTCTTCTTGCTGCTTGATGGCAAGCGCATACAGCTGTCAGTAGCTGACACTACAGGGCAAACCAGTTTAAGTACACTGGACAATGACATTCATTGTGCAAAATAGAGGTGTATAAGGTGACTATTTAAGATGACACAGATTGTATTGTTTCAGAAACTTTTCCTCAGAATATTGGAAATAGCCTACAAAACCTCACCTTGCCTGTTGATCAGTGCCTCATCAGATAACAATCCACAGCTCCGTTCCCTGCAGCATACAGGATATCCTCAAGATGGCATTCAAGCAATGCAAGTCTTACAAGGGCCTGATGAAGCTCCCAGGCTAAAACAGTTCTTCACGCCCATGCAGAGATAGCCCTCCATGAATCCGTATGCCTGCAGTATGATGAAATGAGCATCAAGACTTTTCCCCCTCTTTTGGCTTTAAAGGGTTAGTTCACCTGAAGACCTTTGTTCATCTTCAGAACACAAATGAAGATATTTTGGTTGAAATCCGATGGCTCAGGAAGGCCTCCATTGGCCACAATGTAATTTCCTCTCTCAAGACCCATAAAGGCATTCAAGACACCCATCTCACTACAGTGGTTCTACAATAATTTTATAAAGCGATGAGAATAGTTTTTGTGCGCACAACTAAATAAGAACCTATATAGCGATGGCGAATTTCAGAACGCTCCTTCCTGAAGCATCTGAGCTTAATGAATCAGCATATCTGTAGAAATCACGTGACTTTGGTGACCCGAACTCCTGATTCCATGCACTGATTCATTATGGTCTGAAGCTTTAAAAAGCTGTGTTTTGATCTCATCTTGGAGTGGTCCTCTCCCTCCAAGACCTCTCACAGCCACTCAGCTTTCTTCAGTCGGGCCACCCTCATGAGACTGCCTCTCAGAAACCTCCTTTCACCCTTCCACACACAATCTTACAGTGGTCCTGAAAGCTATGACAGTTTTAGTCACTACAGTTGACTGATCATACAGTGCTCTCTCTTAAAACATTGGTCTTATTAACACTTGCTTTTGTAAAGCGAGCATGGAATAGGCAAGTACTGTCAACTGATGAGTCCTGCACTGAATTTGGGCCAGATGACTGTAGAGTTGAACCTCTTAAACCTAGAAAAGGTTAAAAGGCACTCTAGACGGTTCAGACTTCTACATTCTACTACATTCGCTAGCTACACTGCTATGATGTATGCAATGAAGCTGCCAACATTTTAGAATATCTTGCCTTAATGTATCCAATAGTGTATCCTGCAAATACAATGTTAATCCAGGTCCGGTACTAGTTCCTGCTGTATGGTATCCTGATGCTGTCACCTCTTAAATTTATTAATAAGTCACATTGTGTCTGTTGCTGCTGCTTGAGCAAACATGCTCATATTGGTGATCATATCACTGAGATTTTTCATGCGTCTCAGTTCTTAGCATGCCTGTAGATCATGTACTCATCCAATGCCAGTGAACCAAAGTCAAAAGTGAACGTCTCCAATTATTCATGGAATCTTGGTTTACAAGCTCCACTTTACTTCAAGGCAATGACGATGGGCATTGCCATATATAGTGAATGAGCCTCCTTCTATTTTGGACACTTGAACATCATGAGGTTTACTTGCACAATGAACAGGAGGGGTTACATTGGTGCCTTGACCCAGATGGGAGTGAGGTTTAATGGGGTGAGTGTAACAGAGGTCAGCTAGTAGTCAATGTGACCTCAAGAGACACCCTAACGACTTACGCTAGAGCGTCTCTTGAGGTCAGAGGAGTGAGGTTTACTTGCACAGTGACTACTTGCTGTCTGCTCTTACATAAGCCTTTAGATTTTAAGCTTTACACTGCGATATTGTACAGCTATAACCACTTCCCAATACCCACATGCCAGTGTTTTACGGAAATCTTTCCCCACATGAAATTTGTACTCCCTTTCTTCTGATTGGTTAATTTGCTAGGGAGGCTACTGCCAGATTGGCCCCTATCCCTTATGTCAAATCACCTTTATTTAAATAACTCTTTATATTATACATATCAAAATAATGGTTCAGCCCACCTCCACTCAAGCATGTAATGGATTATCAAAATTGTTCTTTGTTTTTTTTGTTTGAGCATGGCATGGTTGTTGGTGCCAGACAGGCCGGTCCGATTGAGTATTTCACAATCTGCTCAATTGCTGGGATTTTCACACACAACATTTCTAGGGTTTACAAAGAATGGTGTGAAAAGGAAAAAAACATCCAGTATGCTGCAGTCCTGTGGGTGAAAATGCCTTATTGATGCGGGAGGTCAGAGAAGAATGGGCCGACTGATTCAAGCTGATAGAAGAGCAACTTTGACTGAAATAACCACTCGTTACAACCGAGGTATGCAGCAAAGCATTTGTGAAGCCACAACACGCACAACCTTGAGGCGGATGGGCTACAACAGCAGAAGACCCCACCGGGTACCACTCATCTCCACTACAAATATGAAAAAGAGGCTACAATTTGCATGAGCTCACCAAAATTGGACAGTTGAAGACTGGAGAAATGTTGACTGGTCTGATGAGTCTTGTTTTCTGTTGAGACATTTTGAGTCGGAATCAGGTGTAAACAGAATGAGAACATGGATCCATCATGCCTTGTTACCACTGTGCAGGCTGGCGGTGGTGTAATGGTGTAGGGGAAGTTTTCTTGGCACACTTTAGGCCCCTTAGTGCCAATTGGGCATCATTTAAATGCCACAGCCTACCTGAGCATTGTTTGTGACCCTGTCCATTCCTTTATGACCACCATGTATCCATCCTCTGATGGCTACTTCCAGCAGCATAATGCACCATGTCACAAAGCTCAAATCATTTCAAATTGGTTTCTTGAACATGACAATGACTTCACTGTACTAAAATGGCCCCCACAGTCACTAGATCTCAACCCAATATAGCATCTTTGGGATGTGGTGGAACCGGAGCTTCGTGCCCTGGATGTGCATCCCACAAATCTCCATCAACTGCAAGATGCTATCCTATTAATATGGGCCAACATTTCTAAAGAATGCTTTCAGCACCTTGTGGAATCAATGCAACGTAGAATTAAGGCAGTTCTGAAGGCGAAAGGAGGGTCAAACACAGTATTAGTATGGTGTTCCTAATTATCCTTTAAGTGAGTGTGTGTTGGATCTGACTGTACATTTTGAGTTGGTCTACTGAAAAGAAAAAGAAAAACAGGTGGAGATATGTAGGAAGATGTGGGAAAATAAGATTTTGTAACCTTTCAACAAAATTATAGAAATCATGAATTCTTTATTTTTTCTAAGAATGACCCCTGTCAGAACTAATGACACAGTACATAGAAACTAATAATATTTGGGGTTTTTTTCAGGTATTTGTACACACGTGAAATTGATGTTTCCATCACATCGGCTCAATGTCTCCATCAGCTGGCGTTTATCTTTGGAGTGAAGAATCTTATGGAGGATGTTGGCAGGGTCTTCACTTCACTCATTCCTGAAGACAACACCTTCCGGACACAGGTATCAATGTACGAGTATGGCGTCCGCACAGGTGACCTTGTTCTGCAGGAGAATGTCCTTCAGTATCTTTCCTGGAACTGTGAGTTCCTCATAAGCTCTCCGCTGTGGAGCACCATCTCCTTTCACATGATGGAAGCTCTGCTGCCGCGCTCAGACCTGATTGTGAAGGACGAAGCTTTACTTCTTGAAGCTCTGGAGAGATGGATCCAAGAGAAAGGTGATGACATTAGTTCAGAACAACAGGCCAGCCTCCTGAATCACATCCGCTTCCTCTTGATCCCGGTGGATAAACTGTACGAAATGCAGTTTTCCTCAAGTGTTCTCTATCAGCGTCATGAGAAACTGTACCTAACTGGTCTCCTCAGAGGTTTTCAGTTCAATGCTCTGCCTTTCTCTAAGATCAAGAATAAAATGGACAACATGAGTTATGATTATCTACCCAAAATCTACACTGCTGAGTGGAGTGTAGTTATAAATGACACAACCACCAATTACCCGTACTATCAGTACAACTATGGTCAAAATATCAGAATTCAAACCTTCTCCACTCCTGCACACCCTAGTGCTCTTTACAAAGAGCAGACGGTCCAGTGGCAAGCCCAGGTCTTTCTTAATGCTCAGGAATGCTCTTACTATGGTATTTCATGTAATTCTTTTCCTGTTGCAAGGTTATTAGCATATGGCCACCAGAACAGTTACGCTAGCACCATTCGCTACAGCAACAGGTTGATTCTCACCTGTAAGAACCAAAACAATGCCTTTCATGTCCAAGACTTCAAAAACGACATGGCAGTGATTCCAACCAACAGCAGTATGGGCCTGTCTATCCCGTGTCCTGATGACTACAGCTTTAGATTTGTAGTGCGTCCAGAGTATATCTGAATGCACACCGTTGACATCAGGTCATTTTCTGCCACTGGTTTAGTTTGGCACTGTTTACTAAATCCAATCAAATAAAATCATGATTAATCCTCATTTATAATGTTCAGTGCCAGTTTATGATCATTTTAAAAATAAGTGAAGGGTTTTCCTTTAATCATTTTGATTATTTCATGCAATGATTATTGTTAGACATTAATGTTTAATGTTAGATGCATAATATAAATAAAAAAATATTCATAATTTCTTTTCCAGTTTTCTTATTATATCCTGCTATACTGTTGGTTAGCTGGTAGAATCAGATGCCGCTACAGTGGTAAATCTGATTAGGCTCATTCATCTTTATGAGCCAAAACATTATGACATATACAACCCCAAATCAGAAAAAGTTGGGACAGTATGGAAAATGCAAAAAGAAAAAAGAAGTGATTTCTAAATTTACTTTGTCTTTTATTTCATTGCAGACAATATGAACACAAAATATTTCATGTTTTGTCTGGTCAACTTCATGTCATTTGTAAATATGCATCCTTTCCTGTCATTCAGACCTGCAACACATTTCAAAAAAAGTTGGGACAGTAAAGCATTTACCACTTTGTAATGTTGCCATTCCTTTCCACAACAATAAAAGACATTTGGGACTGAAGACAAGTGATAAAGTGTTTCAGGTGTAATTTTGTCCCATTCTTCCTGCAAACAAGTCTTAAGGTGGGCAAGAGTACGGGGTCTTCGTTGTCGCATTTTGCGCCACACATTCTCTATTGGAGACAGGTCAGGACTGCAGGCAGGCCAGTCAAGTACCCGTACCCTCTTCCTCCACAGCCACGACTTTGTAATGTGTGCAGAATGTGGTTTTGCATTGTCTTGTTGAAATATTAATGGACGTCCCTGGAAAATATGTCTTCTTGAAGGCAGCATATTATGCTCCAAAATCTCTATGTACTTTTCAGCATTAATGGTGCCTTCAAAGTGCAAGTTAGCTTTGCCAAGGGCACTGACACAACCCCATACCATGACAGACCCTGGCTTTTGGACTTGTTGCTGTTTACAGTCTGGATGATCCTTTTCTTCTTTGGTCCGGAGCACACGGCGTCCATTCCTCCCAAAAAATACCTGAAATACTGATTCATCTGACCACAGTACACATTTCCACTGTGTGATGGTCCATCCCAGATCCCTCCGAGCCCAGAGAAGTCGACGGCGCTTCTGGACACTGTTAACATAAGGCTTCCTTTTGGCACAGTACAGTTTTAACTGGCATTTGTGGATGTAACTACCTATTGTGGTACTAAGGTTTGCCAAAGTAGTCCTGAGCCCATGTGGTGATATCTCTTCTAGATGAATGACGATTCTTGATTCTGAGGGATCGGAGATCTCGGTTGTTCAGCTTAGGCTTGCGGCCTCGTCCTTTACGCACTGAAATTCCTCCAGATTCCTTGAATCTTGTAATTATGTTATGCACTGTTGAATGTGAAATATCCAAATCTCTTCCTATCTTTCTTTGAGGAACATTGTTTTTAAACATTTCAATAATTTTTTCATGTATTTGTTGGCAAACTGGCGATCCTTGGCCCATCTTTGCTCCTAAAGGATTAGACCTTTCTTGGATGCTGCTTTTGTACCAAATTCATAATTACAATCCCCTGTTTCAATCCCATCATTATTTAACCATTTTACCTCATTAGTAGCCCTACATTGCTCCTGTTGTTGCAGGTCTGAATGACAGGAAAGGATGCATATTTACAAATGACATGAAGTTGACCAGACAAAACATGAAATATTTTGTGTTCATATTGTCTGCAATGAAATAAAAGACAAAGTAAATTTAGAAATCACTTCTTCTTCTTTTTTTTTCTTTTTTTTTTTTTGCATTTTCCATACGGTCGCGACTTTTTCTGATTTGGGGTTGTATACAACATTGGTCCTTTGCATGCTGCGAAAAAAAGATATTAGCAGCAGATCCTTCAAGTACTGTAGGTTGCAAGGTGCCTTCATGAGTCAAACTTGTTGGTCAGCATTTGGAGGCCAGGGAAACACCTTGAACTCTTCATGTTTCTCAAATCATTCCTAAACCATGTGTGCGGTGTAGCAGGTGCATTATCCTGCTGAAAGAGACACTTCCACCAGGGAACACCATTGTCATGAAGGGGTGTACATTGTCTGCAGGCGAGGGGAACAAACACCACTTTAAGTTACAGTCCACAGATTCATACTTACCCTGTAACTACATGAAACAAGAGGGGAACAAACACCACTTTAATTTGCAGTCCGCAGATTCGTATACTTACCCTGTAACTACATGAAACAAGAGGGGAACAAACACCACTTTAATTTGCAGTCCACAGATTCACACCCAAAAATTCTGCTTACCCCCAAGGCATCCAAGATGTAGGTGCGTTTGTTTCTTCAGTAGAACACAAATTAAAGGGGGGGTGAAACACTCAGTTTCAGTCAGTGTCATGTCAATCTTGAGTACCTATAGAGTAGCATTGCATCCTGCATATCTCCGAAAAGTCTTTATTTTTTTAATAATTATATAAGAAAGATGCGCTGTTCCGAGTCTTTCCGAAAAAAGCCGAGCGGGTGGGGGCGTGTCGTGTGAGCGGAGCTAAATAATGACGTGTGCAGCAGCGCGCTGTGTGTTGAGTCGAGTCCGTCATCCCTAACAGCGGGAAAAAAACTTTATTCAAAATAAAAATATGGCTTTTAATCAGATACAGCCATACATCTATGATCCGGAATCAGACCCAGAGGCTGCAGTTTAACAGGAGCAGCAGCAAAAACGACTAGAGCAGGACGTCTGTATGTGGTAAGTTACAAGTTATACACTAACTATATAATATGCTTAGCGGCTTGTGTTATTTACATATTTATACTTGAATTATATCGTCGTATTTTTGTCTTTGAAGGTGTACATGTGGGAAGTGCAGTTGTGCACGTGTGTTTGTGTGTTTACGCGTGGTTTGTGTAGACGGTAAGCGGACTAAAAAAAACACAGACATTTGAAGCAGTCTCACTCACCCTTCTAACGTTGGGACTGCTCCATCCTTCAGCATTAGGCGATCGGGAAAATGCGGCGTCGAGCTGGGCCTTGTTTATGAAACAGTCGGCACCGAAATGCAGCGAACAGATATAAACATTCGCGCAACTCAGTTGCTGATCCAGAAAAGCAAATTACATCCACTGTTGCCTTAACGCGGGGTTTTTGGGGAATCTGTGCAGGACTGTCTTGGTCTGGCAACCAAAAACGCACTTTTTTGGTGACATTATGTGCTATGTGTAATTGTCACCTGTCCAACATCCTACAAACCAGCGCTTTGATGGGCGTAGGCTGTTGCTTTCGCTCTCTCCCTCGCTCTCTCTCACGCGCTTCCGGTAGAATTGTCCGTAAGGCCCATACAAGGAAATTCCGCCCCCACTAACGTCAATGGGGACGCATGATCTCAAAAAACTTGCCGAAACTTATGACTAACCGGAAGTAGTATTTTTGACAAAGAAATACTCCCATCAAACGTCCACCTTAACTTTTGAAACTTTGTCTATGTTTAGTATGGGATTCCAAGTCTTTAACAGTGTAAAAAGATCAGTATGCATGAAACAGCATTTCACCCCCCCTTTAAGATTTTAAACGTCAACTGTTGCCTGTATAATGCGTGTCAATGGGGTGTTTTCTATGAGAGTAAAAAACACACAGACATATGAATCCATATTAAACCCTGTGGCTCGTGACGACACATTGATGTCTTAAGACACGAAATGATCGGTTTCTGCTAGAAACCGAATGGCGTTCATGGTATTTTTTTTTTAACCTCAAATCAGACAAATCTCATCCAGTATTCCCAATGCTATTACTTCCGCCGAAGAGCAAAATAATGGCAAGATCATAAATATGTGTACATAGATGCTTCATTCGACTGATCCACGGAGGCACTAATGAGAATTTTTTATATATATTAATATTAATTAATTAACCATTCAGAAACACCCTGTTACATGTTTTCACTTCTTGAGTCTCCATCATTGCTAACAAAAGGTGTCTGACATTTTCAGTGTACAAGAGAACACTAGATTGTGAGCTCTTGAAGAAGAAAGGGGGCTGACAGCACCATTTCATTTGCATTTAAAGGGACACACTTAACATGCTATAAAATTATCTGTGAAGTATTTTGAGCTGAAACACATCCACTCTTTGGGGACACCAGAGACTTACTTTACATCTTGTAAACAGGGACATAATAGGTGCCATTTGATATGTGGCCTAGTTAGAGGAACATATTTGCTTCACCTTGCTTTTCATTGTATTCTTCTATTACTAAAAATCAACATTAAGTCATTCTAAAACCATCCTAAATCATTATGGGATGACAACATTATTGTCAGTAATGCATTACAAAAGTAATGCTATTTAAATAATATATTACTTTTTGCTGTAATGCAGTAATATAATGTCTTTCTCAGGTATTTGTACCTGCTTCCTCCAGCGCAAACTCTCTTTTGGCATGAAAAAACTACTGTTAGGATTTACTAAAGACACACAGTAAAAAAAATGTGCTGAAAAGGCGTGGACAGTTATTTTTGCAGCTGCAAAAACAGCATATGCATTTGTTGCAGTTTCCCTTTCAGACACAAAATGTATGGGAGGAGACCAGTTAAATGAGTCATGGTAAATAAAACCCTGTGTAGTAAATCTTGCCCTAAATGTTGTTAGTATGCTTGGAGGCCTACACAATCATGCTGTACTACATCGCCCTCCACTGGATGTATAATGAGCAGCAATAAACTACATACTAGCATTTTAGAATGCCTAGTCATACTTCTGTGGTTTTTTTGATGAAAGGAATACAAAGGTAGTCTAGTACATTTCAATTCAGAGACAGTAATATTGCAATGTAATTAATTACTTTCAAATGACTGTAACTTGTAGTATATGATGCATTACATTATGGAAGTAACATACTCAACACTGGATAACACAAAGGGCTTCTGTACATCTGCCATTTTAGGGGGTGTCAAAGTTGGTTAGTTTGATATATACACTATATTGCCAAAAGTATTGGGACGCCATTCCAAATCATTGAATATAAGTGTTCTATCACTTCCATGGCCACAGGTGTATAAATCAAGCACTAGGCATGCAGACGCTTCTACAAACATTAGTAAAAGAACGGGTCGCTCTCAGGAGCTCAGTGAACTCAAGCGTGGTACTGTGATAGGTTGACACGTGCACCTCCATTCATGAAATTTCCTCACTACTAAATATTGCATGGTCAACTGTTAGTGGTGTTATAACAAAGTGGAAGCAACTGGGAACAACAGCAACTCAGCCACAAAGAGGTAGGCCACGCAAAATCACAGAGCGGGGTCAGCGCATGCTGAGGTGCTCCATCATTGCCAGACTCCGGTTCAAACTTAAAAGGCTGAACACTGCTAACTAAAGGTGTCTGACATTTTCAGTGTACGAGAGAACACTAGATCGTGAGCTCTTGAAGAAGAAAGGGGGCTGACAGCACCAGCTCATTTGCATTTAAAGGGACACACTTAACATTATGTTAACTTAACACTTAACTTTCAATTCTATAGTATAGTGACTTAAGCTGTTAAAATTGGTATTGTGTGATTAATGAAGACGTTAAGAAAAACAAGTACATAACACAAAACACGTTTTAAAATTTTAGAAATACATAAATATATAAGCAAAATAAAATTGACACTGTTAAAACTTCCAAATGGCTCAAGAGATCATATTTTTTGCTTCCACTGAAGTATAAAGGCCAATTCGCACCGCACCGACATATGACAACAGACACTTCGTCATGTTTTGTCAGATCATTGTGTCTGTGAGAGCTTGTTTTCGTCTATCTATCATACTGAATCTGGTTTTTCTGAGAAGTACGTGATGTAATCTGCTGATGAATTAGTCTCAAAATGCTCTGGAACATTCTCAAATCATGCTGGAGAACATGATCTTGATACAATTTTAAAATTCATGACTAGACTTTTCACTAAACGTAGACTGATTTTATATAATTTGCAATGACATACTAGAAAAATATGCGTATTAGAAAATGCAAAAGGGAAGCATTTCTAGGAATTCTGGACCCCATTGTAGATTGGCGTGATGTTTGCATTCAGCTGTATTTAAACGCATTATATCTAGTGAGAAAGCCATTAAAATACACTCCTGCTCAAAAGTTTTTGATCTGTAAGATTTTTTTTTAAATATTTTTAGAAGTCTCTTATATGCTTACCACTGCTTTTAAAATAGTAATGACATTTTTATATTGTGAAATATTATAAAAATGTGAAATAACTTTTATATTTAAATATATTTAATTCTGTAATCAAAGCATAATTGTCAGCATCATTACTCCTTGTTCAGTGTCACATGATCCTTTAAAAATCATTCTGATATGATGATTTGCTGCTCAAGAGACATTCATGATTATTATTATCAGTGTTTACATTTTTTTTTCCTTTTCAGGATTCTTTGATGAATAAAAAGTAAAAAAACAAATAAAACAAAAACTGAATTTATTTGAAATAGAATCTTTTGTAGCATTATAAATGTCTTTACTCTCACGTTTGATCAATTGAATGCATCCGTCCTAAATAAATGTATTCATTTCTTTAACCCTTTACAGACACATCAACCATACGGTCACGCATACTTTTGGAAAATTATGTCAAACAGGTGTTTATGTATTTTTCTTGTATTTTGCCATATCTTTATTGTTTGGACTTCACCCTACTAACTACACAATTATGGTTTGATTCACAACTTTACTGATATCTAGTTTGACTCTATTATTTGATGACCGATCAGCAACTTCATTTTTTGTGTGACCGACTGAAGTGTGCAATCTGATACTGTCACATGAAAACTGAAAAGTCCCATCCCTCCATGCCAAAATCAGACAGCGGGGTGGAGCAATAGAGCTGTAGAAGAATTTTGTCTCATCTCCTTCTTTTGACTGCATTTATTAACACTCAAAGTAAGGTCTACCGTGCGGTTGAGGAATCAGTTAAAGGGTTATATTTCCCAAAAAATGTATTAGACATTCTTAATGACCCCAAACTTTTGAACGGTAGTGCAATGTTGCAAAAGCTTTCCATTTCAGACAATTTCCATTTCCATTTTTGAACTTTCTATTCATCAAATAATACTAAAACTGTTTACATTTTAATAATATTTCACAATATTACAGTTTTTGTATTTTTAATAAAAATAAACGCAGCCTTGGTGAGCAGAAGAGACTTCTTCTAAAAACATAAAAAATATCACCAATCAAAAACGTTTGAATGGCGGAGGATATTTTTGAAGACAAATAAAGGAATTTCCCATAAACATATTCCCTCCCATCATAAAAAAAAACACCTGTACAGCTTTCAGAAACGTGTCTGATAGAAGTCTTCAAGTCTGGACTAGTTTATTGTGGCTCACATGTGTTTTACTGCTTTTCTGACTAAGCAAACTGATTTCCTGTAAGATGCAACAAATTTAATATAATGATTTGTTAGACATGAAGGGTGTAGATAAATCCCCAGTGCACCATGACAAATTTCAGAGGAAAATGAATGCATGTTTATATTCAAAAGAGCTTTTGTTAAAAAACAGTAAAAAAGAGTTAGTATTATAATGAGTAACATTGTTTTGATGATGCTGGTCTGATTAAGATTAAGTAACTAGTTATTGTGTTAGAACTTATACTGTGCCTCACATCAATGACATGATAAAACCACCCTCGCATCACAGTTGCACAATTCTGTTCTTTCCTCAGCGAGAGCACTTTTATTCTCCGGATAAGATAAGCTTTGTTCTTCATTTCAAGAACGAAATAACCGGTCAAGCCCACTAAATGCACAATAAGGTCATCTATGTACCAGGGATTTAAAAAAAAACAAGATAAAATAAAAAAAAGTGCTGACTGTGTCAAGGTTATTTTATTTTTTACATACCTTTATTATTTATTTTTGCTACTTTTTTATATACATATTTTACAGTTCTGCCCTTGTGCCTGAGCAATATTTTATATAGTAAAATATAGATCTAGGCCAAAAATAATCTTTGGCATCCAAAAGTTCAAAACCAGTTTCTTGTTACCCATTTGCTACCTTAGAGTAAAATGAATGCATTAATGGTTAAAATATATTTTGCATGTGAATGTGATGTTGTGCCCACCACAGTTGGCAAATGGAAGAATTTTTATTCTAATTCAGAAGAGTAAGCTTGAATTGAATGTGCAACCCCCATCAAAACAGCATACAATGAAGTGCACACTCTGCTCCATAAAATTAAAATAATGTATAACAACAATAATAATACAACTTTTGAATCAGTATGGGCCCTATTTTAGCGATCTAAGTGCATGGTCTAAAGCGCACGTCGCAAGTGCACTTAGAACACATCCACCTTCACTTTTGTTTGTTTAACAATGGGAAAAATGGTCGGTTCGCCCGGCACATGGTCTAAAAGGGTCGTTCCCTAGTCTCTTAATGAGTCATGGGTGTGCTTTGGGCATAACATTCAATAAACCAATCAGAGTATCATCTCCTATTCTCTTTAAAGGGGGGGTGAAATGCTGTTTCATGCATACTGAGCTTTTTACACTGTTAAAGACTTGGATTCCCATCCTAAACATGGACAAAGTTTCACAAACTAATGTTGGACGTTTGATGGAGTATTTCTGTGTCAAAAATACTCCTTCCGGTTTCTTACAAGTTTTGGAGAGTTTTTCCCGAGTATGGGTCCGCTTGTATGGGCCGAAAGGTCCTTGTATGGGCCGTACGGGCTCTTCTCCCGGTAGGGTGCGTGCGCGTGACTAGAGGCGAGAGAGGAAATGCACGCACATAAACACTCGCTCAGGTGCAGATCCACTCGTCCGTGCAACACTTCTGTCGCACCGCGCTCCACTTTATTCCTATGGGTGACGTTTAATGTGCCCGCACAGCATTCCAGGAAGGCAGCGCTGCATTTGAACCGATTTGAACGCAGAAATGACGGGAAGCTTCACAACATCGCTTCAGTCATGTCGCAAAAGTGGATCTCCACCGTTCACTGCTGTCACAGGACTTCACCAAATCAACAATATTACCAAAGAAGTGTGTTTTTGACGGAGCGGTCCCAGCGATGTATATCTATGTATATTGTTCTATGTATAACGTTACACTAGTCTGACGTGCAAAACCGTTTTGCTTGCTACTGCTAAGGTTTAGTCGCATACAATAGTCCATAAACCGAATCATGTCCTCATAAACTGCGAGTAAACACACACAAATGTTGACAGGCCACTAAATACAGTCCATACCACAGAGACGGACGTCCTGCTGTTGCTGTTTCTCCTGTTCAATTTATTTCAGCCTCCGAATCTGATTCTGGATCATTATCTGTATTAGTTGAATCTGATTGATAGCCATGGTTTATTTAGGGTAGCGTTTTCTTCTCCACGCTTGAGGACGTCACCGCTTTGCGCGCTTGTCATTCTTTAGCTCCGCCCACACGATACGCCTCCAGCCGCTCGTTTTTTTCCGGAAAGATTCGGTACAGCCCATATTTCTTTTATAAATATAATAAAAATAAAGACTTTTCGGAGATATGAAGGATGCAATGCTACTCTATAGGTACTCCAGATTGACATGAGATTGACTGAAACTGAGTGTTTCACCCCCCCCCCTTTAAAAGCCAGTTGTGCTCGCACCATAGAGGATTCACTGTTTGCATGGAGGAATACTTTTATTTTTAATATTTAAAAATGTGTGTGCAGCTGCATGTCCCTGTGTGTGTAAAAATCAGTGTATGGCTGTTGCGCACCGTCTATAGACTCATATTACTAACACAGGTTTGTCTTTGTCAATGGCGCAGTCGTTTTCAGTTCCTCAAAATAGCAACACGCCAACGATGCTCCTGAACACACCTGGTTTTCAGACCAGCACGTCTATGGGGAACAGATTGGCCAGGGCCCTATATCTGACTGTCTGGTTATATGATCTGGATGTATCACTTAATACATTTATAAACTCAATGACATTGTTAAGCTAAAATTCAAGTTTGTCTTCAATTCAGTTTTGAATGGTGCAGAACCCTTGCACTGAACCCTTGGCTGAAATTACAAAAAAGCTGAAAAGCTGAAAAGCTGAAAAGTAAGAAGCTGGAGAGATGGCGTTGGCGGTCGTCCAGATTCACTCAGACTCTGTGGTGTCGTTAGGCTGGAACGTCAAGTAGGTACATGCAATTGATGGAGCAATGGTAGGAAAAGTTATTTGTGTCTGAATGAGTAGAAGAGGAGGGGACCAAACACTGAGCCCTGAGGCACCTCAGTATTTGGCTGATGTGACTAATGCCTTGTTAGCACTGAGCGGTACAGGACAATACAGTACAGTTCAGTACGATTTGGGACGGTAAACTCTGATTTAACTCTGATCTGGCTTAGTGTATGCTGGAAAATAGAAAGTGACACAGCAAACACAAATGCAACACACAGCAGATATTTTTCTTGCTTCTCAGCATGTGGCTGTTTGTCACAAGAAGAAATGGTTTCAACTGTATTAACAAAATGGCGCCTCTTGTGTTAGTCTAGCTCCACCCTTTAGTATCGAAGTACTGTGATTAGTAGCCAAACAGAAGTGTCCCCAAAAAGTGGTACAGTACAGCTCAGAATTAGGGTACCATTCACAAATTCTGACATCGGAAACGGCAAAAATGTCATACTGTATTGAACTTTACTATACTGTTACCGTACTACTCACTGGAAACGAGGCATTAAAGTCCCAGAAAATCAAGTTTTTATAAGTGATGTTTCAATGTGAAAATTCATAAATCGACACCACTGCTGAATATGTTCTCCCTAAAACTCTAGCGAACCGAAGACAGTCTCAAAAATGCGGTTTGATATCATTGGTGTTCCTTACATCACAAACTACCATTGTAACCAATCAGAAGGCAATCAGAATGGTGTGTGTAACAGTAGCAACACATTATTAGCTGTTTGATAACGTAGTCAAGCAAAAGTCTAATCATCTTAATTACCATTATGTGTCCGACATTGCAAAAGACAATATATAAAAGGCATTTCTATTCTGATACATCAACATCAACCCTGTATAATTCACTCTTCTTCTTCTACTGAATCAGTTTCTGGTTAAAACATATATGTCTGAATTCAGCCAGTGTTCCCAGTGTTCAGCGTTTTGACGGAGTGGATCTCCGGGCTAATATGAATATTAATGGATCTGCTTATACTAAATGAAGCAAAGGGTATAGAGTTACATTCATGCTCTTTTAAAGGGATAGTTCACCCCAAAATGAAAATTACCCCATGATTGATTTACCCTGATTTCACTACAACAGCGTCACCAACAACACGTCTGAGTTAGTATCACTTCTCTTATCAGGTCTTGATATGACGCATCATTTGTTCTCTAATGTTGCGATATCATGTTTAATATCATGGATAGATACCATGGGCGGCAGTGGCTCAGTGGTTCATGTAGATTGTCTACAAACCGAAAGGTTGGTTCAATTCCCGGTTCCCCCTGACCAAATGTCGAGGTGTCCATGAGCAAGACACCTAACCCCAGCTGCTCCCGACGAGCTGGATGGCGCCTTACATGGCTGACATTGCCGTCGGTATATGAATGGGTGAATTTGAGGCAAAATGTAAAGCGCTTTGGATGGCCATAGGGTCTGTTAAAAAGCGCTATATAAATGCAGTCAATTTAAAAAAAACGATTAAACATTTTTACAGCACAAAATATTAATATTTTATACAATGAAACATTAAAGTGACAGGGGAGCTGCTTTAACCAAAAAGCTTAAATTATCCCATGGCTGCACTGTTTTTTTTTTAAAGAAAGGTGCCTTGTTTAATTATCCAGATCCGATTTAATATTTATTCATTTACATAATTTGTATATGCACTATTGTTAAATCACAGCATTTACCTGCCATCTGAAGTGACACATAAGTTTAAAACATTGAATAAAATTTACAGCTTTTACCTATTGTCAAATTACAATATATCTTTTACAATGTAACACAATACAACACAGTTTCTAAACATGCTATATGAAGGAGATGATTTAACTGTGTGGTACTGTGATACATGATGTCCAGTAAGTTGTGTTCTTAATTCATTCTATGCTCAATAAAGCAATTTAGCCTTAAATTGTTCCAGTAATGTAACAACATGAGCCAGAATTCCTGGAATATCCTGCAGTCAGGTGGGGACCTTGAAGAAAAAAAAGTCCCTGCCACACCAGACATAGATGAGCTGTTTGGGCAAGGGGGCCGGCGCGTGACGCTGTGCTCGGATGTAGAAATCTGTTTTTCTCCTCAGGCTGTGGCTGTGGCGTGCCATGAGGATTTGAGGCATGGATTTCTGCTCATTTCATCCTGAGTTTGTCATTTCCCTTACATGGTTTTAATTGCCATGGCCAGCTCCACACCCTTGTTTCTTTGAAGCCCACACGTTTCTCAGGGGTCTTAGGCAAGTAAGAATGAAATCTTCCATACAAGGGGAACCATTCTTCAGCAGTGGTCACTGTTTATTCTGTTTCGTCACTGTTTATTCATGTAGATACGTAATCTAATATCAGACTGTGAGGCAGTGCATTTTATTCCGATGTATCATCCTTGCGGAATTCCATCAGTCAAAGGAAACCCCTATTTCAGACATTTTAATATAATAAAGTAAAAACTTTAAAATAACACAAGTATAAGAACTATGTAGTAAAAAGTACATATTAAACAATATTGTTGGGGCACTTTATGATTATGAATGAACTCTGACATTTAACTGAGTGTCAATATTGAGTAAATATTTTAGGCCAAAGACCTAAATTCTTAGCCTGACAAGCCAGACCCATATCAAGATGTTTGGTCTGGAAACTCACCATAGACAGCTCAATCTGAGGGGCGGGATAAACGGTTGTCTTTCAAACTCCCTCTGCACGCGATAGGATAGCGCTACAACCAACCAGAGCAACGACGGTGAAACAGAGCTCGCTGACTGATTAAACATTCGCCGTATCCGGTGGGCTAAACTACGAACACATCTTCCCTTTTTAAGAATGACTTCAGTGTCGTTCTTTGTTCTTTTCTCAGAGGAAAGCTTAACTCCAAGTCTTCCAGAGTCGCGGTCAAAGCTGATTCGAAAGACCGCCGCCGTTCGCCAGTTTCTGTGTTTACTAGAAGCACGCAAACGCAACTCGGCCGTCGTCATTATGGCCCCGCCCGCCAACTCTATACATGATGTGATTGGGCCGTCCAGATTCTGAGGAATACAGCTCAGAAGGGTATTGAGAGTTCCTAGACGACACTTGCGGGCAAATTAAATTTGCTGCCGCTAGGGTGCGTCTAGATTTCTAGGCTACTAAATTCCAGTTGCTTAGATATTAATATTGTGTTGGCCCCCCTTTTGCTGACCCATCGAGGCATGGACTCTGAAGGTGTGCTGTGGTATCTGGCACCAAGATGTTAGCAGCAGATCCTTTAAGTCCTGTAAATTGTGAGGTGGGGCCTCCTTGGATCTGACTTGTTTGTTCAGCACATCTCACAGATGCTCTATTGGATTGAGATCTGGGGAATTTGGAGGCCAAGTCAACGCCTCAAATTTGTGGCTGTACTCCTCAAACCAACATTTTTGATTTGTGTCAGGAGCATTATCTGCTGAAAGAGAACACATCCAGTGTGTGGATGAGTAACATCCACATGGATGGCAGGACAAAAGGTTTCCCAGCAGAACATTGGCCAAAGCATCACACTGCCTCCGCCGGATTGCCTTCTTCCAACAGTGCATCCTGGGGCCATGTGTTCCCCAGATAAGCGACACGTGATAAGCCATCCACGTGATGTAAAAGAAAAAGTGATTCATCAGACCAGGCCACCTTCTTCCATCACTCTGTGGTCCAGTTCTGATATTCATGTTTCAGCCTTCACTCCCCAACTGCATCAATGAGCCCTGTCACCGGTTCACCACATTTTTTTTTTTTTTTGAGTGTAGAATACACAAATAATAATAGACCCTTTACAGTTTTGAATGACATATAGATAACTTGTTTAAAATTGTGACCCCAAAACCGAGGTGTGTAACCATGACTTCTTTGTACCTTTACACCCCTAGAAACTATCCTGAACTGTGACATGAAAGGCAGCGGACAGGAAAAGATAAACAAAAATAAGAAATTAAAACAATAGTCCATTTCTGTTTAAGAACTAAAGAAATAGTGGAAATTTCTGGTTTTGACAAGAGAGTGAAGAGGAACTATGCCGAGCAATGATGCGAGGGAATTTGATCGTACAGTAAACTGGCTCATATTCCACACATTACTCATTACTTTCATAATGGCTCGAAAGGCCTTTCACTGATTTACTTTCCTGTGAGTCATAAGGAATACTCTCCCTTGTCTCTCACAGTGTATCTACACTATTTATGAGCTCTGACTTAATTTCACGAGTGAGGTCTTTTGTAGTATGTACAGGAAGTAAACCAGATGTGGGCAGCTTCTGTGGAAGGATAAGTGGTCAGCTTGAAGCTATTATTCTTTAGGCCCCCGCATGCCGCAGTCTATAGGCATTTAACCCTCAAATCTTTGTGTATGGCCATCTTTAGAAGTCAGCACAGCCCTCAACTCAGTGGTTTACGTAGGCTTATGGTGTTTATTCCAGTATGGTCTTGCGTAGCTATAACTTCATACTGACGGCAGAAGGTCTAGACTCCATCACAGCTTTCATTAGCCAAGGACCGCCCAGAGGCCGTCTGACTGACATGCAAAGCAACCAATCACAGTTCGTTTTGTTCTGCATCATGTTTAGGAGCACGAGTAATGTAAGCTAACAGAAGAAAACAGGCTGGAATGTATATAATAAATTATTTATTCAAGAATTTTGTGCAAGTTTACTGTAATAATGGTGCTGCAAACTTTATTTACTTTTGAAAAAAAACTGTGTTTAGTTGATCCTGGTAAACATTCATTATCAAAGTTGTAAATGCAATGCAAAAGCATACACGTCTTCCGGAAATCCTGTAGAATTCAACCAATCAGATCACGACTTCAAAACTCCTGAAGTTTTTTCCCCATTTTGTGTGCCTTATGCATCGCGGTCCGTGGGCGTGACGCCTGAGGCTGAGACTAATTCCAGAATGACCCATGGAGATCATCATTAGTGGTATTTTGTAAAACCAACAGCAATATCTCTATTTCTATTGCTCATACTTAAAGGATGTGAACAAACCTAACCCTATTAATGTTGGAGTGTAACTCATGCCACATTTATGCTACGCATATGAATACCTCAAATTGTAAGGATGATGGAGGACGATAACACACAAAAACACTTAATTCTTGAGCCATCGCAAGAGACCACATAGAGACTGTTGAGAGGGAAACCGCCTAACAATTCCTAACTGCTGCATAATATCGTCCTGGAAACAAACCACAACATCCTAGTGGAGGCGATTTTTGTGTGGATCATTTACATTTTGCCGGAAAATAGGATTTAAATACCTTTTGTCTTACAGATACGACTTTTAAGGTCATGAATGTCATAAAGAGTATGAATGTAAAGGCCTATTCACACCAAGAACCATAACTATAAAGATAGCTACAATATTTGGGTCCTCACGAAACGCATGATAACATTCTGTTTATAACTGCGAGCTGCAGTCTTGTCACCTGCCGCTTAAAATGCTTGATACTCGCATCTCATGCTTGAGTGCTGAGCTTGTAAATGGCATTTCAAGCTGCTCAACATGCGAGAATTTTTTCAATACTTTTGAAAATCTCCAGACCTTGGAGTGCAGCACACGCTGCTTTTTTGTCAGGGATAGACAGACTAGTAGATAGACTGTCATCATTGAAGTCGAATGAAACAGATGTTGTGATAGTCTGTACATTCCTATTGTGAACCGTTATATCCGAGTGAAACAACTTCTGGGAACAAGAACAAATCTAGGGTGGGACTTGATAGAGTGGTGCAGGGTTGACGTCAAAACCCAGAAGACTATTTTTCTATTGTTTTTTTTTCTTCTTCTTCATTTATGAGTACAATTATGTGGTAAACATAACTTGCCAATACAAGGTAATTATTTTTAACTAGTTCTGTCAAATTTAGTACGTTACATATACAATTTTTGTTTCAGTTTTAAAATATTAAACGCAATTAACACATAATTTTAACAATTCAGGCACGTCAAGGAAAACATACTTTTACGCAAACTCTTTTACGCATAAAACAAACAATAGCAAACATAATTATGTCAAAATGCCTGTTTTGTCGAGTATCCGTGAAAGTTAAGTTAAATAACGTCATAAATTATCTAAAGTGTTGTGAGAAAACAACCGTCAGATCCGCGTTGGGCAGTGCCAGGTCTTAAAGTGACAGCAGTCATTTTAAAGTTAAAGTGATGTTGCCTGTCATTAATGTCAATCAAAGAACAAAATGTAACAGAGAAGATTGTAGCTTTAATAAGGATTAATCTTTATTTAATTTATGCAGTGCAATGTTTGATAGTTTTATTGAATTTATATAGATTTCCTACCTGTTAAACAGGAAGGAAGGCCACATGCAAATATGACATTCATTATAATGGGTATATGTCAAAATGTTGAAATTGATAGATTTCAGTTATACTGTAATGTTGAATGTGTATCTGTAATATTTATTTTTGTTTGTTTTAAATCTATTTCAAAGAGACATCAGTATCTGTATTAGTATCAGCAAAACTGCTCTTCATTTAAAAAAAGATTAAATGATAATAAATTGCCATTAATTTTAAATATACTGTCTTTAAGTTGTTTCTACATTAATTATCATGATTAAATACAGAAAAATGTGTGTATGGGGGGGGGTGTAATCGATTGAAAGCATTATTTGTAACAAAAAAATAATCATGTAACTAGATAAACCATTTACAATAAATACTATCAAAGAAATATAAGAAAAATCAATAATTATCGCTTTTGATTTCATGATGACTGAAATTAGAGACTGTCATGTAATGTGCTTTCTCTTTGAATCGCGGAAAGCACAAAATTTCACCTGGAAAAGTCATCCAGTTTTCAAAATGATACACGATCACACCTTCCTAACACCTTCACACGTACACGGCCATCCACGTGATGGAAAAGAAAACGTGATTCATCAGACCAGGCGACATTCTTCCATTGCTCTGTGGTCCAGTTCTGATGCTCACGTGCCACTGTTGGTGCTTTCGGCGGGGTCAGGGGTCAGAGGTCACCCTGACTGGTCAGCGGCTATGCAGCCCCATACACTACAAACCGAGATGCTCTGTGTATTCTGACTCCTTTCTATCAGAACCAGCATTAACTTCTTGAGCAATTTGAGCTCCAGTATCTCGTCTGTTTGATCAGACCACACAGGCCAGCCTTCACTCCCCACGTGCATCAATGAGCCTTGGCCACCCATGAACCTATCACTGGTTCACCGCTGTTCCTTCCTTGGAGCACTTTTGACAGATACTGACCACTGAAGACCGGGAACACCCCACAAGAGCTGCAGTTTTGGAGATGCTCTGACTCAGTCATCTAATATCACAATTTGGCCCTTGTCAAACTCGCTCAAATCCTTACGCTTGCTCATTTTTCCTGATTCTAACACATCAGCTTTGAGGACAAATGTTCACTTGCTGCTTAATATATCCCACCCACTAACAGGTGCCGTGATGAAGAGAAGACTTCCCCTATCAGTAGTCATAATGTTATGCTTGATCGGTGTATACATGATTCCTGACAGTAACTCGGAAATGACATTATAGAATAAATGCTAGTGATGCAGGGTATGCAGTGTATTCTTTAAACTTTTCGGCCTTGGTGTTGTCACATATGTTACTAGACATAAACATTGACGAGACCGAACTGAACTGAAAGAACCGAGGGCTTGAATACACAGGGGGTGTATTCAGCCTAATCGACATGAAACAGAACAGGTGACTAATTAACAACCAGGAAATCTAACAATAACTGGGAATGAAGGCAAAGCACAGGAAACATGGTGAAAACAAAACCAAAACTGAGCATGTTACAAAGCGAGTCTTAAGTCGGGAATGCCAGGAATACCCACTTATGAGAATGAGAGTTTTATTGCATTACAGTGTCACTGAGGAACAACCAAATCATAAAAAAATTAAATTCTGCTCACTTGAACCACTTTTCAGACATTTGTTATGATGCACAAGTCATGAAAGAATCTTAAAACCATGGCTTCTCACACTAATAAAGCAAGGGTCAACCACAAGAACTTATTGTGAGGCCAGATTTTGTCTTTTAATTAGCTTTAAAGAAAAATGACACATAATTACTCTTAGAAATTCCCCTTATTAGGAGAGGATCTGTCTGTCTTCAGACAGGAACATGCCGTGATATGTCTGATTTCTTCTTAATGTGCCCTATTTGCCCTATTAGTGGTGTTTGCTAAGGCACGCATCACTGAAGAAAGTCCAAGAGAGAGAGAGAGAAAGAAAAAGAGAGAAAGGAAGGAAGGAGTGGGCAAAGGGTTGAATAGTGCAGATGCAGAAGTGTTTCCCTGCTATTTCAACAGAGGCTAAATAATGCAAGATGGACTTCCTTCATTTACTTCCAAATGATTTGAGGTCCTTATTTTTTCTTTACGATCTCTATATCCTAATAGACAACATACTGGTATTCCACTGTGCAGTGCATTATTTCTCTCATTAGATTAAATTAAACTAATTCAGTCTTTTCATATTGAAGGTGTTTTCCCCCTTAAGAATTACATTTCACACACAGAGACGTAATATATTGTTGCAATAACTGCAACACGTCTTAAAAATACGTTTGAAAACAACAAGTCAGCAGAAAAAAAAAATCGGAGAACTGACAGAGTCGGGGCACATTTCTACTTGCGTCACACGATATGATGACATATGAGCAGATAGCAGTTGTAACGTAGGTCACCCTTAATATGAGAAGCTGGGAAATTCTGATGGATGGACACAAAATACAAAATTCTCCTTTGCGCCATGATCAAATGTACTTGTGTGAGACACAGTTTACCTCTTGTGCCATCGTCAAACATGTATGTGTCAACCAAAGGTCAAGATGATAAACTTGATGGTTTACTTAAAATCACACAAACACATCTGGTTCCCTATCTTTGTGGGGACTCTCCATACGTGTAATGGTTTTTGTACTGTACAAACTGTACTCTCCCCTTACACTAAACCTACCATTACACAAAACTATGGGCATTTTTACATTTTCAAAAAAACATTTAAAAAAAATTAAAATCAAATCAAATCACCTTTATTTATATACCACTTTTAACCAAGTCCAATTGTTTCAAAGCAGCTTCACAGTTAAAAGTTAAAAGCAAGATCATGCAACAGAGTTTGATCCGGCTGTACAGCTGCTCTAGAGAAAACAGTGATGTTATCCAGCTAATTTTAATTATCATAGTGTCAGTGAGGGCAGATCGGCAATATAGCTGAAATTTTGTGTCCCCAACTGAGCAAGACAAAAGTCAAAGGTGGCAAGGAAACAAAACTCCTTCAGGGCCAGAAAAGCTGTTTTCCTTTGGAGACTAAAACATATCTCCACAAGGACAAGGATTTCAAATATTGCCATCTTTGTGGGAACATTTTGTCCCCATGGGTTTACCAGGCCACCCACCCACACACATATATGATCACAAAACTATAAAGCATAGATTATAGCCTACTGACAATGAGAATGCCCTCTGGGTGTGCCAATTTTCTGAAGGCTTTATAGAATAACAGCAATTAATTGGCTGATGGTGCGGGCACCACCCACCGCCATCTGCTCCTCAGATTTCTTTGCCTTTACGAAGTGGTCATTGTAGCCCTTCGGTCAGTGTTTTTTTTTTTTTTTGACAGTCTCTGCGAGCTACGAGCCTAGCGTAAATGTCATCCGTTTTCCCCGTCATCGTGCTGCACCTGCCTTGGGTCCGTGACCTTGGGTCTGGATTTAGAGCTCGAGGACATGGAGAGTGAGAAGATGGGCCTTGCCCTCCCTTCCCTTCCACTGCAAGCGTGCAGTGTACTCCCAGTCGAATTCTCTCATGATTATTTATGCCCTAGTTCGCGTAAGACGATTTCCTTCGAGCTAGAGGATATTGGTTACACCGCAGCATCCAACTTCGAGGATTCTGGTCCTGCTTTAGTCTAGCGGCCAGGAAGCGTGGCCTTCTGCGGCCTACTCTGAGCTTATTGATGTGCTTTCGCGCTTTACAAAGAAGCTCACTATTGACTGGCCGACGAGCCTTACGAGTCTCAGTCGTCTAAACTCAATGAGAGATTTTTAAGCAGCCCAAATTCTAGGCCAGTGCAAAGAAAGCTGCAGTGATCGGCATAACGGCAGCCTTTTTCTGCCTGTGGCAGCTGCTGACTTCACCAATCTGGTTGGTTCTGTGGAGCAGGGCTATTCCGCCATCCCTGCGGTCGAAGACACGCTGACTGCACACCTTTCTACATCTTCGGCTTCTCCTTGGAAATCCCGCCTCCTCCTTCCTACTAAACCATGGAAAAATTCTTCCACCCTTATTGGAAAGTCCTACATGGGAGCTGGTTAGGCAGGCATGGCCCTTTATTCTATAGCCATTCTCCAAGCATACCAGGCAGATTTTTTTATGAAGATGGACAAGGGCGGTGTCCTGACACCAGAAGCTGTCAAGGACCTTCACAAAGCCAAAGATTTGGCCTTAAGGCAAAGTGGCCCTACGGCATTCTCTGATGGCCACCAGTTTTCTGCATCGAAGCATAGAGTTTTCCAATGGTTTACAGAGACTATTTTGCTGGCATATGAGGTGGGTGGTCTATCTTCACCTCTCAGCATCTGGGCTCATTCCAACAGAAGTGTGACTTCCTCTCAAGGTCTTTTAAGAAGGGCCCTCCTGGAGGACATTTGTGTAGCAGTAGGATGGTCCTCTCCGCACACTTTTGTCAAATTCTACAGTTTGGATCTCGACATGGTTCCGGGTTCCCATGTTCTGTTTGCATGAACCACCCAAGTATGCTATCTGGTTCTCATTGAGCCAGATACTTAGCTTGGTGCTTAGCTTGGTGAGTTTTGTATATCATTCCCATTGTGTCATAGCTACGTAGCGTTGAGTGAACCTTTGAAAGAGACGATCTCAGGTTACTGGTGTAACCTATGTACTCTGAATAGGAAACAAGACGCTGTATTTGCCGCCAAGCTCCTCACGCTGCCGACAAGGGACCTTTTTCGGCAAAGAAATCTGAGGAAATCGGAGGCCAGTATTATATAATGACGTAAGAGCATTGGGGTGGTACGTGCGCCATCAGCCAATAAATTATCTATAAGGACTTCAGACAATCGACACCATCAGAGGGCATTCCCATTGTGTCATAGCTATCCAGCGTTTTGTTCCCTATTCTCTTTCATAGGTTCACTCAACGCTGCGTAGCTATGATGCAATGGGAATGATATACCAAACTCACAAACCTAAACACTGCCATGTCTGAATATAGAGGAGACCGGAGAGTGACAGGGGTTCAATTGCAACCAGTGATGCCAGTAACAACTTACTCTGATCTGACCACTTTTTTTTAGAAACAAGTAATCTAACACATTACTATTTGCAAACAATAAACAGATTAAAGATACTTATCCAAGTCACTGTTTGTTACATTTTTTGTAATTTTCTTTAGTAAAAATATTTTTTTTCTTTCTTCTTGCGTCTCGGGGAGTGAAGTCACATATGCAAAAAGTCACATTTTCAGCATTAGGACAGTTCGCGTCACGTGTAATACGTACATACTGCACAGACACAAACATTAACAGCAATGAAAGGAGGCGAGATATACGCGTTTTCTAGCTGGAAATCCATTGACTAAGAGTCACTATTTTGAATCTGTGTCAGCTAAAGATGGCAATATTAAGGTTCGTTGTGCATTCTTTGCTGGTGGAGTGATATCTACCTACAAAAACACTACATCAAATCTGAAGAAACATTTGGAGTCACAGCACTGCACAGTCAAACTTACAGAGAAAGTCCGGCCAGGTGGTGCGAAGCATAGAGCAGGATGTCACCCACCACCCAAACAACAAAAGCTGGACTTCGGGGCAAAACCTGTAAGTAGGGGAGAGTTGAAGAAGTTTGGTGGGGCAGTATGTTGTAGAGGAAATGGTGCCCTTAAACACAGCTGACTCACCTTCGTTTCGTGCCATGATAAACAAGATCCCTACTGTCAATGCCAAGCTGCCGAACAGAACAGATTTTTCTTCTTACGTGGAAGAAGGAGTTTGCAGTGATGGAGAGAAATCTGAAAACTGAGTTTGTGTCAACTAGCCCAGATATTTGGACCGCTAACAACAGAAGTTATATGGGAGTAACGCTCCACTGGATCAGTAGATCCACATTAGAGGGCAGCAAGGCTGCATTGGCATGTAGGGGAATGTGTGGTAATAATAATAATAATAATAATACATTTTATTTATAATGCACTTTATATTTAACAAAATCTCAAAGTGCTACAGAATTAAAACAATCAACAACAATAAATAAATAAGTAAAAGATTAAAATTAAATAAAACTGAAAAATAAAGAAGTAACAAGTCAATTAAAAGCTCTGCTAAAAAGGTGGGTTTTAAGACCACACTTAAAAGCATTTACAGGGGGCTGCAGAGCAGAAGGCCCGGTCTCCCATAGTACGGAAATTGGTCAAGGGAGTTTTAAGACGAAACAGAGAAACAGAGCGGAGGTTACGAGTGGCTGTTTGTGTGGTGAGGAGTTCCTTGAGATAGGAGGGAGCATCACCATGGATGCGCTGGTGCGTAAGGAGAGAGATCTTGTACCCGATCCTGAACAACATAGGAAGCCAGTGGAGTGATTTGAGAATGGGGGTGATATGGTCGAATTTGCGCACCCTCATGAGGATCCTAGCAGCGCTGTTCTGAATACACTGCAGCCTCTGGAGATTTTTGCTAGGGATGCCGATAAGGAGCGCATTGCAGTAGTCCAGCCTGGAGGAGATAAAGGTGTGAACAAGCTTCTCCGCAGCTGCCAGTGTTAGAATGGGACGAAGTTTGGCAATGTTTCTGAGGTGGAAGAAGGAGGTCTTACACAGGTGTTTGATGTGAGCTTCAAAAGTAATTCCATTCTGACCCCCAAACTGGTGACTGAAGTGGAAAGTGAAATGACCTGATGCGGTAGACACATCAACAACTTTCACTCTTCATATGGACTGCGCAACAGTGACTGATAATGAATCCTACTTTGTCAAGGCTGAAGGATTAAAGTCATGCCCAGCTTTCTCTTCCCCCGCACCACAGGTGTGCTTCACACACCATCAACCTCATTTCCACAAATGATGTGGAGAAATATTTAACTTCCAATGCAGAGTGCATGGCTGTGTATAGGAGCAGCACAGCAAAATGCACAGCTCTTTGGACCAAATCAAGATCTACCCTTGCATCAGAAACAGTGGAGGAAGTCAGCAAAATAAAGCTCCTGGTACCAAGATCCACAAGGTGGGATTCCTTTTTTGATGCTGTAAAGAGAATGGCAAAAATCCCCATGAGTGAGCTGAATACTCTTTGCACCAAGTTGGAAGTTAAATGCTTCAAAGACAAAGAGTACCAGTTCCTGCATGAGTACTGCACCGCCATGAAGCCTCTGACTGCAGCACTGCACATTTTACAAGGTGACTGTCCTTATGTGACTTTACTGCCCACACTTGAAGTGTTGATGCAGAAGACCCTGGTTGTGAAAGATGCCCTCTCCAGGTAGATGTTATAAAATTTCTTGCATCACACTATTCATGATCATGGAACAGAATATTTATTATCATTGCAAAAGAAGATTAAAACAAATACAAATGTCAATAAGAAACCGAAAATAAAATTAAATCCATAATACTGATTCCACATTAGGCATGTGACATAATAAATAATATAGGCCTTGTAGGCATAAACAATCTAAGTGCACTGGTGATGCCAAAGCCACAGAAATAATAAAATGCCTCGCAGATGCAAAATGAGGGGAGAAATCCATTTGGTTGTACTTTAAATGAGAAATAATTGCAGTGCTCTTTTCGACTGCTATAGTGTTAGAACCGGTGTGAGGCATGTTAGCTCAATATGAGAGGCAATGTGAAACACAAAGACATGTGACGTGAAATGAAACGTTATCATGTTTTAAAGATATAACGGATGATGGGCACAGACAGCATGGTTACAAAAGAGACATTTACAGTTACTCCCACCACAAGTTTAGCGTGCAAACTCAAAACACATCAGTATCCTCAGTTTAAATAGATGTGTGTGTGGTTTAGGTTTCAGAGATGTTTAGATAGCTATAAAAGAATTCCCCTTAACCATACTTAGCTATTAGATCTGTAATTACTTCTGTTTATTTATTTATTTATTTTTCAAATTGAAGTATTTAAACTGATATAATAGCCTATATAAGTTGAAATACTTCAATTAGTTTTTATATTATATTATAGGAGGTTATAATAATATTATATGGTAAGCCTAATAAGGGGATCAAGGGGATCGTTTAGGGATCCTTGCCATTAAACAACAACAACAACAACAACAACAACAGAAAAAGAAAACCTGATTTAGAAAATATTGGACATCAAGGGTTTAATAAAATAGAAATGGCAAATTAAAGTTAACAGTTATAACTGCATGGTGAAACAACTTTTTGTGTGTGTTTTTATGCTGTACAGGTCTGGTAAAAAGAATTGTTTTGCTCAGGTGACCAAAATGTCCGCCCAATAAAGAAAGGTTTTGCTCAGAGAGAAAAGAAATTAGAGGGAAGGGAACACTGGGCCAGAGGAGACATATATGACCTTCAGATTCTGCATCAGTTGTCAAACATACATTTTTTTTTCTTGAAATATAACACTCCAACTCCATCAAGTGCTCCTGTGCAGCGGCTTTTCAGTCTGGTAGGTTGCTTACACCTCGAAGAAATAGATTTTCTGACAAAAGATTTGAAAAGCTTCTTTTAATGAGATACAACCACTGGTTTACTCGCCTCACTCCACTGTTTCACTCATAACATGCGATTACAATATGAGATTAGGCCAAATTAACAAAAGTAGACATGAGATCAGCCTACATGTGGTGTTATAGCCTACACCTTGGTGCTCTAATGCTGTAAACAACAGGTTCAGTGTTCATAAAACATGTTAAAAAGAATTTAATAGCTACATTTATAAACAATGTAGATTGTAAATAGTAAGTTTTGCCATTACAGTATTAACAGTTACATATATAAAGTCAAGAAAGAGTCATTATTTTATTTTTTTATTAAAAAAAACATGTATTTTTCAAGGAAATAGTTTTTAAGTGTCAGGAGATACATGGTTGACGTTACTGTTCAAAATGCACTTCCCATAAACTGAGTGTTGGCAAAAGCGATTGTCATTTTTTTATTCAGGCGGTGGGGGTGTTGTTGGCAGCAGCTGAATGTAACTAATAAAGTAATTTGTAATCTAACTTAATTACTTTTAAAATCAAGTAATCTGTAAAGTAACTACGTTACTTTTTTAAATGAGTGATCAGTAATCTACTTTTTCAAAGTAACTGTGGCAACACTGATTGTAACACTCAGTTTGACAAGCCAGAAAAGAGCTATGAGGTAACACTCTAGAATACGGTTCCTTCATTAATGAATAATCACACAGGAATAAATAAGTAATGCAATATTGCTCAATAGTTCAATAATTCAGTATTAGTAGTGGCAGATCAAAATTTGCTAATCAATAACTAAAACATTTTTCATTACTCCCAGACTATGAACTACTATATACAGGTTCATAATTAACATGAATAATGCATAATTAATTCTAAAGTGAAGGAAAAGATAACCCACGACTCAACTACATCCTTTTAAAGGAATTATTAATTATTTAGATCAGTATTTCTAAAGTGAAAAACATAACTATCTGGTAATGACTGAAATCATTGTAAGCTTTTGAAGGTTTTTTATTGTATTTTATTTTTTTAAGGTTTTGGATAGTACATTTAAGTTATTACTAGTGGCTTATCATGATCTTCACTTTATAATTCAGATCCAAAGTAATTCATAAGGAAGGAGTTATCCATTAATGACTGAACAGTATGTTAAAGTGTTGCCAGCTATGGCTTGGTCAATATTAATATCATACACTGGCATCAACTTTCTGAGCTCACAGGAGAATAGCATGTTACTGTGAGCAACATTGTAAATTTTATGATCATTTTCAATAGAATAAGTAAAAAATAAAAAAAAATCAAGAAACAGCTAAAACTTTACTTCAGTGTTGCTTCAGTTCAATAACTGTAAATTATCAATTGTGCATACCGATCAGGCATAACATTATGACAGGTGAAGTAAATATCACTGATTATCTCTTCATCACAGCACCTGTTAGTGGGTGGGATATATTAGGCAGCAAGTGAATATTTTCTCCTTAATGTGAATGTGTTAGAAGCAGGAAAATGAGCAAGTGTGAGGATTTGAGTGAGTTTGACAAGGGCCAAATTGTGACGGCTAGACGACTGGGTCAGAGCATCTCCAAAACTGCAGCTCTTCTGGGGTGTCCCGGTCTGCAGTGGTCAGTATCTACCAAAAGTGCTCCAAGGAAGAAACGGTGGAGAACCAGCCACAGGGTCATGCGGGCGGCCAAGGCTCATTGATGCACGTGGGAGCGAAGGCTGGCCCGTGTGGTCCGATCAACAGACGAGCTACTAGAGCTCAAATTGCTCAAGAAGTTAATGTTGGTTCTGATAGAAAGGTGTCAGAATACACAGAGCATCAGTTTGTTGTGTATGGGGCTGCATAACTGCAGAACAGTCAGGGTGCAAAACAAGGACCAAGACAAGATGATTAGTGGTCACAATATTATGGCTGTGTCTTTTTACATGTACATGTGACAGACTTCTGCACACTCCACTGCAAAATGAACAAGCAAAAGACCCAAAATAGTTGTATTTCACATCTGTGTGTATTTTAGTGTGTAAATGTGGCTAATTATTTGATGTGTGTGTGTGTGTGTGTAGACAACACAAAAAACACATTTCTTAGAAGAATTAAATAGTTTTAAATTAATTGTTAGCTTTTTGCACTAGTTGTAACTGGTTACAGGGAAGTCAGTGGTCATTGAGTTCAAGGGCCAAATAAACGTCAAAGCAATTGCCCAATACGGTTATTGCAATATGCTGTCCTTAAATCTCAATGTTACTCATATTGTAGTCTGCTAACGTAAAAAAAAGAAAAAAGAAAATTACAAAATATAAATAAAAGACTTAAGCTATGAGGACATGATGACTAAGGCAAGGCAAAAAAAAGTGAAAAGTCATATGCCGGAATATTCAATGGGCGGAGCTCAGAGAGGAATAAAAAGCAGGGTCATTCACAGAGAGAGAGTGTGTACGACGAGCCATTCAGACAGTCTTGACTTTAGTACGTCCTCAGCAGGTTAGTCCTTTCACTCTTGTCAGGTTTTTAAGCTAACCCTTTTTGAAGTCAAAGGCAGCGTTGTCTTTGGAAGCAACTTGTTTTTTGTGTGTAAATCTTCGCGTTTGTTTAGTCTCCTCGCGCCTCCGTCAGTCAGTCCTGTGAAGAAAGATGAGCCGCTCGCGCAGTGTTGTTGCTCCTCTGCTGCTGTTGTTCCTGTGCGGAGTCGCGGAGTTCGCCGAAGCCTGCAGCTGCTCTCCCGAACATCCTCAGCAGGCGTATTGCAATGCGGATGTCGGTAAGATTCCACACATTTAACCGTTTCATATCCCTGTGTTACATCAGTGCACTCTCTGTCGTATGTCAGCATGTAACGTTATTCGTATGTGTATATGACAGATAGCATCTGACAACATCTTTTATTCTGAATATAATCTATGCAGAAACAACCATGTTTATTATAAATCTAATTCATTTAGACTGCAGTCAAAATCATATAGTATTCAATTACATATGTAAAAGAAAAACTTCAGACAGTCCTGTATTTCACATGTGTGTGTATTTTGGTGTGTATGGTGTGTATCACATTAATTAATACACTTAAAAAAAAATCTAAAAAATACTGCCTAAAAAAGCAATTTTCAACCTTTTTTATGTTATAAAAGAGTTTTTAAGTCAGTTTAATGTAATTGAAGTTAAACATCCAAGTTGACTGTACTTAAAATATTACGTCTGCTATTTTTTTAAAGTGCACACTCCTAAATGTCATGTTTTCCATCTTTGTTTTAGATTAATTCGCTCTCTTTCACTTAATATTCTCAATTATCAATGCAGGTAACACTTTATTTTCCAGTTCCCTTGTTAGAAGTTACATGTACTTACTAGTAACAGTAAGTTATGCAGAATTACTTAAGCAAACACCTGCCAAACCCTAATACTACCCCTATAGTACTTACATGTTAATTAATATTCCTCACTACTCATTGGTGTAACAAGGACGCCTCAAATAACGTGTATAACATGCCTATGGTTTATTTGCCATGGTTAGATATAAATGGGTGGTATATTTTAGGTATTGTAGTATAAAACACAATAGTTGCTGTTTTTTGTGGCAATATAATCCAGTGAATTAAAGTCCTCATGAAATCAAAATCGATCTTATTTTCTTTGTCAGCACATATTACAGGTCTTAGGGTGAACAATGAATCCATGCAAGTTAATACATAGAAATAAATAGTTTGTCGTGGTAATCTTTAATCAAAATCTGAAGTAATTTCCATTCTGGAATTGGCGTTCCCTTTCCAATGACGTTAGTTTGACGGCATGGGTTTGAATGTCCTCCCACTCCCACTAACCACTCCTCTCCAACCGTTAGTCTGCTATGAGTGAGTGATGGAGAGGAGGAGTGCTGAGGTAAACCCTGCCCTCTATTCAGTATTCAGTATCACTTGGAAATGCATCACAGCACTGAAGAAATCTCACGTGCTACTTCCAGTTCATCGGGACTTTAAATTCTGTAGAAATGAAAGGTACCTCAAATATCATTTGACTATTTTCTCTCTCTCTCGTTTTTGGCTTCATGGGCAAAATATTACATGATAAAATTATTCATAAGAAGTAAAAGATGAGTCTTACATTATATAATAGCTGGTTAAAGCTCAAAACAATACAACTAACATTTTTGGTTGAGTCACATTTCACAGGTCATTATAAAACAATTTAACACACACCTGTTAAATTCTGTATAATAATGCATTATTACAAGGTGTGGCGTTACTTGGTAACAATACATAAATGCTTCACTTCCCTTAATAACCAGTTCTGCTAAATCTTGACTTGTTTGGGACACATCCCACTCTCTCTCATTATCTCACATTATCACATTTTATAAAATGGCAATAAAATATGACAAGAACTCAGAGTTAAACTATCAGAAACAAATTCATCTGGATAATAATCAGATAACACTCATAGAAAGTGGTGGCTGAGGAGATTCCCGCCTTCTATATGTAAAGCGCTTTGAGAACCCAGTAAAGCACTAAACTGTAACAAATTATTATTATTTATTATTGTAGAGCTACTTATTTTTTTAAGTTTGCGTTTTTAGGCCCCTAATACACAGTTGTTGTGTAAATGAACGGCCAAAACGCTTAAAAAGCTTTCGGTTGAAAACGATGTTGTGTTAACGGACTTGTTTAATAATTGATGAATCCTGCATCATTGATTCTGCAATAGAAGAGAATTGAGTCAACTATCAACACTATCGTCGTCTGTAGAGCTGCTTTATAGTTTAATTGAACTTGAAATTGAGCTAATAGTATTAGTGACATTATTCTCTTTTGTAGAACTTGGATTTGTTCCATAATTGTTGAATTTTACCAACATTAACACTCTTATTTTCCTCTCTATGACTGTGAAGCTGCTTTGAAACTATCTAGATTGTATAAAGCGTTTTATATATATATATGACTTGACTCTCTCAAAACCATCAGTCAGATGTAATGTGGGAGTTTTAAATAGCCCGCATCATGATGCCACATCCAAGAATGAGACTGTCAATTCCTGTAGTGGGCAGCAGATGTTGTTTTCAACCAATCACTCAATGTATAGGTGGGTGTGCGGTCATTGGGGTCTGACTGCAGTGACCCAAGTTTTACCATCCCAAGTCATGTAATGACCATCTAACTAACGTCAAAGGCTAACCACAATATGTTGCTAGCATGTGGCAATACTTTCTAAAGTTTTTGAGTTGTAATCAGCCTGTTGAAAGAGGTTTTAATGACAGGGCTACTACAGACAATGGAAAATGCAGAGGTCATGTAATGGCAGGGTACTGAAGGGACACCGAAGGTCAGAGGATCTGAGGCAGGTTACACACAATGACACAAGGAAGCTAAAATTAGGCCTAAGATTCTCACCCATCACTTCAACTTTTTCTGTATTTCCAAGTTCACAGATGTGTCAACAGATACAGATTCTGCTATATAGTTTATGCAGCAGTAGTTGGGTCATTCCTACAGTTTGGACTGAGCAGTTTTTTCAACCGTTGCATATATTTACAATGCAAAGTATAACAGAGTGGACGTTTTACACTATAATAAATCCCGTTGCTAGCAAGGGAAGATCAATATGCAAGCAGGCGCTTAACATTTATTTTAATTTATATAAGTTAATCACGTCCAGTATTTGACACAAAAGGGTGGACATGTTTTACCCTATTAAATAAGTCTTCTAAAAATGAAGGAAAGAGAGACAACATTATGGCTTTCACTCAAAGGAAATGATGCAACTTCTGCCAAGTCATGTGATTTAGGTCAAGATTTTAAAGGGCAAATGGCATCAATGTAACAGGGTGGACTGTTTGAGGGACATAAGTGAATGTAATGGTTTTACACATCTAAAAAAGTATTATACTAATGAATTATACTTTATGTCAAAGAGAATAAAGTAAATAATTATAGTGTGATACTAAAAAAATGCTCATTTAGAATCATTATGGTTAATGGTGCACAACTATGCAATGTACAGTCAAATCAAAAATGATTCAGACAGCAGATATAATGTTTCACTAGTGTGTGCAGGCCACTATAGTTCATTTATGTAAGTGAGGAGAGCTAAATAAAGCAAACTGTGACATATTATACCCATCGATTCTTCATACAGTGACTCAAATTTGGGAGCAAAATGATCCAGACACTTTGACCTGAGCATGTTTTTTCTGAAGTGTTTTCTCTTTAACTGCTAATGTGACCTTTGACACACACTGAACAAAATGAAGCATTGCTTGGTGATTGGTTGAGCTAAATTGGTATTATCTAATTGTTTACTCAAATTTAACAGCTGATTGGTTGATTGTAATCTATGACATACACACCAGCTGATTGGTGGAGAGGAGAACGATAGGGATGATAAGGAGGCCATGGACAGAGGACAATGGCAAATTTGGACAGAATGCCGGGGTTACACCCCTAGTCTTTTTATCAAGGGACATCATGGGGTTTGTAATGACGACAGAGTCAGGACCTCAGTTTAACATCCCATCTGAAGGATGGTGCTTGCTTGTTACAGTATAGTGTCCCCATCACTATAGGGGTGTTAGGACCCACACAGACCACAGGGTGAGCGCCCCCTGCTGGCCTCACTAACACCTCTACCAGCAGAAGCCTGGTTTTCCCAGTTGGTCTCCCATCCCAGGTACTGGTTTCGGGCTTCAAAGTAATATGGCTGCTGGCTACAGAAAACAATAGTGGCATTATTAAGCTTGAGTCATTTCATTGTTGATTCATTTCAGTTCAGTAACAGAGTCGAACATACAGTGACACTCAGAAAAAAAGCGCTTAGTTGTTAAATGTTCTCTTTTACTCTTTCTGCAGTAGTCTTTCACAGCTGGGCATCCTATCAGACCCCCTTACGGCATTCCCACATAACCAGTAAATGAATAATGTGGAGGGCTCCCTTTCCCCCTCACATACCTGCAGCTGAAAACAGCACCCACACTGTGTGTCTAACTTCCGCCTCGGTATGGAATGAATGTGTGGAAAGGGGAGGCTGTGATTAAACCAGCATAAACCCTGTATGTGTGTTACTGATGAGACAGGCATGCCTGACTTGAGACTGGGATCCTGTGGGTGTATTTGGCATTCTGAATGTGTGGCCAATAGAAAAGACGCTCTGTGTTTGGGCCTGAATGTGTGGACAGTGTGTATGGGCTCTCTGAAACGTCAGATAGATGAGGGAAAGACTTTTATAGGGATATTTTATATCTCTTATTCCTATATAATACCATTCAAAGGTTTGAGGTCAGTAAATAAACATGTTTTTTAAAAAAATAAAAGAAGCCTTTTATGCTCACCATTTATTTTTAAAAAATAAAAAATACAATAAAACATTAATAGTTTGAAATATTATTATAATTAAAAATAGCTGTTTATTTGAATTTTCAGCATCATTACTCGAGTCTTCAGTGTCACATGATCCTTCAGAAATCTTCTAATGTTAAGAGTTTGGCTGCTTTATAGTTTATTTAAAAAGTTATATGATTGAATATGAAGTTTAAAAGAACAGTAGGATATATATCAAAATCATGCGCTCGTGGGAAGCATGTGCTTTTTCTATATTTGGACCATTTTTATAAAACTGGTGAAAAAATCCCTTAAATTTGCTTTGAAGGAGAGGCCTGAGCGATATCCTGAGAACAGGGGGAGCTCTTTTGACGAGGTCCTGTAACTAACGACCCAGAAAACCCTAGAAAACCACATACGGTCTTTAAGATAAAGGTCCTTTATTGGCATCTAGTTTTATAAAGAGCCTTTAACATCCATGAAACCTTTCCATTCCACAAAAAGGTTCTTTATGCTAGAAAAACGATTCTTAAATACTTAAGTTATACTTTGGTTCTTTTAAGAACTGTTGCCTGAAAGGTTCTTTAGGGAACCAGAAGTGGTTCTTCCATGGCATTGCTGTGAAAACTTAGCCTAGAAATCTAGACGCACCCTAGCGGCAGCAAATTTAATCTGCCCGCGAGTGTCGTCTAGCAACTCTCAATACCCTTCTGAGCTGTATTCCTCACAATCTGGACGGGCCAATCACATCGTGTATAGAGTCGGTGGGCGGGGCCATAATGACGACGGCCGAGTTGCGTTTGCTGCTTCTAGTAAACACAGAAACTGGCGAACGGCGGTCTTTCGAATCAGCTTTGACCGCGACTCTGGAAGACTTGGAGTTAAGCTTTTCTCTGAGAACAGAACAAAGAACGGCACTGAAGTCATTTTTAAAAAGGGAAGATGTGTTCGGAGTTTAGCCGACCGGATACGGTGAATGTTTAATCTATCAACAAGCTCCAGACCAAACATCTTGATGTGGGTCTGGCTTGTCAGGCTAGTGAAAACTCCCTTTATTTTTAAAAGTGTAGAACCTCAGAACGTCCCAGCAGTGAGGCACAGAGCACCATAGGACCCACCTAACACTCCTAGAGGAAAGAGCTCTCATTTAAAAATCTGGCCTTTCAATCTCTATTTTGTTCAAAGCCTACTGAATCTAACCTACTGAATTGACTTATTATTGAGAGATGAGTTTGGAATGAGCGTTTGGTATTTGTATGTCAGCAGCTCTATGGAGAGCAGGCAGTGTGGAGATTAAAGCGTCTGGGCGGGGGGACAAGCTGCCCGCTGGAGTCAGACTGCTGACTGGCTTCCTGAATATCAGGCTGAGAGCACATTCCTCACACGGCCCTCCGCTAATCAAATACTCATGTTTCTCCATACACACACCCGGCTTTCAGCACCTGTAGTACAGACACGAGATAAATCATCTCTCTCCATACTTGGAGGATCCACAGTGGAGCGGGATTAAACGTGCCAGAAACATTGATGGATATTTGAATGCGTTTGTCTTTTCAGTCATCAGAGCCAAAGTAGTCGGACAGAAGGAGGTGGTTACCGGCAAAGATGCCTATGGATATCCAATCAAAATGATCCGATATGACATCAAACAGATGAAGGTTAGTGGGGAACACTATCCACAGATTTTAATTTAGCACTGATTTATTTGGCTATAGCCTACATGAAGCTAAATACAAATTAATATACAAGTATATTATAAGATATACACCATTACCAAGTTGCAACATAGAAACATAGCAAAACTTATGCAAAAATAATAAACATACCTGCACATACAGTTGAAAACAAGCTGAAATAAACACTTAAGGCAGGAAAAACCGACAACTTTAACACAAATCATGATTACATGGACATATTAAAGACTAATTTCCATGTAGTTCCTTGCTCAATACACTTTTACAATAGTGCCTGATTTGTAATCGAATACATTTGGATGTTTGCATCACATAACATTGCTTTTCTGACTAAGTAAACCTACTTGTGACCGTCTGAAATGACTTCTTCTTTGGCTAGATGTTTAAGGGCCCTGATAGAGAGATTGAGACCATCTTCACGGGCCCCTCCTCAGCTTTGTGCGGGGTCAGTCTTGAGAGCAATGGCAAAAAGGAATACCTGATTACAGGTAAGAGCGAATTAACGTATTGAGGGGAGCAGCATTCAAGAAACAGCCTCTCCTATTCCTTCTGTAAACTGTGCCTTTATACCAACATCCTCTCATTGATCTGCACAGGTAAAATGGATTCAAATGACACTCTGCGTGTAAATCTTTGCGACTACATTGAGTCTTGGGAGTCTCTGAGTCTGACACAGAAAAAGAGCTTGGGTCCACGCTATCAGATGGGCTGTGACTGCAAGGTATTGTATATCTATCCATCCATCCGTCTCTCCATCCATCCATCCGTCCATCTCTCGCTCATAGCTCTTCTTCTCTTGTCTTTGTGCAGGTCGTCCAGTGCTCCAACATCCCCTGCTCCATTAGCGACCCTATCGAATGTCTCTGGACGGACTGGGTGGTGGAGGGAACAGTTCAGGGCACTCAGGCTCAGCATTACACCTGCATCAAGAGGAACGACAGCAGCTGTGCCTGGTACCGTGGATCCGCTCCACCTAAAAAAGATTTCATGGACATTGAGGAGCCATAAGCTAGTCCTCAGTTCAGAAACTCATCCAGAAACCGCTCTCCCAAAACACAGCTACACACTCACAAGAACATGTCTGGGTCATCTTAAGGGTTTACCCCCAATTCAAAAGAAAAAATATACAGATGGTAATATTTTTGTAGTAATATAAATAATGAATCATATTTTTGTGTAAGAAATAATAAACTTAAAATACCATAAAGCTGGCCCTCCTCCTTTTTTGTCATTATGGTAATACGAATTACAAAAGTTTAAATGGTCAAATATTTGAATATCATATAATTAATTTATGTTTATGTTTAATTTTAAATGCATATAGGGTTATTCACATTATTACAGTAAAAGTACAAACAATTAAACTCACCATTGACTCATATGGACATATTGTGCGATGAGAATTATGCAGTGAATATAATGTCAATCTATATTGTGATCTATATATGTTAGTGTGAATTGTGATGCAGGCATTTCTGTGTAATATTAACCCATACATGACTACAGTACATTTGGTTGCATGTTAATATATCACGTGAATCTTACCTCTAGTGTTGAAATATTTTTTTTAATGACAGGCAGAAAAGTTTCTCCTAAGCACTTTGAGAACACAAGTGTATTTTTTATTTAAATTTTTTTGTAATATTGTTGCTGTCCAATAAAGAGGAAATTGATTACAACATTGATTTTTAGTTCCTCAAGCACAGGCATTTATATTTGTCTTGAAAACTGATTTCAAGCATTTAAGCAGAAGACATTTAAGACATACATATTCTTTATGATAGCATTTTCTCCAGAATTTTGACATACAGTTTTCTTTGAAAAATGAATGTATAGTTTTGTAAAGCCGATAGCAGCCAGTAGGAATCAGCATATGAAGGTTTTGAGAGAATATATAACGTGGTTTTGATTTTATTTAACATCTTTGTCTCTGCATCATTTCCATATTTCATAGTTTTAACTATTATTCTAAAATAGATTTTTTTTTTAAATAATAGGTATAATAGTCAGAGTAAGTGTCCAGACCTTTGTTCATGAGTGTGTTAGGAATGTATATTGTCAGTAAGATGTAAACTCATAATGTGCATATAGCAGCAAACTTAGATCTGGCAATAATTTATGCAATATATACAGGATTTTCTAATTTATTTCAAAATCATGCGTCCAGAAAATATATACAGTCTTCTTTCTTTCTTTCTTTCTTTCTTTCTTTCTTTCTTTCTTTCTTTCTTTCTTTCTTTCTTTCTTTCTCTTTTTGTAACTTGATATAAAGTACTTCGATTTTATTGTTTGGTCATGTCTTAGAAAATTTCCCCCCTGATATTTTTGTACATTACTGTTATTTTGCCTTGCGCATTGATTCAACAACTTTTTTTGTAGAGTGAGATTTCCAGTGGTGGAACCACTTGGGAAGACATGTTGAGAGCCTTTTCATGCTTTTTAAAGTTTAATACTCATTGTTAAAACTGTTATGTATTCATGAATAAAGGAGCATAAATGTCCACTGAATTATTGTTTTTCAGTATCTGTTCAGTAATATACCCAGCATATTGTCCATATTTATTCATTATTATCTGGCATAATGTTCCAACATGTCGCAAAAACATTGTTATTAATGATTAGTAGTGATTTTACTCAGCTATTGACCTGTTTGATTTCTGACCTGTAAGGTTGCCAGAATAATACACTCTTTAATAATAGGCCAGAGGAGAACTGAGTCTGGTTTCTCCCAGGGTTTATTTTTCTCCATCATGCCCTGATGGAGTTTTGGTTCCTTGCCACTGTCGCCTTTGGCTTGGCTTGCTCAATTGGGGACACTAAAATTATGATCTAAGTTATTCAAATAAATATACAAATAAAATTAATTTATTAGGTCTTATTTAATTCTATAAGCTATAATACTGACTATAATACTGAAAGTTTATTGATTGATTGATTGAAATCCTATGGGAAACTGCTATGACATGCGCATTGCGACCCCTAGTGGCACTGAGGCTACTCACTTTTTTCTCACTTATGACACTGCAATTTTAACCAGATAGAAAAGAGAAATGCAATTTAAGCAGTGCATTTAGAAATAGCAAAATCAAATATAGATCAGCATTGACAAAGCTCAACATTCAGCATTTCAGTATACACGGATCAGGCCTAACATTATGACAGGTGAAGTGAATAACGCTGATTATGTCTTCATCACGGCTCCTGTTAGTGGCAATTAGTTGCTTATATTAGGCAGCAAGTGAACATTTTGTCCTCAAAGCTGATGTGTTAGAAGCAGGAACATTGGGCAAGCGTAAGGATTTGAGTGAGTTTGACAAGGGCCAGATTGTGATGGCTAGACGACTGGGTCAGAGCATCTCCAAAACTGCAGCTCTTGTGGGGTGTTCCCGGTTGACAGTGGTCAGTGTCTATCAAAAGTGCTCCAAGGAAGGAACAGTGGAGAACCGGAAAAAAGCAAATAAATCAAAAATGATTTAGAAAAAAAGTTACCTGGTTGCCTTAAAATTTTGAGTTCATTGAAATTAAAATTTTGAGTTAATACAATGAAAATGTTTTGAGATTCGACAACCTTTATTAAAATATTATTAAAAGATTTTGTAAGCATATTGGGTAATTGTGTGTGTTTTATTTCTGATGACGCAGTGAAACATGCCAAATAGTGCTATTTTCATGATTTATCAATTTTTTTATGTGGTTCAGATACAAAAATATTTTGAGTTTCTATTTATTAAACAAATTTCCTTCATTGTATCAACTCAAATTTTTAATTTCAATAAACTCAAAATTTTAAGGCAACCAGGTTACTTACTTTTTTAAGTTAAACCAACAAAAACAACCAAAAAAATGTACAGTGTGGGAAACAGAAAGTAAAGGTAGACATATGTATGCAATACAGCCAAAAGTGAGAAAAGGTAGGCATTCGAAGTAGAAGAGAAGAAAACATTTTATCCTCCCTCAGAATGGATACAGGAGATTTAATAGAACAGCATCCGACGGGATGTGAGTATTGTGGAGAAAATGAAACAGTACAACACGTTATCATGTATTCTGAAATGAATTTTCTTTTAGAAAAAGTTAAGAGGTTCAGAGGAAAGAATGGATTGATATAAGTTGAGATAGATACCCATTAAACCCACCCTTATGAAAATTAACCACGGTTTTATTATAGTAAAAGTGTAGTAACCATGTTTTTTTGACTAATTGATTACCATTTATGTGACCAAAGTTTTACCACAAATACCACGGTGTGGCAAGGGGGGCGTGGTTCAGCGAGGTCTGCAGCGGGAGTGAGAGCCGCGGGACGAGCGGTAAGTGAGTGGGTTGGAAGCAGATTAATAACACCTGTCTCTTGTTCCAGTAATGAGCGCGGAGAGGGTATAAAACCTCGGTGGAACCAGAGACCAGGGAGAGAGAGAGACGGACGGTTGATGCACAAACCCCAGAGACTGAGTAACCGGAACCCGGAAGTGCCGACCCGGAAGTAATCGTTGTGACATTGAGAGAGAGAAACTATACACCACTGAGTGTGTTTTGACAGTAAATGAGAATAAATAAAGAAAGCATCAACCGTCTTGCCGACCCCCGTGTCCTCTTCCTTCCTCCTATTAACGAACTTTGCTACACTGGTGCCGAAACCCGGGAGGAAGTAGGACAGCGCCGCCGCCATGCAGACGCCCTCCGCCACGCCATTTGCGGACATTATCACATCCCTCGCGGTCCTCCATCAGGACCAACATCAAGCCATGCTGGACCTTCGGGCAGACCAGGAGCGCCGCTTCGAGGCCATTGTCCGAGGCCAGCAAGAGGACCGCGAGAAGTTCCGGAGCTGGATCGACCGGGAGGTTCGCACCGAAGCCGCCGGGCTCGCCAGCGCACCGGTCCACGTGCCCCTGCACAAAATGGGGCCACAGGATGACCCGGAGGCGTTTATTGACCTCTTCCAAAAAGCCGCGGAGGCCTGCGGGTGGCCCCGGGCACAGTGGCCGGTGCGCCTGATACCACTACTGACAGGAGAGGCCCAGGCGGCTGCACAACAGCTACCGGTGGCGAACCTCCTGGAGTACGAGGACCTAAAGAAGGCCATCCTCCAGCGGGTCGGCCGCTCCCCGGAGCAACACCGACAGAGATTCCGCTCCCTGGAGTGGGGGGAGGCCGGCCGACCCTTCGCGATGGCCCAACAGCTCCGGGACTCATGCCGCAGATGGCTCCTGGCCGGCGGAAGCGACGTGGACCACATCGTCGATCTGGTGGTACTGGAGCAGTTCATCGCTCGGCTCCCAAGGAAAACTGCCGAGTGGGTCCAGTGCCACCGGCCCACGTCGCTGGAGACGGCCATCCACCTGGCGGAGGACCACCTGGTGGCGTGCCCGGGGGTCGGCGCACCCCTTTTAACCTCTCGCTCTCTCTCTCCCCCCTCTGTGTCTCCCTCTCCTCCTATCCCTCTCCCTAGGTTCCGTCCTCCGGGCCCTCCTCGGATTCCCCCCAGAGGCCGGGGTGGGATGGGCCCTGGACCGCTCGGGAGTTCGCGGGCTCCGCCCAGGGGGGCGGGGCTGCTGGGGATGGGGGGTGATAGTGGCTCTGGTTCCGCGCCCTCCCCGCGCTCATTTTCCAACCCACTCCCCGCCGCAGGGGTGGCGGGTAAGCCTGGGCTGGCCTGCTGGCGGTGCGGTGATCCGGATCATTTTGTGGACCGATGTCCGAGGATGGACATCGGGACAATGATCCGGATCCCGGACGTCCAGCGGACCACCCCCGATCAAGCAGGAGAGTACCAAATTCCTGTAAGTATCAAGGGGGGTACATATCAGGCCTTGGTGGATTCAGGATGTAACCAAACCTCGATCCATCAAAGCCTGATGCAGCCGGGGGCATTGGATACAAGCCGCATGGTTAAGGTGCGGTGTGTGCACGGGGATGTGGTGGAATATCCGGTTGTCCCAGTCACGATACAGTTTAGGGGGAAAAAGCATAGTGTTGAGGTGGCGGTTAGTCCCCACCTCCGGCATCCGCTAATTCTGGGGACGAATTGGCCCGCCTTTTCGGCATTATTGGGGTCGTTATGCGCGGATGCCGCTTGGGAAAACAAGGCTAGGAACGGGGCGGTGCGAGTGCAGGTGGGCGAGACTGATACGGGACCCTTGGGAACAGCTTCAGAGGAACCGAGCGGGGTCGAGAGACTGATTCTCTCGGACCGCGATGACTTCCCTCTGGAGCAGTCTCAAGATGAGACCCTAAAACATGCATTTCAGCAGGTCCGCGCTATCGACGGTCAGTCTCTCCAACCCGCATTGCCCGTCACGTATCCTTATTTTGCCATAATTAAGGATCGGTTGTATCGAGTGACCCAAGACACTCAGACAAAAGTGGATACAACCCAGTTATTAGTACCAAAGAGCCGCCGGGAAATGCTTTTCCAGGCGGCTCACTCGAACCCGATGGCGGGCCACCTGGGGCAGGCGGCCACACTGAATCGCTTAATGACCCGATTTTTCTGGCCAGGCATTCATGACAATGTGCGCAGGTGGTGCGCGTCTTGCCCTGAATGTCAGTTGGTGAATCCACTGGCCGCCCCAAAAGCGCCATTGCGCCCCCTTCCATTAATGCAGGTCCCCTTCGAGAGAATTGCGATGGACCTCATCGGGCCATTAGAGCGATCCGCACGCGGACATCGTTTTGCGTTAGTCATCGTGGACTACGCAACACGATATCCGGAGGCAGTGGCTCTCCGCAACATCTCCGCGAAGAGTGTTGCGGACGCTCTGTTTCGTCTGATCTCCCGAGTGGGGATTCCGAAAGAAATCCTCACTGATCAAGGCACGGCGTTTATGTCACGCACGATGAGCGAACTCTACGGATTATTGGGCATTAAATCCATTCGAACAAGCGTCTATCACCCACAAACGGACGGCTTGGTCGAACGATTTAATCGCACTCTTAAATCCATGATCCGTAAGTTCGTACAGGAAGACGCCAAAAATTGGGATCGGTGGTTAGAACCCCTCTTATTTGCCGTGCGGGAGGTTCCACAAGCCTCCACGGGGTTTTCCCCCTTCGAGCTTCTCTACGGACGACAGCCACGGGGGGTGCTGGACGTCCTACGAGAAACTTGGGAGGAGGGACCTTCTTTGGCCAAAAACGAAATTCAGTACGTCATGGACTTGCGAACAAAACTCCACACCTTGGGGCGGCTATCTAGGGAGAATTTGTTGCAAGCCCAGGACCGCCAGAGCCGGTCATATAACAGGGGTACAAAACTACGCAAATTCACACCGGGAGAGAAAGTGCTCGTTCTACTCCCTACGTCGAGCTCAAAATTAATGTCAAAGTGGCAGGGGCCGTTTGAGGTCGCACGACAGATAGGAGAGCTCGATTATGAAGTGATACGATCCGATAGGAACGGGGCACGTCAAATATACCACCTCAACCTGCTAAAAAAATGGAATGAGGTGGAATCGGTGTTGTTGGCAACGGTGATCGGGGGAGAGGATGATCTCGGGCCAGAGGCGAGCATTAAAGCGCAATCAGTCGCGCTGGCCCCTGGGGGAGATCACCTCTCACCGTTACAACTCACTGATTTATCAAAATTGCAGGCGGAGTTCGCGGACGTGTTCTCGCCCCTACCGGGACATACCGACTTGATTCAGCACCATATCGAGACCGAGCCGGGCGTGGTAGTTCGCAGCCGGCCGTATCGCTTGCCTGAACACAAGAAAAAAGTAGTTCAGGAAGAATTAGGCGCAATGCTCGACATGGGAGTAATCGAGGAGTCCAACAGTGACTGGGCGAGCCCGATAGTTTTGGTCCCCAAAACAGACGGCTCGGTCAGGTTCTGTGTGGACTACCGCAAGGTGAACGCTGTGTCGAAATTCGACGCGTATCCAATGCCGCGGGTTGACGAGTTGCTTGATCGGTTAGGCACGGCTCGATTTTATTCGACACTGGACTTAACAAAGGGCTATTGGCAGATCCCCTTGTCTCCATTGTCCAAAGAAAAAACAGCTTTCACCACGCCGTTTGGATTACACCAATTTGTCACGCTTCCTTTCGGCTTGTTCGGGGCGCCCGCAACCTTCCAGCGACTCATGGATAGGATTTTGCGCCCCCATGCTGCATATGCTGCTGCGTACCTGGATGACATAGTGATTTATAGTCACGATTGGCAGCGGCATATGCAGCATGTGAGGGCGGTCCTGAGGTCGCTGAGGGGAGCGGGGCTCACGGCCAACCCAAAGAAGTGTGCGATTGGGCGGGTGGAAGTAAGGTATCTGGGCTTCCACTTGGGTCATGGTCAGGTGCGTCCCCAAATTGATAAGACTGCCGCAATTGCAACCTGTCCGAGGCCCAAGACCAAAAAGGAGGTAAGACAGTTTTTGGGGCTGGCGGGATATTATAGACGGTTTATACCAAATTATTCGGACCTCACCAGCCCTTTGACTGATCTTACTAGAAAGGGGCTACCAGATACGGTCCAGTGGACGGAGCCGTGTCAACAGGCTTTTACCCAAGTGAAGGCTGCTCTATGTGGCGGGCCGCTTTTACACTCCCCTGACTTTTCTCTCCCTTTCTTGTTGCAGACTGACGCGTCGGACAGGGGGCTGGGCGCAGTCCTGGCCCAGGAGGTGGAGGGGGGAGAGCGGCCGGTGCTGTACATTAGCCGTAAGCTCTCTAAGAGGGAAGCTAAGTACAGCACCATAGAGAAGGAGTGTTTGGCCATCAGATGGGCCGTTCTCACTCTCCGCTATTACCTCCTGGGGCGGGAGTTCACTCTCTGTTCGGACCACGCTCCTCTCCAATGGCTCCACCGCATGAAGGATACCAACGCGCGGATCACCCGTTGGTATCTAGCTCTTCAGCCGTTTAAGTTCAAGGTGGTCCACAGGCCGGGTGCTCAGATGGCTGTGGCCGATTTCCTCTCCAGAAATGGGGGGGGGGGGGGCTGCAGGCCGGACGGCTCCCCGGCCTGAGTCGGGCGGTGGGGGTATGTGGCAAGGGGGGCGTGGTTCAGCGAGGTCTGCAGCGGGAGTGAGAGCCGCGGGACGAGCGGTAAGTGAGTGGGTTGGAAGCAGATTAATAACACCTGTCTCTTGTTCCAGTAATGAGCGCGGAGAGGGTATAAAACCTCGGTGGAACCAGAGACCAGGGAGAGAGAGAGACGGACGGTTGATGCACAAACCCCAGAGACTGAGTAACCGGAACCCGGAAGTGCCGACCCGGAAGTAATCGTTGTGACATTGAGAGAGAGAAACTATACACCACTGAGTGTGTTTTGACAGTAAATGAGAATAAATAAAGAAAGCATCAACCGTCTTGCCGACCCCCGTGTCCTCTTCCTTCCTCCTATTAACGAACTTTGCTACACACGGTTAAGCTATTGTTAGAGTAGCAAAGACAGGGTTAATTTGTAGTTACCATGGTTTAACTCTAATAACAGTGTTTTTTTATTTCGTTTTTTTTGTTTGTTTTATTTGTAGTAAAACCATAGTTAATTTTCTGGGGCAGAATAGAGAATAACAGAGAAGCTTTATTTAAATATCTGGATCCAAATGAGCTGAACACACAGGGATGGCTGTAGCATAGCGGGGAAGGATGGAGAGATGGGTGTAGATAAAGTCGTTATTTAGATTTTTGTGCGCACAATAACTATTTCTGTCGCATTGTAAATGTATTGTACAGCCACTGAGATGGACTTTGTAATGACGTCTTCAGTGCCTTTTATGGGTCTTGTGAGTGGGTCAGTGGAAAGAGGTCCTAAGGGCATTGATTAGCTGTTTCAGGTGTGTTTGATTGTTGGAGCTAAACTCTGCAGGACAGCGGCCCTCCAGGACCGAGATTGGGGACCCCCGCCCTACGGTCTTGTGGACTTAACGGACACGCACGTGCTTCCTTCTTCAAAGGAAGAAGAAGAAGAAGAACCCTCATGCATTTGCATTTGATTTGAAGTAATTATTTATACGCATTTATGTGTGATCGGGTTCGGTTAACAGGTATACCCATTTGAAACATTCGATCATTATTCCAATAAATAAACCTGGGAAAGATCATTTTGAAGCAACTAGTTATAGACCTATAGTATTAACTTCTAATTTGTGCAAACTCATGAAACATTGTGAATAGGTTAATGATAACTATATTGAAAAAAGAGATTTGTTTTCTCCACATCAAAGTGGTTTTCGTAGTGGTAGAAATCCAATGGATGCAGTGGTATGTCTAGAGTCAGATATAAGAAAGGCACAGATCAGTGTTTTTCGACATAGAGAAAGCATACGACATGCTATGGAAAGATGGTCTGTTAATTCAAATGAAATCCTTAGGTATAAGTGGAATTAGGTATTGGACTTTTTTTAATAATAGAATTTAAGTTAGGGTGGGAACAAGTCACGCAAACAAAAAACAAATTGAAAATGGAACGCCGCAGGGAAGTGTTTGTAGCCCGCTCCTGTTTAATATCATGATTAATGACAAATTCAGTCAGGTAGAAAATAGTATGGGAAGATCGATATATGCTGATGATGGAGCATTGTGGAAGAGAGGGAGGAATGTGGCTTATATGGTTTTATAAAATTCAGACAGCAATAAACCAAGTTGAAGATTAAACCAAGTTGAAGATTCTCTTCCGCGTTTGTTTTCAAACCTCAAATAAAGATTAAAACGGTTGTGAATCAGCGGATTGATTCATTATTCGGCAATGTCCAATGTCACGTGATTTCAGCAGTTTGACACGCGATCCGAATCATGATTCATGACCGTTTGAATCTTTATTTGAGGAACGTGGAAGAGAAGACTGCTGAATAAAGTCATAGTTTTTGTTATGTTTGGACCAAAATGTATTGTCGACGCTTTAAAAGAGTCTAACTAACCAACTGATGTCACATATGGACTACTTTGATGATGTTCATTACCTTCTGGACGTGGACAGCAAGTGGGCATACATTTACATTCAAAGGACAGAAAGCCCTCGGACTAAATCTAAAATATCTTTAACTGTGGTCCAAAGATGAACGGAGGTCTTACGGGTGTGGAACGACATTAGGGTGAGTCATTAATGAAAGAAATTAAATTTTTGGGTGAAATGACCCTTTAAAATGTAGAGATTCGTATTGATATGAGTAAATCTGGAGCCGCATATGACATCTGGAAGAAGCGGTGGGAAAGAGAGGTGAAGGGGCGACATCTGCATTAGATTCAGAGAAAAGTGGGAAAAGGAGATTGGAATTCAGCATTAAGAAGAATCATCATTCATTTTTATACTTCGCATAGGACACACAGGGTTAAATTATAATTTACATAAAATCTATAAACATTATACAGAATTCAAATGATGGGTCTCACAGTGGTTTTTTTATGGGTTCCGGCTCATATTGGTGTTCAAGGAAATGAATTGGCAGACAAGGAAGCAAAGGAAGCCATTAAAAACAAAGACATTAGTTCATCAGTTAATCTGAGTAAGAATGAAATCAGAGTATTATTAAGAAGAGGTTGAAGGAAAGATGGCAAAAACAATGGGATCAGGAGATGAAAGGTCGATGGTTTTACAGGATTCAAAGGAAAGTAGGAGAGATGAGAAGTGCAGGAGAAAATAGAAGAGAAGAGATGATAATATCAAGGATGAGATTTGGACACACAAGTCTAAACAGCACACTTTATAAAATGAATAAACATGATACAGGAAAGTGTGAATTTTGTGGGCAAGAAGAAACCGTGGAACATGTTATGTTATTCTGTCAGAAATATGAGACTGAAAGAAGGGTTTTAATGCAAAATCTAGAAAGAATAAAAAGCAATTTATATTGAGAGATATTTTACAAAATAACTCAGGAAATGAATGCTATAATTTTCTTTTTCAATATTTAAAGTGGCTAATTTATGGACTAGAATATAAAGGAGAGCATGTGTCATTTTGTTCCACACTCCATACCAGTCGGTGGCGGTAATACACCATTTCGTTGTTTGTCAACCGCCAATAAACTTGAAGAAGAAGAAGAAGAAGAAGAACGGAAGAACGGAAGAACCCTGCAGTGAAACCGTGAAACCGAAAGCAAAGCAGTCGTGGACCATAGAATGCCATTTCGGAAGATACAAAATCATCAATCGTGATGTGACAGTAAGTTTATTAATATTTTCAAAGCTGTGATATCGGTAGAGTATTAGCCAACGTCTAAACAGACCGTACGACGAACTCAAACACAAAGGCTAATAAAGTTTAAAGTTACTTTCGTGAACACTCATAAAATGGCCGAACATGGTTAAATGTACACTTTTTCCTCCTTTAATTTGGAGAATTTTAGTATAAATGTTAATGTTGAAAAGATATTGGACTTTGGTTGACTTTAAAACATTGATAATCTATTGTGTAACATGTGACGCAGTAAGACTGGGGGAAGGGAGTGTTTTTTCACCATAGGTTTTCACTGACAGGATTATAACATAAACATAAAAATAACATTGTTTGCTTATTTGGGAGTGTGAAAAACACCTGCAAGAGATCAGTTGTGTCATTAGTGAAGACGAATCCAGTGTTTGATAGTGAATTAGTGATGGACAGGCCGAGGCGTCGTGAGTCCCGAAGCTTTGAAACAACACCCGACACGAGATCGTCTCCATGACTCCATCTAGTGGACACTGGCGTGTATTGATCTGAAATAACCGTCGCGGTTTCTCAATATGCATACTTGTAGGGCTGGGCGATATGGCCAAAATTTCATATCCCGATATAGCTCATTTGATATCCCGATAACGATATACATAACGATATAGCAACCTTTCTATTAATTCAGTTTATGAATAGTCTATACAAAATTGCAATGTGGAAATGCAGTTTGAAATGATATACAAAACAAATAAAGGTAGTATGGACTACATTTTTATTTTATTTAGAACCTTTTTTTTAAAGCAAGACTGTTGGTAAAGTTAACACCTGCCTAGGGATGTTTACCGATGAACGTTTGACCGATGGCTGACCGTATCAACGTTAACCGATCAAAGTTGTCGGTTAAAATAAATAAAAAAGTGATCTCTAAATTAGGCTATTATAGACAGTGGACTAAACGCTACTACAGTTGGCCGTCTCATTCCAAAATCTTTTTGTGTGATTGAACATATCCCTCGCACTCAATTTTTCATAACTCGCCTGTTTGTACTTAATAAACCAATAAAAACATGTGACAAGAGGTCCCAGCGTTTGGGTTTGCGCGCTCACAAGGTTTGCAAAAAGTAAACACTCGAGGTTAGAGCCAGAGCAGACGACAGTATGAAGCGTGCATTTCGCTTAAGATGGGCTTACATTTGGAAATATATTACATCTTCATTTCAGTGGTAACACATAAGGTGTTGATCGTCTTTCTTTATTATTGTTAGCAGTAACGTTACCTCAAACTAAAGCAGCGTCTCTTCGGAGCGGTCATTTTCTTAAATGAGCCGCGGCAATGATTCAAATGAGCTTCTAAGGCTGGACAAACGCCTTTATTTTCAACGCGATCACCTTGTACCCAAACCATTTCGAAACTAAGGAGCCATTTGTCCTCTGATTACAAACAAGCTCTCCTCTGCGGCGCGTTTGCGGGACTCGTGCTTCGCGCTGTGGGGGATTTTAAAAAAGTGACGTGAGTGGAAGGGAGGCTGCAGCGCGTGTGTGTGTGTGAGTGAGAGAGCGAGAGAGAGACAGAGGGAGCGCGTTTATGTATTGCATGCCGTGGCGTGAGGTGCATCTTGACGTAAAATTCTGCCATAAACGCCTTATCGTGGCGTAAGCGATAGAGCCTTATATAAAACGATAGACATTTTCTATCGTCCAGACGATATATTTCGTCATATCGCCCAGCCCTACATACTTGTATGTCTTTTATTTTATTTTATTTATTTTATTTTTATTTTATTAATGCCATAAATAATAATAATAAAAATAAAACAGTGCCAGAGGACAAGAACAAAATTATAATAAACAACAAAAGGACAAGGGTGCTATTTTATACAATGTCATACCTGCTTGCCAAGTTATGAGTTCTGATTGCCTTTTTACTTGTGCAATTACACAAAATCGAACAATAAAGCTTGAATTAATTTTTAAAACAAGAAAAGTTAGGTTTAGAGTCCGACCATTTCATTTTATGAATGTGAAATTTTCCCGTTAATATTAATAATTGTATGAAGTATGCGTTATCTTTCTCAATCCCATAATCATTTAAGTATATTAATATGTCAAATCCACTCAGCTGCAAATTAACATTCAATTTTTTTCAATTACACGCTCCACATCAATCCAAAATATTTTTGTATGCAATGGAAAAATAAATGAAAATTTTTTTCCTTTTCACCATTACAGAAATTAGTAATCAATATCTAATTTAAAGCGTTCCAGCACATGTTTTACTGGATATATTCTTTGCATTATTTTAAAAGACACTTTTTTTACTTTGTTATTAATACAGAATTTATCTACTGTTCGCCAAGCTTTACGCCAATTCACATCTCCGAACACAGAAGACCAGATAAATCTAGCTGGAGGATAAACAATATTATTAAGTATGTTTCTAATATAATTATTTGAGACTCTACCTTGTAAAATATTTTTATTACCAATAAATATTTTACCCTTGATATCATTAATATTTAGTTGATCTTCCTGTGATGTATTCCTCAGAAGGATCAAAACTTTTTGGGGGATTGCATCCATTATAACAGCAAATTCTTTGGGTCTGACTGGTATTTTAAATGTATTTAAAAATTCCCTATATGTTAAAAAAGTACCATCATTATCTAAAAAAGCTGACTAACTAAAATAATATTGTTCTTGACCCAATAATCAAAAAAGAGATATTTATTTTTGTATAGGAAAAAAAAAAAATTGTATAAAAAAATAGTTTTTTTCTGCCTTCTATAAAGCGCTTTTGATGTTTGGCATAATTCTGTAGGTCCACTGTAATTCTGCAATTCTTCTATTGTAGGCTACGGTATAGTTATTTTATATTTCTTAATAAAATTGTACCTGATTGACAATGCTATAACGAAAGTATAGCCTACATTATTACGGGTAGAATACCGCAGGATTAAAAGTGGTCCAAAGTTTTTTTCAAAGAAACAGAAAGTCACTTTAGAGCATTCACAACATGTAGGCTAGGCTACAGGGGCGTCGCATCCGTGGGGGATACACCCACTCTTTTCTCGGTGACAGGTTTCAACACCCGCTCTTTTTCTGCAGTTTTTCCGCAGTTTTGCACAAACACCAGAGCCTACTGCAGTCGCTCCTCCATTTCTCTGGCCGCTCTGTGTCTGCGCTCGCTGCTGTTTCGGTATATAGGACGGACCTGTCCGCGGTCGTTCTCTGTGGTTCTGACCAAAGAAGAGTGCTTTGTAATCTCCATTATAGCACCAGGCTGCATAGCTACCCCATCTCTCTGAGCCCATAGACTGTAAAAGTGGTCAGGATTGTAATATTTCCCCAAAACGAAGTTTAGTTCTCAGCTCGTATAACATGAACCCGGATATTTGACAATTCTGTCTAATTGTGAAAAGAAAAACGTTACACACGTCAACCCATTACCGACGATTTTTGTTCGCGTCTTTATTAAATAGGCCTAGCCTATAGCCTACAAACAGTTAGGCTATTTAATTAAAACATTATGTTATAGGCTAATATTTAAACATAGCCTAGCTATGACATTATAGTTTTCTTTAACCCTTTGTCCAACGAAATTAAGCGCCGCCGCATTTTGTTCCTTCATGACAGCGGGAACAACTCACTCGGTAATTTTGTGCCATATGATACAGATAGCCTAGGTGATATACATAATTATAAACTATAAATGTTCTACTTTTATGTCACAATAACAACAAAGATACTGGGAATATTGTTTATGCACTTCAAAATTTCCAAACGCTGTCTTAATTCATTTTTTTATTATTAGGCTAATAAAAACTGTTTAAAAGCATTTCTAAATTCAGTTAATATTTCCAAAAAAATGAATTTTCGAGCCAAAATAACGAAATGGTAAAAACTAGGCTTCCACCATGCAAATTAAATTTAGCCCTTCTCTGGCAGTTAGGCTACAACCCGATGGGTAACGAACGGTAATAAGCTAAATGTTCTAAATAAATATGCACACAGCCTAATAATAATGATAATTAAAAATTAAATAAACTCAAATATTCTACAGTGTTGCTTATAGATTAGCCTACAACTATAATGATTGAGCTATAGCCTATTTCAAGTTGTTAGGCTGCAGCACTATGCCTAAGGGAAAAATCCAAACTTCAGTCTATTTTAACGACATGTAGGACAGCAGATAGAATATATCAGAAAATATCAAATCTAATATAAAATATCTCTCCAAGAGATTATAATAGCCTACTGGGTTGCACAGTGACGCCGACTGGGTACTGGAGTTTCTGAGGGGAAATGTTGCAGTGCGTTGATCATCTCTTCAAAGGAAGATTACGAACGGCGAACACTACAGTGGTTAGCTTGACGATCTGAGTACAGAAAGCATTTACTTTAATTCCTAGATGGTTTGTCTCCTTGCTGCTTCTTGATTCTCGCGACTAGTGAGTTGGCTGACAGGTGGTTGTCATGAAAATGATGTAGTTTAAGGCGACACAAGTTCGCGTTCATTTACACTGAATCAAAACCGCTTCTATGTCGCCTTTGATACTAGGGGCCGAGGTGGGTCAGACTCGGCATATTTTAAGTCTGCTTTAATGCGGCATCGCGTCTTTACACAGAATTTTGAGCAGACACAGACCCGCGTTAGACCCGCCTTAACTCGGCTGTGTAAAGATGCCTATAGATATATTTTCTATATGGCTCTGGTAGGATGGTACTTCCAGCGGCTCACTACCACGCCCCTGGCACGAGCTCACCACGCCCTAAGAAATGTTTTCCCGTGATCACATGATGAGAACGGCTTCAGTCCAGTATGAGCGCTCATGTTACATGAAGTAGAAACATTATGAATGAAACTTTCTCTTCACTTGCTTTTAACATCCTAATGAAGAAAATACAGATAAATAATGCAGTTGTAAGTACATGTTAAGCTTTTCTTTTGATATTTTTGCCGCCCGTCATTTCTACAGATAATTTTTATACTTCATACGCTTTCAACCTGACACGCAAATGGTTGCCGTGGTAATGAACAACAATACCGTAACTTGCTGGCGTATAGACGGTTTCAACGGCAACAACATAAACAAACCCTACTGCGCATGCGCGCTTTTGTGGCCCAAACTTAACTTCCGGTAGACATCAATAACACCAGAGGATGCGTTATCTTTCTTATGCGTTAGCATCTTTAATTTTAATTGTGCACCATTATCTTAATGTATATATATTTTTTTGTTTCAGCATGTTTATTATAAATAATCTCCCATTTATATCTTTAATATAGAGTGGGAAAACGCCCCACTTAAAGGGTAGGTCACCCAAAACTGAAAATCCTGTCATTCATTACTCACCGTCACGTTGATCCCAGAGTTTCTCCCCACCACTTTTTTTAAAACATCTTGCTTCACGGATTAACCTAACTAATACAAACCAAACATCTCTGGTTAACTAGAAGAGTATCATTTCATTTGTTTGTTAAATAAGAGGCGATCGCTCGTTGCCGCTGTTATCAGTGCTGCAGATTTCTCTCGCGGCTCATGCAGTCTTCACACAGACGAGCGCTTTAATCTAACGCTCAACGCCATTGCAGAGACTTTCTGTTTGTTCCGGTCAGATCACGAAACAAAATGCACAAAAACTGTCCCTGCTCTTGATGTACAACCACTGATGGTATTCGGTTTTGATGAGAGAAAAATAGACCACGAGGGCAGATTAGAAACGAGAACTTCTGACAAGTTTAACAGACTAGCAGTGATTAAGCAAAGTGTGCAAATCTATTTGCCTTTATTCACGTGAAAAATCTTGGCACAACACTATTGTGTTTAGATGCAATAATTAAACGCAATTAATACATTTAATTATAAACTCAGTATGTCTCATTTAGTTGGTAACATTTAAATTGGCCACCGTGTGAAATGACAAAATCATATAATGGAATATAACAGTATACTGATAACTGTAAGCAGGTAAGCACTACAAGATGTTTTTGAATGCATTAGAGAAAACGACAAAATTACTTATTCACAAAATTACGTGTGTGAATAAGTGCTACCTGTTTAAAATGTGCTTGCACCCGATCATATTACATTTACATTTACATTACATTTTACATTTATGCATTTAGCAGACGCTTTTATCCAAAGCGACTTACAACTCAGGAGAACAGGAAGCGATCCGTCAAGAAGAGGCAACGAAACACAAAAAGTGCCCTAAATACTAAGATTTGTACACTGCTTAGAGTAGCAAAGACCAGAAAAGGAAAGAAGAAAGGAGAAATAGAGGGGGATTTTTTTTTTTTTTTTTTTTTAATGTAAGATTAAGTGCTCATGGAAGAGATGAGTTTTTACCTGTCTTTTGAACGAAGTGAGTGATTCTGTTGTGCGTATGGAGGACGGAAGATCGTTCCACCAACCCGGAACAATGAAAGAAAAAGTTTGAGAGAGGGATTTCATGCCTCTCTGTGATGGTACCACAAGCCTTCGCTCATTAGCTGAGCGAAGGCTTCTGGTGGGTGTGTAGACGCGTAGGAGTGAGTCGAAGTATGCGGGTGCTGCGCTTGTGGAAGATCCATAAGCAAGAGTCAGGGCTTTGAATTTGATCCGGGCAGCGAGTGGTAGCCAATGCAGAGAGATGAATAGAGGTGTGACATGAGCCCTTTTGGGCTCATTGAATACAAGACGTGCTGCAGCGTTCTGGATCATTTGCAACGGTTTGATTGCACAAGATGGAAGAAGGTATTCAGAAGAAGGTAAAAAAGAATCCCTTAAACTTTAACATCCCGCTCATGCCAATCGCCGTGATCATCTGTATAACGCTGGTTGTTTACCGTGTGAGTTCTGAACACTGCACTATGCTTATTTAAATCTTTTCGTTTCTACACATATTAGGCTACATATTCCTCATGTCTGTGAGGCAAGCCTGCTGAGTTTCAGTTTATTTGAGACGCGCTTCAGTTCATGAGCAATGAAAGCGATCACTTCCTCGACCTAGTCTACTTATTAATTTCTTAGGCTATTTAATAAATACATGCAATTAACCGAAGAAACCTTTATTAAAATTAAGAGACAATTTGTACAAAACGAAAGAAAGGCTTTTTACAAAACAAAACTTAATATTAAACTAAATATAACCACCAAAATCATTTCTGACCCACTTGCATCTTTGCACTTATAGCCTATCATAATCAGATGAAATCTAAAAATAATATTATAATATTTAAACATAAATATGAAGAAAAAAAAACATTGTTTAATGGCTACAACAAGTATAGTAAGCTACAGATTTATGTCATGTCTGAGCTGGATTTGAACGAACATCATTTTACCGGTGGGTTCATGAGCGCGCGCCTGCAGATTATTGAGCTGATCACACATTTTGTCGGACATTTAATATTTTTCCCGGCCAATATCCGGTAATTACCGGACAACGGAAACCCTGGACTTGATCCCAACCCGTAAGTAGCCTATCTTAAATTGTGTTCCGACAATGAACGAAGGTCTTACGAGTTTGGAACGACATAAGGGTGAGTAATAATGACAGAGTTAACATGTTTGTGTGACCTTACCCTTTAAGGACCATATGCCGTTTTCTGTACAGTAGCCTATACAAATACATGCGCACTCGCCTTTCAATTATGCAATGCGTCGGAATAACATGTTTCTTTGTTTCATAATATAAGATTAATGTTGGGAAACTTGTCATGTGCTCTCTGCTTGATTTTTAATATTTATATCATGTTAACCAAGAATAGTACGTCAAAATGTATTTCTACTGAGTAGTGCGCCATACTATCCATTAGCCAGACCGATAAACAGACACAGACCGGAAGTTAACTTCGGGCCAGGCGTGTAACCGTAGCAACGCGCGTGCGTTCGATGAAACCGTCTATAGTCTAACTTTTATTTGAGGAAATCTGTTGTAATAGGCTGTTAGGTTTGGACTTATTGGTTCTGTGCTTTTTTAGTGGCATTCAGTATAAGGATAAGGATATGGCTGTTCAATGTTCATAGATTAGTTAGTGGTCTCGTATTGCGCTGCTGCTTCGCTAGCATGAATGAATCAATGAAAGCATCGTCGTCATCGGGAGTTAACGTAGTTTGAGTCAGCGGCTCGATTGATAAGGCTCTGTGTCTACAGACATTTCACCCTCCTCCTCTTCAGGTGAAGGTGGTGGAGAAAAGTCCTCTACTTTAGATGACCGCTCTGTTGCAAGGCTACTGTCGTCACTCCCAGTCACTAACCATCTTTGCGAGTCTGACACCTGTCAAACAATCCGTCACTGCGGGTCTCAGGTGCAGCGACACTTCGCCCCGCCTTAATGTGTCGCCCGCCCCATCGTCCAGACTGCACTCGGGTTACTCCAGGCGCACCTGATGAAACACTTCAGCGCTTCATTTAGCCGTAGTCACGGGACATGGTTGTTTCGAATGACATTTACGAGCAGTGTTTCAAACATCTGCACTTCGGGATCTTGACACAGCGTCGATATGTCAGTTTCGGGTCAGCCATCCCTAGTGTTTGAATGACCTGCGATTAAAAGTGTGGCCAACATGATGATCTACAAACCAATATTATTTACAGTAACAGGAGAAAAACTGTTAATGTTGTATTAAACTGAATTAAATGCCATTAAAATAAAATGTGTCGATGGAGTTGTGTATTTTCTGTGTCCCATTACAGGCCTGAAATCGAGTCTCACATCAAGGAGGAAGAGGAGGAGCAAAATTCCAGTAAAATGAGCGTATGTGAGGAGAGAGAGGAGGAGGTGATTGCTCACACTCAGAGAGCAGCTTCTCCAGTATCCAGCTGTGTGTCCATGAAGAGTAACAACTCCATGATTGATCCTCCAGTGTTCAGTGATAGACCATCTTCAGGATTCAGCTGTGTGTCTATGAAGAGTAACAACTCCATGATTGATCCTCCAGTGTTCAGTGATAGACCATCTTCAGGATTCAGCTGTGTGTCTATGAAGAGTAACAACTCCATGATTGATCCTCCAGTGTTCAGTGATAGACCATCTTCAGGATTCAGCTGTGTGTCTATGAAAAGTAACCTCTCCATGATTGATCCTCCAGTGTTCAGTGATAGACCATCTTCAGGATTCAGCTGTGTGTCTATGAAGAGTAACCTCTCCATGATTGATCCTCCAGTGTTCAGTGATAGACCATCTTCAGGATTCAGCTGTGTGTCTATGAAGAGTAACCTCTCCATGATTGATCCTCCAGTGTTCAGTGATAGACCATCTTCAGGATTCAGCTGTGTGTCTATGAAGAGTAACCTCTCCATGATTGATCCTCCAGTGTTCAGTGATAGACCATCTTCAGGATTCAGCTGTGTGTCTATGAAGAGTAACATCTCCATGATTGATCCTCCAGTGTTCAGTGATAGACCATCTTCAGGATTCAGCTGTGTGTCTATGAAGAGTAACATCTCCATGATTGATCCTCCAGTGTTCAGTGATAGACCATCTTCAGGATTCAGCTGTGTGTCTATGAGGAGTAACCACTCCATGATTGATCCTCCAGTGTTCAGTGATGGAGCTGCTGTGACCTTTGACCCTGTGTGAGTATCAAGATGTTCAGGGCCGGCCCAGACTCTGTTAGTGCCCTAGATTAGAGGTTATATTAGTTCATCGCCCCTAAAACTTGCAATAACACACATACAGACTAACACACGCGTGCGTATGTTTGCACAAATAGTTGTTAAAATAAAGGATAAGAAGTCTATATAAAATATGTTTCCAAATGTAATATATCTATAGATGGTGGTCTTGTAGTCCAGATAACTAGTTTGTCTCATTGGCCTCTTACTGGCACCCTTATTTTTGAACATAGACTGGAAAGTTACATATCCAAACTTTAATGTTGCTGCACTTGATGTACTAGACTGCATTTATTTGTATTTTCTATTAATATTAAACCGGTGTCTGGTCTCCCTAAAAGTGCAAGTCAAAGCAATAAATCTAATCGAGTTGACTCCTACTGTCAAATTTGTCCCAAACAATCAATATGCTCTGGGAGTTTGTTTAGATGAAGTTCTCAATATGGCCGCCAGGTGACACTCAAACTTCATTTGGTGATTTAAAAACATGAAGGCTTTTAATTCATGAATGCTTCTGACCGCTGGACTCTTTTGATAAAGACACACAGGATTTTATTTCTGGGGTCCGTTCTTCATTAACACTTCTTATTAGACTAGTTTGAGATGAGCTCTGATGTCGTGCTGACGTGTGTCAAAAATCTCTTGCGATGGTAAGGCGGATGTGTCGGATTAATAAACATAAATAACAAAAACTTTATTTAAAGGGGGGGGGTGAAACACTCAGTTTCAGTCAATCTCATGTCAATCTTGAGTACCTATAGAGTACTATTGCATCCTTCATATCTCCGAAAAGTCTTTAGTTTTATCATATTTATAAAAGAAATATGGGCTGTACCGAGTCTTTCCGGAAAAAACCGAGCGCCTGGAGGCGTATCGTGTGGGCGGAGCTAAAGAATGATGAGCGCGCAAAGCGGTGACGTCCTCAAGCGTGGAGAAACCCATCTATCTCAGCTAATACAGATAATGATCAACAATCAAATCTGAGGCTGAAATAAATTGAACAGGAGAAACGGCAACATCAGGATGTCCATCTCTGTGGTATGTACTGTATTTAGGGGCCTTTGTGTGCAGTTTATGAGGACATGATTCGGTTTATGGACTATTGTATGTGACTAGACCTTAGAGGTAGCAAGCAAAACGGTTTTGCACGTCAGAGTCAGACTAGTGCGTTATACAGAACAACAATGGAGTAACCGTTAGCGCATTTGAATGACGAAGCACGCGATCGTATTGTTTACTGATGTTTACTCATGCGACGGTAGCCAATAGCAGAGACATTTGAAGTTGATTTACTCACCGGCATCTTCCAAAGCAGGACCGCTCTGTCAAAAACACACTTCTTTGGTATGATTTGGTGAAGTCCTGTGACAGCAGTGACCGTGGAAATCCACTTTGCGACGCGACTGAAGCGATGCCTTGAAGCTTCCCGTCATTTCTGCGTTCAAATCGGTTCAAATGCAGCGCTGCCTTCCCGGAATGCTGTGCTGAAGTCGCTCGATGTCACCCATAGGAATAAAGTGGAGCACATAAGTGTTCACGGACGACTGGATCTGCAGCTGAGAGACTGTTTACAGCGTGCATTTCCTCTCTCTCCCTCTAGTCACACGCGCGCACCCTTCCGGGAGAAGAGCCCGTACAGCCCATACAAGGACCTTCCGCTCTATTTAACGTCAAGTAGACCCATACTCGAAAAAAACTCGCCGAAACTTGTGAGAAACCGGAAGGAGTATTTTTAACACAGAAATACTCCATCAAACGTCCAACATTAGTTTTTGAAACTTTGTCTATGTTTAGGATGGGAATCCAAGTCTTTAAAGGTGTAAAAAGCTCAGTATGCATGAAACAGCATTTCACCCCCCCTTTAAACTATATTTATTTCATATAAAAGCAACAGAACTTACATCGTTTATCAGCAACTGCACACGAGTGTGAATCCTGTGATATCCGCCTTTGACCTCGCAGGTGTCTGATCCACTACGAGAAGAGTGAACTGTCCGGCTTGCCTGCACTTTTTTCACTCCTCCCTTCACTGCAGCCGCCTAATCTCGCCTTCATTTCAGCCGAGGCGAGGCGCATCTCAAATGAGTCTATTTACTTTGGATTGGTGACGTAATGTGTTGCTGAACTGAACTCTGGGTTCTGTCGCGTCGCTGCAGTCCTTTGAAGTCTATGGGTCACTGTGCCTATTTCTTTTACTGTCTATGATTGCAAGAGCAGAAGTTGAAGATTTCTCAACTTTTCAAGCACCAACGCAGGCTTCATCCAATCAGATCGCCCTATGCAAATACCCTAGAGCAGACGTGTGATTGGCTGTGGTCACTATGACGGTCGCAGAGCCATAGAGAGAGAGAGTCGCGACAACTCCATAGACTTCAATGGAACGTTTTTTTTTTTTTACAGCAATGGCGGCTCGTGGAGACTCTCAATAGTTCCCGGAAGTTGCAGCTACGCCATAGAGTTACAGCAGAACAGACCGTTTGTGATGCACTTTTAAAAGTTAAGATGTTTAATCAGTAAGATTTTAAATTATCAGCACATCTTAATTCCGTTTCATCCATCGTTATGGAATTAGAGAAAAGTATTCTACTTTTTTTTTTTTTTTTTTTTTTTTTTTTCCAAGTTATGGAAAGTTACAAATTAGTTAAATATAACATGTCGATGTGTAATAAAATTATTTAAAATCAATGCATTTATTGACTATTAATTACCAAAAATCGCAGTTCTGTCACTGACTAACCATTTGAATTGCCCGCCAAAGAACTTCCTGGAACTATTCGAGGTCTACATGAATCACGTGACTATCGAGTGTTTTGAACTTCTGATGTCACGACTCTCTTTCTCTATGGCTCTGGACGGTCGCACCGGCACACAGCTTCAGCCATGCCCTATACTATAAAATCATGAATATTAATAATTGGGAATCATGTAAAAAAAAAAAAAAACATTTATTATTTATCTATTTTAACATTTATGTTTTGGTCTTTTGTCTGTTTTCTTTATAAAGGTCCAGAATGTAAGTTTTTTTTGCCAGGTGGCTTGTTTATTATATGATGTCTTGCCGCCAGCCAATCGCTGCATTGCTGATCGTGGTTTCGAGTATCGATCATCTGCCCTCTTCAGTGAACACAAGAACGAGCAGTGATCTCAGATAATTTATATTTTAATCCAATCCGCAAATCTGTTTGAAGAACCAAATTAGCCAGAGATCAGTTATCACGATTAGAAGATCTGGGATCTGTCAAATCATCTCAGGTGTATTAAACGAGGTACGAAGAACGGACCCCTGAAGTGAAAGCAAGCAACAATAAAAGCAAAAAAAAAAAGTTAATACTTGTTTAAAATAATCACTTCAGCAAAGATTGCACTGTTTTTTGTTTATTTTGATAAAGGAAATGCATTTTTTGAATAAATATACTTTCATTAAAATGTTTATAAAAAAAGAAATATATATACGAATATATATATATATATATATATATATATATATATATATATATATATATATTTACACACACATATATATATATATTTACACACACACACACACACACATATATATATATATATATATATATATATATATATATTTATATTTACACATATATATTTACACATATATATATACACATATACAATTTCTTTCCAGATATATTGATGATATTCATTGCTTGAAATCAGAAGGAAGATTAGCTGTGGGTATACCATTGTTCTGCTAGCATGTTTTACAAATTACTAAGGTACTTCAACAAAAACCTTTATTTTGTCAAAAACACTGTGATCAAAATTAGAGAACAATAACCAATGCAGCACAAACCAAATTACAACTAAAATGTGATGCTTACAGCAGTCAAAAATGAGTAGGAAGTATAGAGGCCATTGCTTTGAATGAGCGCAGCACATCTGCGGCCACAGGACATCACTATATACTCACACTGCTCCGCTGTGATCTTGGTCCACTCTTCTGCCAGTCTCTTCCACAGTTCGGTAGCTGGAGTGGGTTTCTTAGCCATAACTTTGTTGCCAATGATTTTAAATAGATTTTCAATGGGGTTTAGATCAGACTCTGGGCTGGCCATTTCATTATTTCAGTGTTCTTATCTTCAAGGTACTGCTTTACCCGTTTTGCAGTGTGATAGGGGGCATTGTCTTGCTTAAATATTGCGGGCTGATTGGTAGATGCTCGCAGTGAAGGAACCACGTGTTGCTGAAGGAGGTTCTGATGAACAGGTCCTGAGGTTCTGCCTTGTAGCTGTATAATAGGCCCAACTCCTGCTGCAGAAACCTCCCCAAAACCATGCCACTCCTCCTCCATTATTCACTGACTTCTTTGGCCACTTTGGGTTCAATCTTTCCCCAGTTTGATGCCGAACATGATGTTTCCCATCAGACCCAAATAAATTAAACTTGCATTTATCACTAAAATGAACTTTGGACCAGTTTTCCTCTGTTCACACAACATGCTCCTCAGCAAAGGTTAGTCTAGTCTTTTGATTCTTTCTGCTGATGAGAGGCTTGGTCACTGCAGAGTGAGCTTTCAGTCTGAATTCTCTTAAATGACAAGACACTGAATGGCCAAACAGATCCTTACTGTGTTCAGCTCTGAACTGGTGAGTAATTCCAGCTGCAGTGTTGAACCGATTCCACATTGAAAGTTTCCGCATTGTCCTTTCCTCTCGTTCATTGGTCTTGTGTTTTTTGGGTACTTGAATGAATTAGTTTCTTTGTAAAGCTTCAATATTCTACAAATTATAGATTTGGAATGACCAACTTCTTTTGCAATAGCTGAAAGAGTCATCCCTTTGGGCTTCATCTGGACAGCCTGGTGTCGTAGGGTTTCAGTCACCTTAGAGTGGCTTGCCATCTTACAAAGTCAGTGAAAATTGGAAAGTTTTCTTTAAGTTAAATAGGGTTTGCCAGATTATTACGGAAATCAGCACCAAGTGCCAGATAACACCCAAAGCTTGACGGTATCTGAAAGTGTTCTCTAATTTTGACCAGCGTTATTTTTTAATTGTCTTATTTAAGTTGTAATACTGTACTTCAGAATATATTTAACTTGTGAAATATGCTTAAAAACCGCCCTTCTGCTCCTGTTAGGATCATTTAAAAAAGGACTAAGCAGCGACCTTGAAATTTGGGAAACTGTATGTTGTTCTCTAATTTTGATCTCTACTATATATATATCTATCTTTGAAGGTGATTTTATATTTATATCTTTAATATTGGCTTAACAGTATTAACAATAATTGATATTTTATTATATAATATGATGTATCATTTTAAATATGGTTTTATTATTAATAAGGTGATTATCTCTAAGGTGAACACCCAATGCAATAAAAGCTATTAAACATCTGAATCTAATCTGGTCATGTCACCAAATGGATTTATTTCATGGTAATTATTGTGTCTTTAGCCCAAATAGCAAATGTGCCTTTTACCCCAAATACTTTTACATGTTCTTCTGTTATTGAAAAACTGTTGCTTGAGCAAAAGTGAAAATCATTAAGAAGACCTTCGTCTTAAAGTGTAGACAATCATTTTAATTTAATCGAGTAGACAAATAATTAGCAAAGAAACCATTTGAATTATTTCTGTTTTTGTTTCTCAGTATCAACCTCAGGAAAAGAAAGAGAGCAGCTTCTCCAGTGTCCGACTGTTTGGCCATAAGGAGTAACAACCCCACGCATGAGCACCCACAATTCAGTGCTGGAGCAGTGACCTTTGACCCTGTGTGAGTATCACAAGAACACTGAATGCACAAATTTAAAGCTTTTTAACAAGTACAAGTCACAAGTGGAAGTTGTGATGCAAATAAAGAAATCTAGGGATGCACAATATTATCGGCACAACATCGAAATCGGCCAATAATTGCTTAAAATATAAAAATATAAAAATTATGCTGATATGCCTTGCCGATATGATACCGTGTTGATATGCGCCTGCAATAACTCACAAGGTGTGCTATAGCGATAAGATCATGTCATTCTTGAAGTGAAAATAAGCAAATACATTGCATGTGTGGTGATTTATATTGAAAGTTTTTAAATGCTGGCTTGAATTTGTGAATGTGCGTACGGAAGGACGTAACCGTCAATGCAGAGTTACGAGGTCTTCACAATAAAACTTGCCCAAAATTAGCCCAATCGCGTCTCCCCACTCAATAGTGTGTGCGGTAGAAACTCGTCCGTTCCTAGTGCCAGCCCGCTACAATGCAATATATACATATGTATACGTATAGAATTACAGGATTTCAAAATATCTGTCTTGGCGAGTGTTCACACAAACATTATCTCTGTATCAAGTGCAAATTTGGTTACCTGTTGTGGAAAAAACATCTGGGGCCGTATAGTGTTGGGCAAGCTACTTGGAAAATGTAGTGAGCTAAGCTACCAGTTACTCTACATTAAATTAAGCTTCACTACACTGAAGCTAACCCCTCTGGGAAATGTAGCAAGCTAAGCTACAGCAACTTGGCAAAAGTAGTTTACTACATCTAAGCTACTTTTTATTTATTTAATTTTATATTGAACCCACTTCATTCAAATCAATGCTATTTCAGTGATCAATAAAAGTCAAGCATATAGACACACATTTTTTTTAGTTATACAAAAACTGTCCGAAATCAATTCGGCAACAAAAACATGTGATCCATAATATTAACACAACCAGGGGCCTATTGCACAAAACTAGGATAAGGGATTAAGCCGGGATATCTTGGTAATCTTGTCATTTTTATGCAAAATTTAGTACACAGCTGTCATGTAAACATACCCTGAAGGCAACTCATACCAAGAACGTTAACGATAATGAAAGATAACTGCATATTAGTGGATAAATTGAGCCAGGATCACCAAAATATCCCAGCTTCATCCCTTATCCTAGTATTGTGCAATAGGCCCCTGTGAGTGAGTGAGTGAGTGAGTGAGTGAGTGAGTGAGTGAGTGAGTGAGTGAGTGAGTGAGTGAGTGAGTGAGTTCATCTGTATGTGTATGATATGCATACACAACTGTGTGTTAGCATTTATGCTCAATTTAGACTTGGGCACTTTTGCAGGACAAACTGTAAGTAATTTACAACTCAACTTGTACAAAAAATTTCCAGTCCAGAAAGTACAGTAGCAAAATAATTAAGACCTGCTCCAAACAGTACCAACATGGCAAAAACAAAACTGTGTGTGTGTGTGTCTCCCACACACATGAAACAAGTTTTGTTCATTCATTCATATCAAGAGGTGGCCAGGCTGGACCCCGATACCTTTAACAAGAGGTGTTTATTCAAGAGACACAATAGATTTTAAAACCCTGCAGTTTCTCTTTTGTCACCGCGCGGACGATGCAACAGTGAATTGAGCGTTAGGGGAAAAAAAAAACGTCAACTAGATAGTGCGAATGTGCACGTGCCTATCCCGTCTTTACGCGCTCACTGCCAAAGGAGTACTTTGAAAGGCTCGTGCACGCATCTGTGCGCGTCTGCGCGAGTCAGAAAGGAACGTAGAAAGTGAAGTATATCCGCGTTCTTATCAGTTGTGTTTCCAATTTGAGCTTGATCCTCAGAAATGCTTGGGAAAATGTAACGTTAGCTTGTGTGGACGCTACCGCACTACATGATCAACAGAAGAGCTTTGCTTCTGAAAAGCTATTTCATTGAGAAAAAAGCGACGCTACCACCAAGCTACTGAAAAATGTAGTTAAGCTAGTAGCGTCACTACTTGTAGCGACGCTACTGCCCAACACTGGGGCCGTATTCACAAAACTTGCCGATTTAGGGGAAACTTAAAAATAATGGCTGTGTCAGTCCTATTTTTAGGACCCCTACATTTTTTGCTCTAAGAGTATTTCAAAAAGCATTTTAACACTAAAACTAGCTCCTAAATCCATGAAACGTTAGGAGTAGTCAAGAGGACTCCTTAGTCACTGACCAAATCACTAACAATCAGAGATGTATAAAGTACTAGAGACTTGAGTAAAAGTACAAGTGCTCTATCAAAAAAGTGACTTGAGTAGAAGTTGAAAACCTCTTTAAGCATCACACTTAAGTAGAAGTACTAAAGTATTAATTATTATGCAAGTAGTTTATTTAAAAATGTACTACTCAAGTACTGAAAGTAAAAGTACAAGTATTGTGTTATGTAGTTATTAAAGACAGTAGTCAAAAGTTTGAACATCATATTTCATTATCAAAACGTTTATTTTGACTAATAGTCTAATTTTCTACCATATACAATTGAATACAATTAACAGCTAGCTAACGACAACTTGCTTTGCACTGTTCTCTTTCACCTCACTCCATTCTAAACCAGGCTAAATAATTTTTTTAGGCAATTTTTCTACACATGGTCATATAAATAACCTGAAAACACTGTAGTTCATTAAGATTAAATCTTACTAACCACTCTTACTAAATCAAATATAAGCACACGTATATTCTTATTTCAAGAGATGTTTTGAGTAAACGATTTGTTTGTAAAACTTTACAATATGGTTTGATTAGTTGCCATTACATTAGTTAATGTATTAGAATAATAACTAACATGAACTAACCATGATCAATACATTCGTTACTGTATTTGTTAATCTTTGTTCATCTTAGTTCATAAAAATACAGCTGTTCATTGTTTGTATGTTACTTCACAGTGCACATTAACAATGTAAACAAACAGAGAGCAATTTAAGGGGAAGACAGCGCTCGTGTTGTTAGACAGTGAATGTGTGCGCACGGCCAGGTGCGTTCTCTCTCACAAATGTGCCTTGACAAGCACAGCAGTTATTCTATTCTACATCACTCACCGAACAAAAAAGGCTTTGGCGGCTAAAACAAAAGGCAGAACAGGAGCACGCGCAGTCTTCTTAAATCGCTTGATTCGCTCAATGATGTGCCAGCTTCATCAAACCTGCCATCTACCGTTCTGGCAGCGGTAAATTATGTGGGTTTGGAATGGAATGATTAGTAGCATTTTTATAATTGTAACGAGTAACTATGCAGCACATTAAAAAAGAGTAAAAGTATTAAACTCATGGAAAATATGTACTGAAGTAAAAGTAGGAGAAACAAATAATACTCTAGTAAAGTACAGATACCGCCTTTTAGTACTTAAGTTCAGTAGTGAAGTAGTTCTACTTCGTTACTATACATCTCCAAACAATCCTAATAGCTGTTGCCACATTCCGACCAAAGACAGTATTTATTTCTATTTTTTTGACATTTGTCATTTTTTGACAGATATTTTTGCCTGATTCCAACAAATCACATAAATTTGAAGATTGTTTTAGGGATGCACCGATACCATTTTTTTTCTGAACCAATCCAATCCGATATTAAAAATTGAGTATTGGTCGATACCGATACAATACAGTTTTGTTTAAAAATTATACTGTATAAACTGTATATACTTTTGTATACAGTGTGAGTGGTGCTTGCGAGTGGCAACACTAGGGCCGTTTATGCAAAACAGGGCAATCCCTATGTCTGTACAATGATGTGGAGTTGAGATATGGCTTATTTATATGTTTGTATGGTTGATAGGGTACTCGAAATGGTTGATAGGGCGAAGTTAGGAAGCTGTGATGTCATGATACAACAACTGATACAATACCGTTTTGTTTAAAAATTATATAGAGAATTTCTATAGCTCAGTGTGTTGAACTGATAGTCACTCTTTTGTGAGTTAAACACAATACACTAAATACAGACAACTTCATTATAAAGAAAACAACAACCTAAAATTATATATAAAACTTGCAATCTATGACAAAAATACTAAACTAGATTAGTGGAAAATTTGGCAGCATAAGTTACTCCTGAAAAATCACGAGTGCACAATAATTGTATAAAATCTAAACATTTAGTGGGGAACAAATAAAGAAAACCATTAAAGTGAATAAGTGTAGCTCTAAATCTGGTCAAATGTTACACGTTGTTGTAAAATAGCCTACATTCATGAAAAACAAGTAAATATATTTATAAAAATAGGGCCTATATACTAAGAAATTACATTATTTTAAATGTATAGCTATTTTTTTTTAATGAGACAGCAACATATTCTAGATAGGCTAATAATAATCTCATAGCACAAAAGTATTATAATACGAGCGGCACAAAGCGTGTATGCGCATCCCATGGGCAGGATGATCCGCTTGATGCAACATGGAGTCACAGCTCTGTCCGCATTGAGAAGTTCAAAACACAAAGGAAAGACATATTGACGGGTATTGTATCTATACAATATTTTATTAAGCTGTTTGTTTTACAGTTTAACATATCAGTTACTGTGTGTGAAGAACAATACAATATCTAGTCCAGTGTTGTGATCTAACAGTAGGGGTGTAACGATACACTCGTGTCACGATTCGATATGTATCTCGATACTGAACTCACGATACGATATGTATCCCGATATTTTAAGCCAAAATAAAGGTTTTTTTATTTTTTTACTTAATATTATATTATTTGCGTTTTATTATCAGGACCCACAAATATTATACATTATGTATAGTTGTTGTATGATTCTATGTAATAAGATGATTAATGTAATAATGTCACTGAAACTCTAAACTTAATTTTTTTTCCCCCTCACACATTATTCACACTTTCAATATAGGCAGTATCTCTCCCCATGCCTGCTGTGCCCTGCCTCTCCCTATTAATGCTATTATTGCGGTATGTAAGAATGAACCATCTGAAATGCTTTGAATAATCATACCACTAAAACTAAATGGGATCTGGTTATTTAAATGATGTTTGCACGTTCACTAAGGACTGTCGCTTTAAATGATGTTTGCGCTTTAACTGTGAGGAGCGCCGTTCCGGCAGCGTGTGCACTTCAGATGATCAATACAATCCGCCACAGCTCTAATCGCAAGAAAGCTCGTCAAAATGGCCGCTCTCAAACTGTAAACGTTTAGCTCATCCAAGAACTTAAATTCTGCATTTCCTCTCTTTCATGTTGTTTTCGCGCGTCACGCTATCATTTGAACGTCCGTGTTTACTACAGTATGTGCGTTTTGTTAAAAATTTTCATCACATAAAGCCATTGTGTCTCTTCAGAAGACTTGAAGACTAAAGAGCATTTGGATTAGACACTCGATTAGTTATTTTTACATGCCTTTGTGACATTCTTTGCATCTTTTAAGTTTGAGAGGAATGGACTTTAAAAATGGAGGGACATAAATCCCTCAGGTTTCATAAAGAATATCTTCATTTGTGTTTGGAAGTTTAATTAAAATAAACAACATGATGGTGACTACATGATGACAAAGTTTACATTTGTGGTAGCCTTCATTTGTTTATTTGTGTTTGGGTGAATTATACCTTATAAATAGGGCTACACCAAGTTGAGCCTTGGATAAAACAACTCTATATCGCGAATCGTTATCGCCACGATAGATAGAAATCTGTTTGAAAGAGCAAACACTTATTTCTACGTGTGGTTTGATTTTCACATTAGACATATTTAAATTTTTATTTATTTTCAAAAGGTTTTGTGTCTCTGTGCATCTTAATGTGTTTTCAGTGGATGGAGAGCTGATCAGATCAGAGATGTGTCCTGTCTCAGCACATCCTCCTTCTGTCAGAAACACATCAGTCCTCATGACACAGAAGCAGCCCTGCAGCTCGACTCTCACCAACCAGTGCTTGATGATCTTCAGAGAGTCAAAGACCAGCACAAAACCAGCATGAAGAGCAGATATGAGAGCGTATTTGAGGGAATCAAACTACAAGAGAATCAGACGCTCCTGAACAGGATTTACACACAGCTGTACATCATAGAGGGAGAGAGTGAAGGAGTGAATGAAGAACATGAGGTGCTACAGATGGAGAAAAGCTACAAGACACTCCAAGACACTCCGATCAACTGCAATGACATCTTCAATCCTTCACCTGAACTAGGATATGAGGAGAAGAGAAGAGAGAAGAAAGACAAAATCAAGACTGTTCTTACTAAAGGCATCGCTGGAATCGGAAAAACCGTCTCTGTGCAGAAGTTCATTCTGGACTGGGCCGAGGGAAAAGCCAATCAGGATGTAGATTTCATGTTTGTGCTTCCATTCAGAGAGCTGAACTTGATTAAAGATCATCAGTACAGTCTTCACCGACTTCTGCTGGACTTTCATCCTGAACTTAAAGATCTGGACTTGAAGATTTATGATGACTGTACAGTTGTGTTCATCTTTGATGGTCTGGATGAAAGCAGAATTACACTGATGTTTTCAGACAGTGAGAGAGTTCATTATGTGACTGAGACTTCATCAGTGGGTGTGTTGATGTCAAACCTCATGAAAGGAGATCTGCTTCCCTCTGCTCTCCTCTGGATCACCACCAGACCAGCAGCAGCCAATCAGATCCCCTCTAACTACATCAACCGTGTGACAGAAATTCAGGGATTCAATGACCCTCAGAAGGAGGAATATTTCAGGAAGAGAATCAGTGATGATCATCAAGCCAGCAGAATCATCTCACACATCAGAAGAGCAAGAAGCCTCCACATCATGTGCCACATACCTGTCTTCTGCTGGATCTCAGCCACTGTGCTTCAAAACATCCTGAATCAAGATCTCAGTGCAGAAATCCCTCAAACTCTGACTGAGATGTACATTCACTTCCTGCTCATTCAAACTAGTATGAGGAACCAGAAGTATGAAGAGAGAGATCCGGTGAAACTCCTGCAGTCCAACAGAGACGTGATTGTGAAACTTGCTGAACTGGCTTTCACTCAGCTGATGAAGGGCAATGTGATGTTTTATGAGGAGGACCTGAGAGAGAGCGGCATAGACGTCACTGACGCCTCAGTGTATTTTGGGATCTGCACTGAGATCTTTAGGGAGGAATCTGTGATTTATCACAGGAAGGTCTACAGCTTTGTACATCTGAGCTTTCAGGAGTTTTTTGCAGCACTGTATGTGTTTTTCTGCTATTTACACAAGAACAGTGACGTTCTGAAAATGTTCCTGTCAGGAAAGTCCAGAACTCAGTGTGGGAATGTTCCTCTGGATGTGTTTCTGAAGGGAGCAATGAATATAGCCTTGCAGAGTAAAAATGGACAACTGGATCTTTTCCTTCGATTCCTTCATGGCATCTCACTGGAGTCCAATCAGAGACTCTTACAGGATCTGCTGATTCACACAGAGAACAACCCAGAGAGCATCAAGAAAATAATCCACAATCTCAAACGAGGTCAAAAAAACAATGTCAGTCCTGAAAGATGGATGAATCTGTCACACTGCTTGATTGAAATGAAAGATAATTCTGTTGTTGAAGAAATGCAGAAATTTTTAAAATCTGGAACAAAAAACAAACGTCTTTCTCTTGCAAAATGTTCAACTTTGGCAAACATGATCTTGATGTCAGAGGAGGTGATGGATGAGTTTGACCCTAAAAAGTACAAGATGATATCACAAGAGGGTCAAAGGAGACTGTTACCTGCTGTGAGAAACTGCAGAAAAGCTTTGTGAGTATGAAATATGTACATAATGCCCCCATGTAGTCTAATAGGGTTTTCCTCTGATAAATCTACTGTAATGACAAAATTTTTTGAATTGTATTTCATTTATTTTTGTTTTAGAAATTAGGAGTGTCCACAGATTAAAACAAATAACTAAAATAATTAGATTTAAAACCACTGTACTACTTAAAGCAACTGGTGGCCACACGAGTTACTTGTTGCTACTTTTGATATGGACATCATTCCATTTTTTAAACTTAAATCTTTAAGTGAATTTTGCTGATTGAAGACCAGAATGTTAGTCAACATGATATTTCATGGTAATGTTGGTAACCTAAGGAAGTGATGCGATCTGGTGGAAACATCAACACACTAGCATTCCTTTTAACCAGAGTATTCTCTTTGTTCAGATTAACAGCCTTGAATCTCAATGATCAGCATTGTGAAATTGTGGCTTCAGCTCTACAATCACCAAACTCCCCCCTGAGAGAGCTGGACCTGAGTAACAATGACCTGCAGTATTCAGCAGTGAAGCTGCTCTGTGCTGGACTAAAGAGTCCAAACTGCCAACTCACCATACTGAGGTTTGAATTTCACATTCATTAATGCGTTAATAATAATGTGCAATTTTTAATTTATATCTCCTTTATATACACCAAACTCACGTTCTCTTTCGTGCTTGAACGAACAAAAACACACACAATTATCCTTAAACGAACTAAATTGCGAACGAGGTATGTGTGTGATCCACACCATGAGCAGCAGAGGACACTAGCTGATCTGAAGGTGACCCGAGCACATTTGACCCCCAAAGTCTTGTTCAATTGACTAGTAGAATCGCTCCGTACTGTGCCTGGGCACAAATATTTTTATTTTATTTTTATTTGGTGCTTTCTAGACTGAAAAGACTGTTTTGTCTCATGGGGAAGAAAGACAACAATTCCCAGAATACTTCGCTGCCCTACAAGGCCACTCCCAAAGCCACTGCAGCAAAATCCTCATGAACCTCATGAATCCTCATAATCCCTTAAATCAACATTGCTGGTGTTTATATGAGTCCACACTCAGAGTGTTAAAGGTAACACCGAATCAGTGTTGAAGTTAATGAGATAATTAAGTGATGATTAAGCATTAATGATTGAGCAATTAATTGCACACCTGCTGTTAATAAGCTGTTAGAGGATATAAGGAAAGATAAACACGACTGACAATGTGTTCAAACAATGCTTCATGCCACAATGCATTCTGGGAGCCATGGATGAGTTTAGCATGATGCTCCCAGAATGCATTGTGGCATGAAGCATGTTACCATTGTTGAGATTCATAGGCTGAATCTTGAGGTCTGTGTGTGAGTAAAGCTCAACAGGAGTTTAAAGTGCTCAGTGTACAATCTGTTATAAAACGTATTCAACTTTTCTGGTTTAAAACCATCCTGGATCTTTTCTAGAATAAAACAAGGTAAAACTACTTTTTAAATAAACTAATTTAAATACATTTAGGTTAATAATGGGTCTGGGGCCGTATTCACAACACATCTTAAGGCTAAAAGTATCTCCTAACATGTTGATTTAGGAGAAACTCTTAAAGTCATGTCAGTCCTAATCTTACTTTACTAAGAGTATTTCACAAAGCATTTTAGCACTAAAAATAGCTCCTATGTCCACAAAACGCTAGGATTAGTCAAGGAGACTCCTAAGACACTAAGACCAAATCACTAAACAATCCTAATGGCTGTTGCCAAAATCCGCCCAAAGACACTATACAACATTGAGGCAATATTGATAATTAATGTATCTTTAATAAAAATAAATGTCAGATTACCTGTGGTAGTTGTTTTACGAGTTCATACTTGCAAATGATTGAATAAAGTAAAACAATATGAGCGTATTTGGCGTGCTGTCCAAAGCGATTGAGGGCTCCAAGCTCTGAATCCAAACCCAGAGTTCTGCCCCGAATCGCAGACCGAGAGTGAGTGGAGAGATTGTGAGAGTTAGCAAAGATTCTTATTGGAATCTAAAGCGGCACATTTCCAGAAAGCACGAGGATGTGCTACGCAAACATGTCAGTGCAGCAAAAGGTGAGCTATAGCCTACCATTCTATAATTAATTCATACATAAATAGTACGGTTGGACGTTGTGTTGTATGGAGCCCTGGTCTCATGACATGCAGACAAAAATATCATGGCCATTGGACACAAATTAAGAATTCGTTCTCTCATTTCTAAATGGTAGGCACTAGGGCTGCACGATTAATCGAAATCGAACCGCAATCGCGATTTGGCTTGTGTGCGATTATGAAAGCTCAAAGGCTGCGATTTTAATTAAAAAGCATCAGGAGTCAAACATCTTCACAAACTAATGAAGCGTTCATAAACCTGTTCAACAAAAGACAACGTTTAATAACATGTTTTACCTCACTTCATATCATCAGTCGAGTGTTTGTGAGCTGATGTGGCTTCTCATCAGAGTGAGGCAGACGATGCGTTATTTTATAGCATTCTATGTCAATCAGCACTGCATTATAATATACTTTATTATTATGAAAATACCCTTGACGGCTTGAAGAACTCGAATTCACCATATTTTGCTGCAGTCGTGTTTATTGTTGTCTCTATCTTCTGTTTACATCGCGTTAGCTTCACATCATGGATTTCCTGAAAACTAACGTCAATTACTTCTCTGAGGCAAATGTGGCGTTTTCCACTCGAGGGCGCCCTCTGGCTTTCAGTATGAATTTAAAACTTTGGGGTAATTATTACTAAGAAAATAATGCTTAATACATCTTAAAACTTAATAAACTTTAAAAAATTATAAATTTGTTGGACAATCCATGTTTTTCTTCAATGTACAGGAGTTTTTTCCCCGACAGTGGATGCACAAGAGGTTCATATTTCATATTAAAGACAGACTTTAAGAATAACTCCTTAGGCTTAGACCTTTCTACTGTTTTTAGTCATAGGCTGTCTGCATATTAATAAGTAACCCAGCAGTTTTTTTTTTGTGTAAAATGTTTTCTGTAAAATATTACAAAAATAATAATAATAATAATTAGTATTGGTATTATATTGTTATATTTATTCTGACATACTCTTTTTTTTATTTGTAATTATGAAAATGTTATTGTAATGGTAAGATTTCTTATTTTTACAAATATTTTTAGCAGTAATAATAATCATAATATTTTTTATTAGTCATATTAATATAAAAACACAAAATGTTATGTACACACACTTTTCATTTGTAAAAAATTATAATAACAATAATCGCATTTTAAATCGCAATCGCAATTTTACCCAGAATAATCGCAATTATATATTTTCCCCAAATCGTGCAGCCCTAGTAGGCACGAATTAAATTTGTTCCCACAACTTCTTAATTCGTTGTCCCCCCAAGATGTCAATCTTGAGTACCTCTAGAGTAGTATTGCATCCTTCATATCTCCGAAAAGTCTTTAGTTTTATTATTTTAATAAAAGAAATATGGGCTGTACCGAGTCTTTCCGGAAAAAAAACGAGCGCCTGGAGGCGTATCGTGTGGGCGGAGCTAAAGAATGTCGAGCTCGCAAAGTGGTGACGTCCTCAAGCTTGGACAAACCCATGGCTATCAATCTCAGCTAATAGATACATGATCCAGAATCAGATTCGGAGGCTGAAATAAATTGAACAGGAGAAACAGCAACAACAGCAGGACGTCCGTCTCTGTGGTATGTACTGTATTTAGTGGCCTGTTAACATTTGTGTGTCTTTACTCGCAGTTTATGAGGACATGATTCGGTTTATGGACTATTGTATACGACTAAGTTAAACCTTAACAGTAGCAAGCAAAACGGTTTTGCACATCAGACTAGTGTAACGTTATACAGAGAACAACAATGGAGTAACCGTTAGCGCATTTGAATGACGAAGCACGCGATCGTGTCGTTTACTGATGTTTACATACGCGAAGATAAGCAACAGCACAGACATTTGAAGCAGTTTTACTCACCGGCTGCTTCCAAAGCAGGACCGAAGCTTTATCGCTGGGACCGCTCCGTCAAAAACACACTTCTTGGAGTGTGTAGATCCACTTTGTGATGCTACTGAAGCGATGTTGTGAAGCTTCCCGTCATTTCTGCGTTCAAATCGGTTCAAATGCAGCGCTGCCTTCCCTGAATGCTGTGCTGAAGCGTTGAAGTCGCTTGATGTCAAAGTGGAGGAATGAAGTGGAGCGCAGCACAGACTATAACCGCCATAAGTGTTCACGGACGACTGGATCTGCACCTGAGAGAGTGTTTATGGGCATGCATTTCCTCTCTCGCTCTAGTCACGCGCGCGCGCCCTACCGGGAGAAGAGCCCGTACGGCCCATACAAGGACCTTCCGCTCTTATTAACGTCAAGCCGACCCATACTCGAGAAAAACTCGCCGAAACTTGTGAGAAACCGGAAGGAGTATTTTTGACACAGAAATACTCCATCAAACGTCCAACATTAGTTTTTGAAACTTTGTCTATGTTTAGGATGGGAATCCAAGTAGGGATGCACCGATCATGATTTTACATGGCTGATTCCGATACCGATTTTTTTTTCAAGCAAAGTGGCCAATTCCGATACCGATTTCCGATTTTATTTTATTTTAAGCAACAAACAATAAAGAAAGAAAGTATACATGAACAAGATGTTTATTTGTTATTTAATAGGCCAATTTGGCTTTTGGCCAATGAAAATGCAGTGTGCAATCTGAAATTAATAGGAAATTAAATTAGGTTGAACCTATTTTAAAAATTAACATTACCTATTAACTTTAACATATGCACATTCTGCAATCCAAACAAAGAATTAACTTAAATCAGCATTTGTTTTTAAATTCAGTTTAAAGGGGAAAAAAAGCCTTTACCAGTTAAATTAAAATAAATAATTAAATTAAATAATTTTAAAAAGTTTATAATTGTTCCAAAAATGTTAAATCAAATAATGTTTAGTGCAACGAAAAAAACAAGGAAAACAAAGATGCTACAGCAAATTAATTCGATGTAATTAAGGTAAGGTAAAATAAAAAATAAAATAAAAATGATCATCCTTAACTGATAGTATTTCACTTCAAAAGTGCATGGATGTTCTTTTTTTACAAACAGAAGCATTTCGGCTCTCACAAGTTAGTCTGTTTCGTTTCTCTTCCAACACGAGAGAAGCTGAGCTGAACAAGTGCTCACTATCTACACTTGTGCACGGCGCAGAGAGGAGCAACTTCAGCGAGTGCAGGAAAGCGGCTCTTACCGTATTTGTGTGCCCGTACACCAACGGCTGTTTGCTTCTTGGTATCTGTGCTTCAGACAGGTAGCTCTGCATTTCCAGTCCTGATCGCATATTGCAAAATACTTCCACACAAGTGACGTTCGCGAATGATTGTATTTGTAATATAAGCGTATGTGGATTGCGCAAGCGGGCGCACTTCCGGAAAAATCGGCGGAAAGAAAAAAAAAAACCCGCCGGTTGCCGGTCGCGCGCTAGAAGCAAAAACCGGCCGGTTCCGATTTTGGGCCGGTCAACCGGTGCATCCCTAAATCCAAGTCTTTAACAGTGTAAAAAGCTCAGTATGTATGAAACAGCATTTCACTCCCCCCCCCCCCCCCCCCCCCCCCCTTAAGATTGTTCACAACAGCCAATCATGTTAGCATAATGCTAACAACATGCTAATCATGTTAGCATAATGCTAACAACTTGCTAATCATGTTGCTAGCATCATGCTAATCATGTTAGCATCACGCTAACATCATGCTAATCATGTTAGCATCATGCTAACAACTTGTTAATCATGTAAACATTATGCTAACATCATGTTGCTTGGCTTTTTTGCATCACAAATGCCACAGGGCCCCGAGTTTTGCCACGGCAAGCACCACTCACAATTTCTTCAGGAATTGTACTTTCTAGCGATTGAGGGCTCCAAGCTCTGAATTTATCCCAAACCCAGAGTTCTGCCCCGAATCGCAGACCAAGAGTGAGTGGAGAGATTGTGAGAGTTAGCAAAGATTCTTATTGGAATCTAAAGCGGCACATTTCCAGAAAGCACGAGGATGTGCTACGCAAACATGTCAGTGCAGCAAAAGGTGAGCTATAGCCTACCATTCTATAATTAATTCATACATAAATAGTACGGTTGGACGTTGTGTTGTATGGAGCCCTGGTCTCATGACATGCAGACAAAAATATCATGGCCATTGGACAAATTAAATTTGAATTTGAATTGAATTTCGTTTCCATGAATTAAGAATTCGTTCTCTCATTTCTAAATGGTAGGCACAAATTAAATTAATTCCCACAACTTCTTAATTCGTTGTCCCTGGTTAAGTAAATCGTGGCCACGTTTACATAATTTGTTCTCTTATTTTATTAAAACTGCAACGGATTATACAATGTGGCCACGATCGAATTAGAATGAGGAAACAAATTATTAAAATATGCTGACGGGCGGGAACGAATTGTTAATTCGTTATGAAATCATAGGGCTGGACGATATGGCCAAAATTCATATCACGATATTTTTCTTAATTTCGGTCGATACGATATAATTCCGATATCGATATGAACTATATAAAAGCTTTAGAAAAAACTACTAAGAACTGCCACAAAGGATGTCCGTACCTACAAACTTCTGAAAAATGTATTTGCCAAGTCTATGAATAGTCCTCCTATAAAACTATATAATTTTTTAGAAATAAAACCAGTACAAATAAATTAATGTTCACCTTTTATTTGTATTTAGCCTTTATATGAACAAGAAATGTGAAATCAACATCAAATAAACATAAGACTCTCACTTTATTAATATTAATATCTTTAAGTTTAAACTATAATATAGGCTGATTATATTATTCTTAATATAGATTAAACAAAAGTGCTTCAGCCAGGATTCAGATATTCAGAATATTCTAGCGGATGGATCTTCTTCAGATGGTGGATCTGCTTCGCAGCGTACAGTGCTCCTATGCCGCAGACGCAGTTTATTGAGCATTTTCTTTTAAGCTTTAAATTTCAGTGAAGAACAATTCATAGCGCTCTATTTTCCATTTATGCAAAATTATAGCATATATTTAATGCTGCAGTTTTTTTATTTAAAAATGCAGTAAAAAACGTAATACAGTGAAATATTATTCTGATGTACATCATCTGTTCACTACGTGAATATATAGTAAAGTGTCATTTATTTCTGTGATCAAAGCTGAATTTATCATCATTTCTCCAGTCTTCAGTGTCACTCATCATTCTCATATTAGGATTTGATGCTCAACAAACATTTATGATTATTATCAGTGTTGAAAACAGTTTTGTTGCTCATGATGCTCCTTCATTGCTTTCATATATTGTCGCAATCGTCTGACTCTCGATCGTCACCTTTCAGCTCATAACGATTGTTTTCCTTCAGCTGCAGCTCCAGCGCGACAGTAAGTTTCTACGAATCCGCTTTTGGACTTTCTGTGAGAGCGCCCTCCTCATATTTAGATACGAATAAAATGACAGGTCATACATGGATAATTTTTTGTCTCTGAAATTAAATCTTGATGTATTCACGTTGGTTTCTATGTATAGGCTACACTTGCCCGTAACCTCAAGAAGCGCGCAATCAACCGAGGTTAGAGAAAGCGGTCTATAGCGTCCCTGTTAACTTGCCCGCCCTCGCTCCAGGTAACGCCGTTTCGAATCCCGCTCGGAGCGGGTCGACTAGGACCGGTGAGACCCAGTAAATGTGCGGGGGATGAAAATACACTTTATTAAAAGTGCGGGGGACACGCCGAACCACTTCCACCCCACTGAGTTAACGTTTGTCTTTCTTCTCTTATCAACTATTTCTTTCTCCTTACTTGTGGAAGTTCGTTCAGTCACATTTGTGTTGCGGTCAGGGAAACTCTTTTTGTAGCTAAAACTTGCCGCGTTGGATCTATCAGCCTACTACTGCTGAGCACTGACTGTGTTTCTGTGGTGTACGTCATCGCGCAAGTAGCCAATCATGTTCTGCTCTTTCTGACGGCTGCGCCCTGAACGTCAGTCAGTGAGGAATGCTGTAATGGCTGTAATGTATTTATCGAAATATCGGAAATGTGTTTAAAAATCATATCACCGTTATTGAAACAAATTATATCGCGATATATATTGATATTGAATTATTGTCCAGCCCTATGCAATCATCATATCAATTTAACTAAAAATAAGCTATAGCCAACACAAAATGAATTGAACAAAATTGTAGCTCATATTTTGTTTTTAAGTTAGACAGAGGTTATTAAACCACTTTATATATATATATTTACAAGTTATTTTTTAAAAATCTGACCTTCGTAATTGGGTAGGCCTATAATTTAAATGTAGGCAACAGTAAATGTCACATTTGTTCTTTACACAAAAAACAACCAATCAAAGGGAGATTAAGAATTTATTTCCTCTCCTGCGTCCCCAGATTCCCCATTCCCCAGAAAGAATGTAGATGACACATTTTTTGATGATTTTTGATGATTGATGACGCAAAATCTTCAGCATCCCGAGTGGTTCTTCCAGTGCTGAGCGCATCCTTTCTGCTGCTGGATTATTGTCCCGGGCACACCGCATGAGCCTGAAACCTAATACATTGTCCAAAGTAATGTTTCTAAAAGTAAATTCTAAAGTAATATAAAGATCGTGACGTTTTTAATAGACAACATTTCCCGTAGTTTTGGTCTATTTAAATTTAGAATGCGTTTCTTTTATTAACACCAGTAAATGATCCGGTAATTTGATACTTTGATAACCCAGATGTGTTTTGTGAAGTTCTATATACATTTCTTCTTGTGTGCTTTTGTTTAATTTACATGTTTGTTTAGCAACAGAATGTTCATGGAAATAAAATAACACAAATCAAATATACTTTTTCAGTTTTTGCAATTTATAGGCAAATTTGCCAAAGGGCTGGCATATTTTTTAAACTGATAAAGTTAATTTAATGCATTTAAATTAATAAAAACTAGGCTACAGACTGTCACTCCAAAATTACTGCTTGTCTATTCATAACCACTGTATTTGATACATTTATTCAAGAAATTCATTACAAACAGAAAGCTGTAAGCCTACTACAGATCAATTTCATGTCGGAGCAGGATCTGAGGGGGATTTCTTTCAACGGTGAGCTTGAGCGATTCATGAGCAATGCGGTCGCTTGGGCTGTGAGCGTTCGAGTGGCACGCGCTGGCATAGAGCGGGATATTGAGCGGAGCGTCACACCTTATTCAGCTCACATGAGCTTCAGCTCCTCTGTCATATCTATGCCCCTGTCAGTTCACATGAGGGAGGGATTGTTTTGAAAGCGGCAAACGGGATGATTCTCTCACAGGGCTCTTAAACGTCTTTTTCAAACAAACACAATGATTGTTTTCTCATCCACCTGCGATTGATTGGGCTATTATTTTTGAATTACATGGCCTGCACGGTCAGCCGATAGGTGCGAACAGCGCGCGCACTTTTGAGTGCACCCTTATAATGTGAAGTCAAGAGGGTGTGACTAGCGCAGATCAAGAAAGGAATATTATTTCACTATTTGGGATTACTCGGCCTGCTGACTGGCTTACGTTTTGGTAGCCTGTCTGGAAAACACACAGCACCGGGACGTTGGGCTTTGCGAGCCCTGGCCTATACATGTCTGAGTCCAGCGTGCTAAAGGTATGTTCTGTTAGACACGTACGTACACATAAGCAAAGCAATCTATAACAATGCAATACTATTACATTTAAAAAAACACATTTTACTCATAGGTTTGTTGCACCATTCCTGTCGGATCCAATATAGAAGGCACAGCATTGTGTTTTAATCTTAATATATCTGCAAATCCAGCTCGACCTGAGACTTTTTTACAAACGATTCCACAGTGAAATGAAGCAAACACGTGTACATGTCTTCCCCACGTGAGGTGTGTTAGGGATTGACAGTTTTGACCCATAGACCAGATATGCGAAATGAAGACCAGGAGTCAGGATGTTCAATCATCGGAAAGAATTTTACTGAAGAATAGTTTGCAGTTTCATCAGTAGAGTCAGCTTCAGAGTCTCTCAGGGCGGTGTCAGGCCAGACTCTACTCTACACAAAATTACCACACCAGTTATACTAATTTCAAGGTCTTATCCACGTCATTACTGCGATGTGGATGGTTCTGATTGGCTCAGAGACAATGCACAGTCATGGTAAATTTCCACTCATGTCAGTTAATCTGATGCACGTTTCCACTGACGTGTCACTTGTTGATGCTTTCACCCAGAATTAGGCCCGTAGTGACCTTCCAGATCTGGAGCAGGCGCCAGCTTGCCCAGAACAACAAGTCCACCCATCTCTTAGGGTGCCCATTGAACACCATTCTGATCTGTAACACAGAACATTGCGCACATACACAGATACACAGTCTCGCCAAGGTTGGAGCTGATTAAGATCCAGTTCTAACTAGTTCTTACCAAAACATACTGATAACATGTGCTTTCTTTCAGTGAGAGGGACACACAATAGTACAGGCAATATTCATCTTGAGTCTTTAGTGTTTCAGTAAAAGGAAATATAAAAGGAATAAAACATAATAAATTAAATGAAAGACAAATCCATATTTCATATCTGGAAGCCGGGCTAAGTGAGCAAACGCTGTTACTGCACTCCTGACATGTTAGGGGTGTGTGATACCTCCAAAATCCAAACACATGACCTTGTTGCCAGTGTTTAGTGACACATCACACATCTCTAGGCCACACCCTCAGTCACTCCTCAGAGACCAAATACACACTTTAGAAAACAAGAAACAAAGCAAAATCATAACTGGATAGAATCATTATAATAATATAGGTAATATAGGAAGATAAATATTAATTAAGGTTTTGATTATGAAGTTATTTAGGATTAGTGTTGTCACGATACCAAAATTATGACTTCGATACGATATCAGACTAAAATATCGATATATCGATACTAAATCGATACCACAGTAAAAAAATAAATAAATAAGATAAGATGCTTAATATGACAACAGAACTTGTTATTATTCATTGTTATTTTTTACTAAAAATTCATGTGGCCAGCATGTTCCTTAGGGTTGGGCATCGTTTTGATTTGAACAATTATTGATCAATTGATCAATTACTATTAAAATTATCTCACAAATTTTTTGCTATCTCAATGTATTTTTTACAATGGGGTAATTGTGTTGCAATAGCTTACACACAGCACAAGAAAGCTTGATTTCGAATGGTAAATTGAATTTAAAAAGACGAGTAAACAGTAATAAAATAAGGACAAATAAACAGATTACAAACAATAGCACAAATAAATACAATAGAATAGAAGATACAAATTAAACAGACTGCTTTATTTTTTCAGGTAGGTCTAACATTCAGCTAAGAAACTGAATTTAAAAAATGCATAGTAATTACATTTAAAACAACATTGAATAATGTTCTTTGTAAAAAATTCAATAGCGTACAGATGAAACTATTAAAGTTACACAAGTTGATCAGTCAAGAGCAGTTGATCGTTTGTCTTTTTGTAGTTTGAATAGCAAATGACTGCGGTCCCTTTAAGACTAACAGACGCATGGATCCTAAACACTGTTTCTGTTACTCGTTCTTCCTGAACTGTTTGCGACTGTGTTTACATTAATACTCTTCCAGATGTGCACTGATAATTCTTTGAGTGTATTTGATAATAAGCTGGAAAAGGAAGCAAATGTTTGCACTTGTATCATGTCAGAGGCGGCTTTATTACGGTAGGCTATGTGTTTTTCTGCGGGGATTAGTAGAATTAATTTATGTGCAATCCCGCGCGAAATTCAGACCGATCACACACTAACACTAACACACTGTCATGAGGAAAAAATCCAGCAGAACGCGCGTTCGCCCGCTTCGCCGTGCTCAGAGGTTAACCGGGCTGAGGGAGAATATGCCGGTGTGTGTCAACACACTAACACACTGTCATGAGGAAAAAGTCCAGCAGAACGCGCGTTCGCCCGCTTCGCCGTGCTCAGAGGTTAACCGGGCTGAGGGAGAATATGCCGGTGTGTGTGTCAACTCGCTGACGGTCAGAGAGGAGAGCGCAGCTGATATCGATACTGTAAAAACTGAGAATCGTATCGTTTCAGATATTCCAGTATCGATATATATCGAAATATCGATATTTTTGACAACACTATTTAGGATATAAATATATACAGGTATATTGAAGCGGCAGTGGATTTCAAAATGCCCCCTTCAGGTGGAACTTCATTAAAAATAAAGTTCAACCACATAATTCCTAATATTGGGATCTGTAGGAAGCTTATGCAGCGACTGTTCTCTTCCACAACCAGTTATAGCGCAATATCTTGCTATCTTCTTCAGCATGTTTATTGCTATTGGCTAGCGCGAGCCGATCAGCTCAGACCGTAAAAAAACATCTCCATGAGTCGGTGGACGAGGGCTACTGAATTAGGCGCTCTGTAGAGGCGTTTTGTCACGCGATGACGTAAGGATGAAGCACACAATTGTTTTCTGGGCCTGGTGTCTATGAAAGCTTTTCTTTGACTAACAATGATGTTTTCAGCTCTGAAACTTACAGGATATTCTTATATTACCATGACCTTTTATATATCAAAAGCTCAAGGGAAAGTTGATTTCTCAATTCATCACCCCTTTAACAGATACAGAGACCCAAAACTAGTAGTGTCTGTTGATTGGCTGCTGGCATTAGAAGCTAATCTTTCCACCCTTCTTTCCCCTGAGCGAGCGCTCTAGAGTCTCTGGTTTGCTGTTAGTTAAACAGTCATATTAGCAGAAACTTTTTTTAACATTGAGGTAGTTGCAGTTTGTGAAGTCATACTGCTCTGGGTAACTCATGACTGCCACCACAAGTTTCTCCTCCATCAATGCAGTCTCTGGACTTTCCAAGCAACCAAACTTCTCTCACCACAACTTCTGGAAGATTCACCTCACTATTAATTTGATTAAAAAAAGAAGCACCAATGGCATTGAGTTATTTTTTTTGAGAAATCTCCCGTAATTTGTATGGCCCAAACCTCGTTCTTTGAATTATCACAAATCTGTTATTCCAAAGATGTTCAGTTTCCAGATCTTGTATGAAACGGCGAATCAAACAATCGACACATCACACAAATTTAAACCATAGTGGCTTCGACCTGGCAACCTAGTTGCGCTGTTGATATCTGCGCAGGGCGCGGGAAGTTGTATCAACCATCATTAGTAGAAACGGGAGAAGACTCAGCTGGTAAATATTCATTTTCTCTAATCCCCTGACTAGTGTTACATTATATGATCACGAGTTTATTCCTGCAAATGATTTTAAACCATTTAAGAGTGACAAGACAAAGAGAGCGTGCTGTATGAAAAACTCACACAACGCCCAAATTCAAGTTCTCTTTCGCACTTTAACGAACAATAACACACACAATTTTACATTTACATTTATGCATTTGGCAGACGCTTTTATCCAAAGCGACTTACATTGCATTCAAGGTACACATTTTTTACATTATTATCAGTTCTTGCTTTCCCTGGGAATCGAACCCATGACCTTGGCGTTGCTAGTGCCACGCTCTACTGGTTGAGCTACAGGAAAGCACAATGTTGCCAAGATGCCAGTTTTGTTAAGTTTCTTCATAAGAACAGCCTTAAAAAAAGTTAAATAACGTCTTAAATGATTTTAAAGAGGTGTGAGAAAATGAGACGTGTGAGATAGGCATCATTTGCAATAGCCGACAGCGGAAGATCTTTTAAAGTGACAGTAACCACTTATAATGACACTGTAAAGAACACAAGTAATTGCTCACTAAATATGCTCTGCTCTTGACTATATAACTTTAGTACCTTTAATAAGGATTAATCTAGATATAATGCATAACTTATAACAATTTATGTATATTTTCATACTTGTTAAGTTCTTGAGCACAGGTACAAATGAAATGTATTATGGGTTTATGTGAGGATTGTTTTTAAATTCACTTAAATTATATTTTTTTGAAGCTTAATAAATGTTAAGGTGTTATTTTATTTAAGTGTGAATTAAATATTATTTCATAGAGACATCAGAAGCTGTATTACTATCAGTGATACTGGCCTAAAAAGGTAAAAAGGTTCCATTAAACAAATATTTGTGGTTTCTACATTAATTTGCAAGTAATATAAAAAGTGTGGTTTTAATGGCAATTAATTAAGATTAATCATTTTAATGAATTATTAAAAAACGAAGGAATGAATTAATTTATATTAATATAAATTCATTAATTAATTAATATAGACTCTGACATTTGGTGATGTCCCCCTATATGTGTCCTGCATCTGGATCAAATTTTGTGATGATATCATAAAATAAGAAAAAGTTACAGCATTGTGAACAAAGGTAGCCTTTTTGTTCAGTCCTTGACATTTCTAAAACTGTTGTTTTCTGAGTGACATTCACAAATTTAACGACTCATAACTCAAAATATTGCAAGGATGGTCAAATAGTAGGTATCATTTGTTAGAACACTTTTTGTATTTTAAGAAAATATCTTTATTACATTTGGACAATCTAATGCTGAGAAAAGCCATGTTATAGTATTAGAATATTATTTATATTAAATACTATTATATATAATATAATATAATAACACAAAATAGATGTCATTATTAGTTTAGAATCTCAGCTTTCCAATGCATCTTTCCATTCTGATCAACTCGTAAAGAGCGCTGAGTTATGCTGCCTTCACGTGCTATCGGAATTACCATAAATACGAGTTTTCAAGGTAAAAATTGCACATGAACGCCCTCTGATGTCGTGTTCACCACTGGGAAGTTCGGAAATAACTTTGATACCCAAGTTCCCGAGATGGGTTTGACATTACCGTTAAAAACTGCAGATGGGAGACGAATTTCTGCTGTGGCAGGTGTTTTATTCGTTTTTTTCCCCACAACAATTTCATTGTCTTGTCATTAAAGTAGTACATATTTACATAAATTAATAATAATTTGAAGCATATTGTGTATTTTAAACACATCGAAAATCGCATCTAGTTGACCATCATTCCAGAATAGTGAGCAAGCTGACTAACTAATGGTAAAAGTAGCTATACAATAGGATCATGTATGGCTGAAAACTATTGCCATTTTAGTCTTTAAGCAGCCTTATCTTGTCTACATTGTGCCTTTATTGTGAATGTGATTATAAACAACCTGAACCTGGCATCCTCCATTCTTTCCACCTGAACACAACAAGCTCGTAATCACGACTTCTGAAGTGGGAAGTAGGAAACTTCCGATAGCACGTGAAGGCAGCATTATCCATCTAAGCCGGAGTGTACCGCCCGCGGGCGCCCCCTGGCTGCTCTACAAATGAATGGCCATGTTATTCAGAACTCCACTGATCAATGCAACATCAGTGAGGAATATTTCGAGATCAACTTAATGGATCATGATTTTGGACTTATTTCAATCGGGAGCATCCACTGTAAGTACTGATGTGCTGTTTTCAACGATTGGAGCCTGTTTCATGAAGTTACAAGCCTAAACGCCAATTTAGAGTGACTGTTATTCTTCTGTCAGGTTATGATTTGTTATAATTCAATGAGTAATAACTTTCGATCCGTGTGACGGATTATGGTGACTTGGGACTCTTTTTAATCGTGAGAGCCTACTGTAAGTAAAGATGTGCACTTTTCAAAGATCAGAGCATGTTTAATGAAGTTACAAGCCTAAGGCCGGAGACACACTGCAAGCGTGGCGTTTCTATTGTGTGTCAGCCTCAAGGCGGCTGCAGTGTTAATTTTGACAGCAAATTCAGATTTAGTCTTAGTCTTAGTCTTTTGAATAACACACCATTTAGTTTTAGTCCCATTTTAGTCATCTGAAATCTTTTAGTCTTAGTCTAGTTTTAGTCGACTAAATATCATAAGAGTTTTAGTCTTAGTCTCACGGGTCGGTTTGTATAACGTTTTAGGTTCACGGTTTCAGTACGGTTCGGTATTTGCTATGTTCACAGAATAAAGGACTATTAAAAATAAAGAAGATAAGAGCAAATAACTTAAATACAAGCAGTAGCATAAATAAATTCTATTAAGCAAAGATACTGATAAAATGAACAATGCATTTCCTGTTTTTCATGTAGGTCTAACGTTAGTTTTAGGTAGAGAAATAGAATAAATAATCAAATGTAAAATAACTACTTATTTAACTGTTTAAATGAAAGATTAATCCTTATTAAACTTACACAAGCTATTCAATCAAGAGCAGTGAGTCCTCATATTTTCTTTGACATTAAAGGTTGCTGCCCCTTTAAGACAGGGGTATGCGTCATCTTTCTCGACTGTATAAAGTTCACTTAAGGCATATTCAGACTATGTCTGCTTGGATACTTAACAAGATGGACATGTTGACATACTTTTTGTATGAGTTTGTCCGTTCAAGCGCAAGACTTGAACGATAACTGAATATTTGCGCGCTGTGGGACGCGTGCGCGCTCTCGGATGACAGATCTTCACACAGCGCGCGCGCGCTCTCATTCGCGTCTTTTGGCGAATATACCCGTCCCGGGTGAGGACGGCGAAATGACTGGACAAACGGCAGCACTCGCATGCATTGAACACAGTTTACAAAGAGAAACCATTTTGCCAGTTTTTATTTTATTATCGTTGTTGTAGTGTAGCCTATCACTGAGGAGCCAGCACGTGTATCCATCGACAGAAACATACATAAAGCATTATTTTCAAGTTACAACCCATATCAAAGATGCGTCATCATCAGATGTAAGATGGACCGCGGTGGAAGTGCGTTTTACACGGCACCCCGGTTGGGAAACGCTGGTCTTATCAATACAGGTCAGACGTGGTTTTCTTTAGGTTCTATTTTATTCCAAGTTTAGCAGCTAGCGGAAACACGGTGGTTTATCTGATAAAATAAACTTGGCGTGCGTGCTTTGGCATGTAACTCATGTACCTCTGACATTTCTGTTCTGTCTTTTCTGTGTAACTGCTGCTGCGTTTGTTTAGCTGTTGCGCTTGCATTTGCCGCGGCTTTTTTAAATGGCTCTCGGCTGCTTCTGCATAGATCAACCTACCCTCAAAGATTCGCTCTGATTGGATTTCTACGTTTCTACCCAACACGGCCCACAAAAAGAGTACTTATGATTCATCTTATGAATCTCCATTCGTCCCTCCCATATATTTTCGTCTCATTTTTATTCGTTGACTAAAGTGCCAGTTATATTTCGTCACGTTCTTCGTCATCATATCTGACTTTTTATTTAGTTTTTATTTAGTTTTCGTCCGTGAAAAAGGTTAGTTGACGAATATTTTTCGTCATAGTCTTCGTCAACGAAATTAACACTGGGCGGCTGCCTGGCGTTTTCTCCTTCTTTGCACACCAGAAGCGTGTCTGACGCGCGCTGCTGCTGGTATTGATGTACAGGGAAGCCCTATACTTCATGTTAAATGTAAATATATTGCCTATTGATACAGCAAATACAACGTCGGCAGTACATTTTGTTCTGTATTGACAGGTTTAATATTTCAAAATCGATATTATGTTGTTTTTTTATTATTACAATTAGGCCTATATCTGCATTTATGTTAACCTACAGACTTTCAAACATGAAAATGTAATTTATTAATAAATATGTATTTGTGTCAAAATGGCATATAAACAACTTTTCCTATTCTATTTTGCCTGGAAACGCTTCCAACACGCTCGCGTGTTGCGTGAAAAACAGGCGTCTCTTCTATTTGAAGCATGCACGCTTGCAGTGTGTCCCCGGCCTAAACGCCACTTGAGCGCTCCAGTAGTGTATTAGCATATGTGCTCCTGTCTGCTTAAAATGTGTTCTAAATCCTTCTGGGAATATTTTACAATCAGAGTGACGGATTGTGGTGTCCTTGGTCTCTTTTTAATCGTGAGGGACTGCTGAAAACAAGAATGTGCCATTTTTAAACGATCAGAGCATTTTTCATGGCGTTACAAGCCTAAACGGCTTCAACGCTAAAAATGCCAATTTAGCTTGTGTGCTCCTGTCATGTTAGGTGTTCTAAATCTATCTGGGGATAACTTTAGATCCGTATGACGGATTATGGTGAAAATGCTGAAAACAAGGATGTGCAATTTTTAACAATCGGAGCATGTTTCATGGAGTTACAAGCCTAAACGCCAAGTCTAAGCAACTGTTATTTTTCTTCTCTGCTCGAGTTTAAAATGCTTGTGTGTGTCTGGGCTGTTTATTTGTGTGTTACACTTCAACGAGGAATATAATTAGATCTAAAAGATGGATTATGGTGACATTGGGCTCTTTGTAATCGCGAGAATCTGCTGCAAATAATGATGAGATTTTCCACGAAGTTATGATTGAAAAACGCCACGTGAATGCCGCATCAGTATATTATTTACATATGGGTCTTACAAAAAACTCACTCAAGTTTAGTCAAAGGCCAAAACAATTATGCTTGTTGTGTTCTACTCCGTGAGACCTTTCAAATGATATATGACACATGACTGTCTGAGTTGTAATGTGATTGACACATTGCAGTACATAATTACAGATTTTTCCCTCCTAATTTATTAGCAAATAACTCATCACTGCTTCGGAGATACTCATAATGGCTACATTCATTGTAAAGTTTAGACTTTAAGCTTTCAAATGACACCTATTTTATGTTGATCCATGCAAGATTTTTGAAAAATGTCACTTCGGGCTTAAGGGGTTAAAGTTTTACCAATGTATCTCTCACTTTCCAGACCACCACCTTTGGCCATATTCTAAATTAATCATTAATCCAACCAAGATGGAAAAAGACTGAACTGTCATGCATTCATTCATTTGTACATTAACAGCTGAATTTGTGTAAGATGTTGCATTATAAATAGCTGCCACAGAGAATACTCAGGCTTGGTACAAATGTTATACTTCTTGCCCTCTAAGAGGTGTCTGGCTGTTGTCCTACCATCTTTATCTGATGCCGTTGGACAGTTTGTATTTGTTGGAGTAGTATGAAGCTGCAGACTCGGAGCCTGCATCCACAGTCCCGCACTCAGAGTCCCGCATTCTCAGACCCCTCGTTTTTAAGAAACACCGCCTCCTGCTGTTCTGAAGACCGTACAACACCCTTATCCAAATAAGATATATTATTACGGTGTCGTTTCGTTTAAAGTTTTCCAAATAAATCTAAACAAATTAACGATTTTGCAAACATCTTTGCATTCCCTAAAAATGTCAGTTTTCTCTGACTAACAAAGTACCCAGTAGTTTTTTTTTTGTTTTGTTTATTTAAATAAAAGAAAATTGCTGATGGAAGATATACAATTACAGATTGAACTATCCTTTGAAAAATATTATGTGATATTTTATTGCTACAATGTTTTTTTTAATTCCAATTCCAATGTTTCTTTCAGGTCAACCTATGCTAATGGTCTAATTAACATATTATACATTGCTAGCATTAAAAACCTGTTGATATCTGGAATGCAAAGCAAAACTCAAACCAGAATAGACAAAACACCAATAAACAAATATGTACAATTCAAAAATTGTATTACAGTAGTATTTACAGTATTTATAATTTTTCCTTATGCAATTGAAGATACAAAGTACAGTCACTAACACAATTCTTTCTTCCTTTTTTCTTTGCTTTGTCCTGTTTACCGCAATATGATGTTTAGGTGATAGTTAAAGTACAGACTCCTTTATTATTGGGGTTTTGTCTATTCTTGTGTGAGTTTTGCTTTGCATTCCAGATATAAAAAATATGGTTTTGTAATGTTAGCATTGCGTATGATATGTTAATTAGACTACCGGTATTAGCTTGTGAACCTGAAAGAAACATTGAACAAAAAAAAAAAGAATTGTAGCGATATATCACATAATATTTTTCAGAGGATAGTTCAATCTGTAATTGTATATTGTCCATCAGTAATTTTATTTTAATTGCCCACACTCTTTATTAAATAAATAAATAAATCTACTGCGTAGCCTACTTAGTCAGTGAAAACAATGACATTTTTTTTGGGAATGCAAAGATGTTTGCAAAAGCGTTATTTTGTGTAAATGTATTTTTAAATGAAAACTTTAAATGAAATGACACCGTTGTAGCGACTCAGGCGAATCAAACACACAATCGCCAGTTACATTTAACAAATATGTTTTGAATGCTTTGTGCTCAGTAACAGACCTTCCCCCAACACAACAGAGAAAGATTCTCCGTTACCCTGGAAACCATCTGATAAGATGTTTTATGGCCCAAAAGAATTTGGCCACAGAAAAGTGTCTTAGACACAAAGACTTTAAGACACGAGGCTTGTAACACACCCGCTTTTGCCTCAAATTATAGACAAACCATCTATAAATGAACATGCACCCCAGGACATTATATGTAAACACATAACTGTCTTGTAAAATGTTTCTTCTGTATGGTATTTTGCATCTTTTTGTCTTTGTCTTAACAATTTACTAGTTCAGGTAACCTCATATATGCATGCTCCTTGACTCATGCCTACTCAATCATGTACAATGTAACAATGTAAGTTTATTTTAAATGCTTGTATTTCTGTATAAGAATGTATCTCTGCTTTAATACCTCCCAGCCATAAGGTGTTTGATATCTAAATATTCCTATTTCTTTGACTTACTCAACGATGCAACAAATGGGATTATGAAATGTATCATTAATATGTTTAGCAAACTTGGGAGTAAAACCATACAAAATCAACACCCCTTTACGACACCTCAGAAACATGCAAAGCAGGTCGTAAACTAAGACAAAGAGAACTTTTCCCGCTCAGAATTCACCCTCTGGATTGGGTAGACTACCCAGAAGGGGGCGTGGATTAATTGTCTTAAAAGACCAGTGGAGACCACAATCGCTCTCTTCTGAAAATCTCTTCCTCTTCCGAAATGCTCTTGTCTTCTCTCCCTGGCTGAACCAACACGTCCCCCCAAGCAGGGAGGGGCTCCAGACACAGAGCCATGTGCTGTGTGGGACCCGAAACCGAGGCCCACCACACTATGGGGCCAACAGGCCTCGGCTCTTCCAAAAATCTTCTCTTCTACAATCCGATCTTCAACAATCCTTTTCTCCTCGCTTCATCAACTTACTAGCCCCAAGGGCATTCTTCAGAAGGAGGACACGGAGCGTCTCTAGAAAGCAACCAGCCGCTCCCTCTCGACCTCGGAAAGAACCACCGGACACGCAGAGCATTTGAAATCGGAACACACACACACACACACGCGAGAAGCCACAACTAGAGCAAGTATTATCTTCCAAATTCAAACTGCTGTTAAGAGGGTGTGTTATTTTCCCGTTGGGACAAGTTAACTCCGTGAAGGTTGTATTTGATGAACTGAAGGAAAGCTGCTTCTTACCCCTAATTCTTTGTCCCATCTCTCTCATCTCTCTCTCTTTTATCTCTCTCTAATTTCAGTCTATTCATTATTCTCTTTTATGTATTCTTTCGTTAATATCTATATTTCTACTCTCTTGATGCATATTTAGTATGTACTTTCTGTGTGAATTGTAGTGTTATTTTTAGTCTTTGTTTATTAAACCTCCAAAAGACATTTAATGAGTTGAATCTGTTATTCTGCCACATACACAAAGTCAATGAAACTTGCGATCTAACGTTACCTAACTGCTTATGCTACTATGTTAGTAAAGTAAACTGTATGACCATTTGAAATATTGATTTTGTCCTGATCAGTAAAGTTAATGTTTCTTATGTACTCGTAAAGCAGTAATCCATTATTGAGAATTGATTTGACAAGTCTATAACTCATTTGGTGGACAAACTTAGTAGGATAATTTCAAGCAATTCCGTAAAGGGTTACTTGTATTTAATTAAACAATTTTCCCTATCGGAAAATTTTAATACGTAATGAACGACTAGCAAATTATATTCATAAATTCATGAATATTGAATATTAAATCCCTTTTGAGTTAATTATTCCCCGAGACATTAAACTCATAAGTCATTGTCGTTACACCGTAATAATATATCTTATTTGGATAAGGGTGTTGTACGGTCTTCAGAACAGCAGGAGGCGCTGTTTCTTAAAAACGAGGGGTCTGAGAATGCGGGACTCTGAGTGCGGGACTGTGGATGCAGGCTCCGAGTCTGCAGCTTCATAATGTTGATTTGTTTGGACAAACGGAGAGTAGTCCGACCATAAACGGTTCCCTCGAATATGCTGTTCACTACACAGGTTATAGGAAACATGCTAAAAGTCACTGCAGAAACAAGTTTGTGTTGTTGCAAAAATGCCAGATGAACAGAAAAATACAATATAAAGGAGAGATGTTTTGAGACAGGTAGAGACGACAGCACAGAATAAAGCCGCTCATACTCATGCCTTCTAGGTTTCTCCTGCTGCCTCAGAATGCAGTAGTCCAGTGCGGCAGCTTGTCATGTTGTAAATGAGACACCATCTGTTTTGCAAACCGCTCTATGGTGCTGTTATCATTGTTGTATTTGTATGTTTCTGTGGCATTGAAGTTGTTAATTGAACATCAGAATTGCAAACAATATCACGTAACAACATACCTCAGTAAAGCTATTTGTTGATCATAAAATAAATATGCACCATATTACGTAATTTTTTTTGTGTGTGTGTATGGTTAAAATAATCATTACATTTTTTTATGACGGACACCATTTAAAACCAAACAAATTGAATTAGAAAATGATGTAAGTGTAAGTATACTAACTTTATTATTAGAAAATGGACACGCCCGTGTGTTATCAAATGCATCAATTTGGACAGACTTCTAGTGTAAGTTTTGAACTTGTGATCTGCTGCCACACTAGATTGCAACTGGACAGCGGTAGAAACTACAGTTTATGGCTGCAGCCATCAATTCTTTTTGTAATCGATTAATCTAGCACTTAATCAATTGATTAATCGGATAATAATTACTTTTCCTTTATTAAAGAGCAATACTAAATATATAAGAGAAAATAAGATGGATATCTTTAAATTTACATTTACCGGTAATTTGTTTTCTTTTGTGAAAATTAAGTTGTATAGCTGAAATTGCACACAATAATTGTTGGGGATTGCCCCACTGAATGCCGGTGAATATGTTATTGACCACTACAGAACTCTGGTTTGGGAGACGGAGTCATCAGATTGAATTTGACCATTTATTGTAACACATGTGACCATACACATTAGGGCTGGGATAACACGTCGATGTAATCGAGGACGTCGACGCAAAAAATACGTTGACGCAAAATATGCGCGTCGATTCGTCAGACCCAAAACAAAGATGGCCATGCCGGAGAGTAGTAGCAACTATAGATATACATAATAAAGTATATTATGTAATTAATATATAAGTATATTATTTATTAGGAATATCTATGGTAGCAACACGAGTGGCTCCTCAGACTTTCAGAAGTGCAAGGCTTGCGGGTTGGTGCGCGGCGCCCACAGAGCAACTAGCGCTCTTAACACAGGCGCGCATGCACGCATTTCGTTGTCACGGCTACATAAATAAATTTCTGCACACAGGAAGACAGATGTTTTGGTAATATTTTATGTATTTTAATCACAAAAACAAACGTTTGCATCAAGTGAAAGCATCGGGCACATTGGCTACCTTCATAATAAGCTGTTTTAAATAAAAAATGTTCAATGTCTTATCGCGCTGACGTGACCAAGGGTATCCATCCTCTAAAGCCCGGTTTCCACCAAAATTACCCCGAACAATTTGTACCAGGAACTTTTTTACAGGAACTTTTCTCCCCCGCAGACCTGCAGCTGTCTGCGTTTCCACCGCGATAAAGTTCCGAGAAGATTAGGCAAATCCGGTGATGTAGGACTGCACGCGACTGCTCCTCTAAGCCAGGGACAATAGGGCTGTCACTTTTTATTCGATATATTTGAATATGCATTCGAAGATGACGTGAAATATCCGTAATCGAACTATAAATAAACTATCCGGTTTTTAAAGTGCTATGTAGCGCAATTTTTTTACTGTCGGTGCGTTTATATGGAGCACTGTAATCAGTTTAAAAGTCCAATCTGAAGGAAAATGCTCCATATAAACACCTCAATCGTAATAAAAATGCCCAAACTGAATGAAATTGTAATCGTTTTGAGATGGGTGGATAAACCTTTTCATGAATCAATCAAACGAAACATCCATGTAAATGACCTGACCGGATTACTTTTGAGTGTGCGTCCTTATGTGATGTACACAGCGCGCGCCTTCACCACTGAAGAGCACACGTCGCGCTCATGCACCAAGCATGACAAGAGAGGAAAATACATTTTTCTGAGGGATAAACTTTTTATTTCATAAGAAGTTATGAAGATAATGTTGGCATAATGACACTATCCCTAAGCCTATGTAAGCAAACAATTAACTACTTCAACTGCGCCTGACATTAGAATTTATTTTTTCTGAGATGATTATTATACTTTACAGCAAATGAATAGCTTTTATAAAACCGTATACGTCCTGGTGGCCTTTGAGAGTTGCTATGGCATCCGTAAACACATTCCAGCTGCTGGAGATGACGGCGTTGTAGATAATTGAATATATTCGAATGCATTGCTTGATATTTTAATTCCGTTCGAATTAGATTTTTTTCAAAAATGACAGCCCTAACGGACAGTTATCATTTTTGTGTGTACCGATTGAAAGATTTAGTGGACTGTTTACATGAGACGTTATCTAAACCGATCTGGTGTTTACATGTAATGACTTTCAATCGCAATCATTTTTTTGTCACATAAGCAGTTTGTCTGCCACATCAAAAATGTCAACGCTGTTTTCTCCAGCAGCTATGTGTTAACTGAAGCCATAGCAACTCTTAACGGCCACCAGGACTAATACAGTATTATATTATAAGCTATTTATTTGTTTAAATAATCATCTGAGAAAAAAAAATCTTCTGTCAGGCGCAGTTAAAGTAAAAACTGCCTGTGGCAATATACGCTGTGTCATTACTCCAACATTATCTTCATAACTTACGAAATAAAAAGTTAACCCCTCAGAAAAATTAACTTTCCTCTCTTGTCAACATGAGCGCGGCGTGTAAGACTGATTATTACTGAACGTAGACCGAACCTCGCAAAAGACTTTTAAAAATGCCGAGTTGAAATAAAATGCTAAACCAATCAGCATGTTCAGCGCCCAAGTCCCGCCCTCGAAAGTTCCTGAACTTTGAAAAAGTACTATCTCGCGAGCAGAGCCGTTTGGAGGGGGAAATATTTACCCGGAACTTCATTTAGACCCTGGTTCCTGCAGTCTAAACACACCGAGTACCACCCAAAGTTCCTAGTTCCTGGGTAAAGTTCCTGTGGTGGAAACGGGGCTTAAGTGAGCACAGTTTCATCCCAGGACTATTCCGGGTTTAAACGGAATATTGGCGCCCGTAATGCACTCTACATGTAACTGTTTTCTATGGCAAGCCGAATGGGTCAGAATTACGCTATAGATTAATCGTGTTTACAGTCAAACGCCGTAAAACACGGCGTTTAAAACAGTATTTGCACCGCAAAATACGCCGTTGTGATTTCAAACGGCATAAAAAACGCGTGAAAAACATCAAGGACGCCGTATTTTACGGCGTTTTAGTGTGCCTAAAAAAAGTGCCGCTTTTTACGCCGTTCAGCCTGCCATATGATGGCGGAAAAAACGCTGCTTTGGTTGCACAAAGCGCACGTTATTTACAGCGTTTTGCTTGTAGTATACTGAGCCACACCCAGCGATTTTCACAGCCAGTCATTTTAAACGGTTCTCACCCAATCCATGATGAACTAAGTCAGACCAGACAAGTTCAGCACGGATCATTTTAGCCAAAGGAGTGCCTTTGATAGGGTCTTTTCATCTACAATAGCCTATAACTCTTTGGATATTTTCATATTTACTAACATTAAACATATTAAAAGATCACAACTCGTTATCATACTTTAAAATTTTGCTAAGATTTCATATTCAGCAATTATCCTACCCCCTAGGCCTATTCAACTTGTTACACACTTTTCACGTTAGAATAGCCTAAATAACTGGACGTTATGTTTCCAAAACGAGAAATCGTCACTAATATAAAAGAACCTGTCCCAGATAGTGTTTACAAACGGTGCAGCAGTCGATATAGTGTCTGACTCCATAGCTACCGAAATGATCGCTGGTTCGTGCCCCGCTCTCTTTACAGGTCTGGTTTGAAAGAGTTTAGCCCATTTGCTAAATAAGATATAGGCTATATATATATGTAACGGTGTAACGGTTCACAAAATTCACGGTTCGGTTCGATACGATACACTGGTGTCACGGTTCGGTTCGGTACGGATCGGTATGTTTTAGATACAGCAAAAAGAAAAAATTGGCAGAAATTACCTTTTTTTATTATTATTTTATTAAAACTAACAAAGTATGATTTTTTGTTGTTGTATGATTTTACCCATCTTCTATGTAGTTACAGGAATAAGACATTAGCTCTTTACATTAGCGTGTGCGGTGTGTGTTGCGTTGCGTGTGCGTTGCAGGAGCCCCACACCCTGTAGTGCTTAACATATGCTGCGTTTGCAGTCCGCAACTGATCCGCTGTTGCATATCACAAACACAGCATTTATTCATTATTTTTTATTTAAAATCCAAAAGTTTTTACTGAACATGCCTCGTCAGAATTCCAGTTCTCTTTGTTTACTCTTTAATAGAAGTCAGGTTACGTAGCCTACTACATTTAAACAACATTTTATTAAATTAATTTATTCATATTTATATACTTTAGATTTAGCTCACACAAGTGGCAAAACATTTCAACATAGGTTATAGCCTTAAATAGCCTCGTTTTTACACCCTTTTAAAAGAAATCCTGCAGGTCAAAAAGAACTTTGCTTTTCACCTCCAAGAAAGTGCGAGTGTTATCCATTATGGCACATTTTTTTTAACCTAAATGCCAGGTAAGGTGTCGTTTTGTTGCTTCACTTGAGAAAAAAAAGCCATGTGTTGACTTTGAAACAAGAGTATATTTTAAATGAGATGCATCTGTGGTGAAATTACTAGATTTTCGTGTCAGTACATGTTTATTTTAATGCGAACAATGTTCTGTCGCTTTAATGCAGCAGCGCAGCGCAGCAAAAAATAGACTCGGTACGAAAACGATCCGTGCACTGCTGCAGACGCACCGCTCCTGGAACAGACTGACGGACAGCACCCGCGTGCAGTTTGAAAGCTGTCATCCGTTAACATGGGTACGGAAAAAAATACGCACCGCACACGCACTGCAGACGGAGTATGTGTGAAACGGGCGTTAGGTCTCATATCCGCGGCTATAAATGGACCACTCGCCGCGGTGATGTCTTTTGCCATTTGAATAAGTTGGAAATGTCTGTCTAAATGCTGCGGGGATAGTTTGTGGGATAGTTTGTGGCTGTTTCTCCTTTTTATCGTCTTGTTGTCGGCGTAAAGACAACAAGATCGTCTTGTTGTCGGCTTTGATTGACATGACATGAATTATTCCCGCTGCTGTACCATCAGCAAATGCGACATACCGTTGTTTTTTAATCCATCAATCTTGCCAACACCATCATAGCTTACCAAGAATCCAAAGTTCACCCAAACACCAGACCTGTTGGTTATTGGAGGATCTTCTATTTCTGGTCTGTTAAACGCAATAGCCATTTTGCCACGAGCATTCAGCGCGTAGCCTACTGAGTAAGCGAGCACCTGACTGAGCAGCCTAAAACATATTTGGTGTTTTTTTTTTCTTTCACTTCGGCGGTGTCAGGGGCATTGCCTGTTATGTCGTTTTGGTTATTGGGCTACCTTGTTGAACGCATATTATTATATTTCACACACTTTTTTATTTTCCAAATCTAATTAATTAGTCCAAGAACCGTTCGGTACATAATGCATACCGCGTACCGAACCGAAAGCCTTGTACCGAACGGTTCAATACGAATACGCGTATCGTTACACCCCTAATATACACATATATATATATATATATATATATATATATATATATATATATATATATATATATATATATATATATATATATATATATATATATATACACACACACACACACACATATATATATATATATATATATATATATATATATATATATATACACACACACACATAACCTATACTATATATAAATGGGCTGTATCATATTTAGCCCATTTGTTAAATATTATAAAGGCTATTTTAGTTGACTCTCACTCTACAACTAATCCTTTAAAATGAATGATATTCAGAACAGAAAAAGAATGGAATATATATATAGCTAGGTTATGAAGCCAAAAAACGAATTTGTTTAAAGCTGAAATGAAACAGAAACGCGAGTTATAGTCTACCTCTCTCATGTCACAAATCCAAAGTTTCCATATTCAAGATGTATGTTAAAGTATATTTATTATTTACAAGTTTTGTACTTCGTGTTCCAATACCTGACGCGCAAAAAGCTTGGCATAACAGCACAGTGAGATTGTACACATGACTATTTCAAATTGTAGCCTAAAACTTTGTAAGTTGACCGTAGCCTATTTTATTTTGACAACGAACAGGCATTTCTTAAATATCTGCATTGGCGGCACATTTTCATCTAGATCCGGTTTTAAGGCCTTGGAACATGGCTAGGCCAGATGTTTGCCATTTCAAAAAAAAGAAAGAAAAGAAAAAAAATGTCAGGTTTGTTGTAAGCTGCTTCTCCTTCCGGAATAGTGTTCCGACTGTTTACTTTCATGTTTTATTCATATAGCTCTATAAAAAACATTATTAGCCTACATTTCGTTATATCCAAAATATTTTATGTAATATGTGGAGTTGAGGATTAATATTTTGCCCTTTCAATCGCCCCTTTTAAAGTAAAACAAACGACTTGAAAATAGTCCAAAATTGAAAATTGTTTACTTACATTCATGTTTTATTAATATTTCATTGATTATCTAGTAAAATAACATTATTACATTTCGTTATATCCAACATATTTTTGTAATATGAGGACTAAAATATTTTGCCCACAGCAAAAACTCCAGTGTTAAATTAACTCCCCTGAGAGTACATGTGAGACCACACTCAAGAGTGTTAAAGTGTTAAAATAAGAGTGTTAAAGTAACACTGAAGCAGTGTTAAAGTTAATAAGATAATTAACTGATTAATGGAGTGATGATTGGCAATTATTGAAGATACCTGATGTTAACAGAATTACCAAATGAGGCCATTTTGGTGATCAGTGTTTGTTTAACTTGGGCTCTTGACCCTTGACTTTGTAAGATTATATTTTGTTTGATGCCGTAACCAACAGTCAGACAAGCCATGAGAAAAGCTGATTGTTTGGTGTTGGTTATGTTTTGATGTTGTCATTACTTGATCTGAATCACTCAACTAATTTAGAGTCTCTTAGTTGGGTTTATCTGGTTGATTATAACATGAGATCCAGCATTTTCAATATAATTCTAATGATTTCTTTGCCACTAGAGGCAGACGTTGAAAAGACGTCCACTGAGGAGCCAGAATGAAAGTTTTTATGACGTCTGTTTTGGACGTGATCTGCACGTCTGATATAGACGCTCATGGACCTCAAGGTTAAACACTAGTTCAAATCTGCTCATTGTGGACATATGTTTTATCTGTAATTGCAAATCAACTCACAGACAAAGTGTGTTTATCCAAAAATCATAAAAACAAAATTAACAGATAATTAGATGTTAATGATTTATGGTTCATTTGAAGTCACCATTGTGGAGGGAAGCGTTTGCTTTAGTTGGGCTCTTGGTCCCCGTACGTGTGTTAGCGTTTCTTAGGCTGCTGTAACTGTGTGTGTGTGAAACACAAGAGTTGTGGCTGAGAAAGCAAAGCTAAAGTGACATCAGGTGTTGTCAGCTCCTTGTTGATGATAACTAAATCATCAGAAAGTGAGCATCTGATATTATGTTTTTATTTGGTATAATAGTAATTTGTTTATAGCCTCTGCAGTATTTGCACCAATAGCCTTATCCTGAAGGATGATAAAGTACACCCAATGTTTTGAGAAAATATTTCCCATGATCACACACAGACATCAAGGTTTGGCCTATGTTTCACAACAACGGTGACACAAAAACGCTTCCTGCTGCAATGCATGATGGGTGGCTTCGTAGTACAAAACTGATGCTTGATTGTCACCATTGTTGTGAATCATAGGCCAAATCTTGATATCTGTGTGTGACCATGGGACATATTTTCTCAAAACATTGGGTACACATACTTTTTTTCTCATCTGTCAGGATAGGTGGTCCTTTTATTGCTATTGGTGCCTAATAATGCATATTCACAAGATTATAGAGGCTATAAACAAATAACTATTGTTCCAAACAAGAACACAAAAAACAACATCAGATGCTCACGTTCTGATGATTTAGTTATCATCAACAAGGAGCTGACAACATCTGATGTCACATTAGCTTCGCTTTCTCAGCCACAACTCTTGTGTTTCACACACACAGTTACAGCAGCCTAAGAAACGCTAACACACGTACGGGGACCAAGAGCCCAACTAAAGCAAACGCTTCCCTCCACAATGGTGACTTCAAATGAACCATAAATCCTCAACATCTAAACCTCTGTTAATTCTTAGTAAGAGCTTCTGTAGACGTCTGACTCTGACAGAAATAGTCAAAGTGTGTCTTATATCTGTGATTAAGGGAAGCACAGTGTCTCAGTGGGAAACACTGGCTCCTCACAACAAGAAGATCCTGGATTGAATCCTGAGCCAGAGAGTCTTTCCTTCAGGTCTGGTTTCTCTCATGATCCAAAAATGTGTGAATTACAGATGATAAGTTGTCTAAAGTGTCTAAAGGTGTGAGTGAAGTTTCTTTTATTTTTATGATTTTCGGACAAACGCACTGTCTGAGTTGCTTTGCAATTACAAATGGAAAATATGTCCACTTGTGAATTGTGATGTTCTCATTTGGTGATTCTGCTTGTTATCATCAGGTATCTTCAATAATTGCCAATAATCAGTTAATTATCTTATTAACTTTAACACTGCTTCAGTGTTACTTTAACACTCTTATTTTAACACTTTAACACTCTTGAGTGTGGTCTCACATGTACTCTCAGGAGAGTTAATTTAACACTGGAGTTTTTGCTGTGCCCTTTCAAGCATCCCTTTATAGCTAAACGACTTGAAAATAGTCCACCGTTTGTGAGTATATAGGCCTATAGGCTATAAGCACAGTGGTTTTCAAACTTTTTTTTAAGCGACCCTCTTTTTTTTTTTTGTTGTTGTTGTTGTCGTGACCTATATATAGGCCTACAACCATTTACATTCAAATAAGTCAAGCCAAGCATAACAATACTTGTATACAATGGGCCATTTGACTGTATTCTCCATTAAACCACTAGATGGCAAAAATATTCAGCTCAGCACTTTTCCACACAACTGCTTTTGATCCTTGATGCGTTCGCAACGCAAAGTTGATTGTGCACTAATTTGATAGCTAGGCATATCTATGGGACGTTAATTAACTGGTTAACTGTTAATCAACAAGACTTTTGAAAGAGAGAGAAAAACAGGTAAGTCACGTATAAGTCGCATTTGATTGCATTCATAATAACACCAGTAGGCTAAATAAAGCGAAATGTTGTACTACAAACAGGTTATTTTAGTTCCCCTCACTCCACAACAAATCCTTCAAATTTAACGGTATTCAGTGCAGAAGGCTATAACTATATAAAGTCAAAACGAAATAATTTAATGAGGAACTGAAAGTTACCAGCGTTAAACTCACGCAGCCTAACTCCCTCATTCGAGTCCAAATGTTTCCATTGGTGAAAAATTTAGATGCTAAACCATTATTTATTATAGGCTTTGGCTACTTAACTCGCCTCCCAATATTGATGGGAAAAAATCATCCTCTTCACATGCGCAAAAATGTGCTTGAGTATTGCACTCCCGCGGGACTCGCGGAACCCAACGCATATAGAGTGCGGCGCGGGACTAGATTTGATGGCTGAGTGCAGGCGGTAGCTACTCGTGTGTGTGTGTGTGTGTGTGTGTGTGTGTGTGTGTGTGTGTGTGTGTGTGTGTGTGTGTGTGTGTGTGTGTGTGTGGATTTAGGGAGAATAAAACTATTTGCATGACCACAGCAAAATAAAAATAAAAATCTAAAAAGAAAACATCTAGAAACAAATCAAATGTTATACAATTAAATAAAAACAAATTACAGGTGGAGGCAGAGTATAACACGTTTTTGCCGCGTTGTGCAATGTAACCAATATATTGGTTAAACAAAGCCGATACAACAAATGTTTATTTCTACAACACAATGGCCAAACAGATGCATTTAAGAGAAAAATCCCCTTACCGCTCAAGAGTTTTTGTGCAGTGCTGAATTCTGTATGCTGACAAATCCTTTGATTATAACAAAGAAAGTTTAGACATTATAAAAAATAAAAAAAAGATTCATTGTTCAGTCATTTTTATTGATAACAGAGCTTTGTGAGATCGCGTTGAACTGAGATAAGAGCTTTTTTGGAATTACTGAATTATATATTTGGAATTATTCTGCCACGCCAAACCACGCAGGAAAAAAACTATAGGCCTACTTGTATGCGGCCAGGAGTGGGACAAAACATGCATGTGCGAGCGGGTCTCTACTTGGAAACACCTCAGGAGCAGTGCTCACGCTGAATGGCACGAAGTGTTGGCTACTATTTAAACTGAGCTGTGTAACTTTTTATATATTAGGTTGGCTATTTTATTTTGATAATGAACTTGCTCCGATGTCAAGTTTGCAATGCCATCACAGTCCGCATGTTGTGTGTGCGTGATCAAGGCGTCAGTGCAAAAGAGCAGATGAAACAAATAAAATCTGTAATAGTCATACATAAGAGAAGGACATTATTTAAAATAGCTAAAGTGTTTACTTACATTGTGCCATAAAATAGCCTAAAGAAAACAAGATTTGCTTTCTGTCTTCTGGGTTTCTGTTCCGTGAACTTGTCTGGAGGAATGTCGCGCCTCACGATAATGAACCAGTCAGCAGCAACTGTCACACATTTCTTTTCCTTTTTTTTTGTTAATCTGTTAATTATTTAAGTCAATATATATTTAATGTATTGATTTCTTTTATATAGGCCTATATAGGCCTTCTTGTTTCAGTTTCTTTCATTAATTTTGATAATTATTTAAGTTAAATAAATTTTGCGTATAGACATAACTCTTATGAATTTATCCCGTTTTTTTCTTCGCTCATTAATTAAAAATTAATCTTGTCAGTTAATAAATGGCTAATTATCGCATTGGTTGAAAAGTAATCCCGAAATTAATAGGTTAAAGTTTAATGACAAAAGGAAACATTTCTAATTTTCGGTTTAAGTTTTTCAACAAGGCTAATATATATATTTTATTTTATTTCAGGTTTATTTCGATCAGCATACATGTTTTTAATACTTCTTGTTTTAGTTAACTAGTCCTATAACACTTCATGCAAAAGATCCACATCAAATATTCACGAATTATTAATTGACAGGGAGCCTCAGTCACACTCAAGCTAGTTTAATAAACAGCTATTGTTGCAAACACCATTTACATTACTTTTAAGAATAATGGCACACATTTCTTAAGTCAGAAGCTGATGAAGTGGAACACAAAACTTGTATACTCACAAACGGTGGACCATTTTTATTTAGTCGTTTATTTTGGATAAACGATCCAAACAATCATATTTTAGATATTTTAGCTATTTGTATGTTAAATAGTTTAACATACAAATAGCCTACATCTTGAATATGGAAACTTTGGATTTGTGACAAATGAGAGAGGTAGGCTATAACTCGCGTTTCTGTTTCATTTCACTATATCAACTGCTGCACCGTTTGTAAACACTACCTGGGACGGGTTCTTTTATATTAGTGACGATTTCTCGTTTTGGAGACATAACATCCAGTTATTTAGGCTATTCTAACGTGAAAAGTGTGTTACAAGTTGAATAGGCCTAGAGGGCAGGATAATTGCTGAATATGAAATCTTAGCAAAAGTTACATTAAAGTATGATAACGAGTTGTGATCTTTTAATATGTTTAATGTTAGTAAATATGAAAATATCCAAAGAGTTATAGGCTATTGTAGATTGTATTGAAAATACCCTATCAAAGGCACTCCTTTGGCTAAAATGATCCGTGCTGAACTTGTCTGGTCTGACTTAGTTCATCATGGATTGGGTGAGAACAGTTTAAAATGACTGGCTGTGAAAATCGCTGGGTGTGGCTCATTATACTACAAGCAAAACGCTGTAAATAATGTGCGCTCTGTGCAACCAAAGCAGCGTTTTTTCCGCCGTCATATGGCAAGCTGAACGGCGTAAAAAGCGCCGCTTTTCAGGCACACTAAAACGCTGTAAAATACGCTGTCCTCGATGTTTTTCGATCATTTTTTATGGCGTTTGTAATCACAACGGCGTATTTTGCGGCGCAAATACTGTTTTAAACACTGTGTTTTACGCCGTTTGACTGTAAACGCGATTCATCTATACCGTAATTCTGACCCATTCGGCTTGCCATAGTTTTCACTGTCATGGCGTTTCTGTTGCGTGTCAGCCACGGGGCGGCTGCGTGGCGTTTTCTCTGCCTTTGCACACTAGAAGCGGCAATTATCGATTTTGAACTATTGCAATTGTCAATACAGAACGAAATATTCAACTCAACATACTGAGGTATTTAAAGGGTTAGTTTACCCAAAAAAATAAAAATGACCCCATTGTTTACTCACCTTAATGTAATCCTAGGTGTATATGACATTTTTTTCAGACAAACACAATCAGAGTTATATTAAAAAGTTATATTTAATAAAGGCCTTTTGAATCAATGCGTTTGTGTATTTGTGTAACTGGTGTTCAATGTCGTCAGACATAGCGTAAGCATTTTGAACTGCGAGAGGTGCGACACTTTTTATGTGAGTTTAATACGTAAAGCAATCAGCCAGAAAATAGATCATTTACTTTATAAAGTTTTAAATATGGATATATAAGGTTGATAAACTAAGCCATCTGGAAAAACTCAAGTATGTGGATAAGTAAGAATCATCCTGTCTGTGTTGTATCTTTACATATTTACCTTAATTGCTTGATTTACCTGCAGTAAATCAGTCAGTCAATCGGCATGATCTTTTATTTTGAAGTTGGTTAACCAAGGAAGTCTTGCAATGTGATGGAGACACCAGCAAACTAGCATGCCTTATAACCAAAGAATCCCTCTTTTGCAGGTTAACAGCCTGTAATCTCACTAATCAGTGCTGTGAAGTTGTGGCTTCAGCTCTACAATCACCAAACTCCTCCCTGAGAGAGCTGGACCTGAGTAAGAATGACCTACAGGACTCGGGAGTGAAGCTGCTCTGTGCTGGACTGAAGAGTCCAAACTGCCAACTCAACATACTGAGGTATTTAAAGGGGTAGTTTACCCAAAAAAATAAAAATGACCCCATGGTTTACTCGCCTTAAAGTAATCCTAGGTGTATATGACTTTTTTTTTTCAGACAAACACATTCAGAGTTATATTAAAAAGTTATATTTAATAAAGGCCTTTTGAATCAATGCATTTGTGTAAGAAAAATATAAATATTTAAAACTTTATACAGTAAATTATCTAGCTTCAGGCCGATCGCTTTACATATTCAACTCTAATAAAAAGTGTAGCACCTCTCGCAAATCAAAATGCGTATGCTATGCCTGATGAGTGTAACTGGTGTTCAATGTTGTCAGACATAGCGTAACCATTTTGAACTGCGAGAGGTGCTACACTTTTTATGTGAGTTTAATACATAAAGCAATCAGCCAGAAAATAGATCATTTACTTTGTAAAGTTTTAAATATGGATATATACGCTTGATAAACTCAGTCATCTGGAAAAACTCAAGTATGTGGATCAGTAAGAATCATCCTGTCTGTGTTGTATCTTTACTTATTTACCTTAATTTCTTGATTTACCTGCAGTAAATCAGTAAGTCAATCAGCATGATCTTTTATTTTGAAGTTGGTTAACCAAGGAAGTCTTGCAATGTGATGGAGACACCAGCAAACTAGCATGCCTTATAACCAGAGAATCCCTCTTTTGCAGGTTAACAGCCTGTAAACTCACTAATCAGTGCTGTGAAGTTGTGGCTTCAGCTCTACAATCACCAAACTCCTCCCTGAGAGAGCTGGACCTGAGTAACAATGACCTACAGGACTCGGGAGTGAAGCTGCTCTGTGCTGGACTGAAGAGTCCAAACTGCCAACTCAACATACTGAGGTATTTAAAGGGGTATTTTACCCCCAAAAATAAAAATGACCCCATGGTTTACTCACCTTAAAGTAATCCTAGGTGTATATGACATTTTTTTTCAGACAAACACATTCAGAGTTATATTAAAAAGTTATATTTAATAAAGGCCTTTTGAATCAATGCATTTGTGTAAGAAAAATATAAATATTTAAATCTTTATACAGTAAATTATCTAGCTTGAGGCCGATCGCTTTACATATTCAACTCTAATAAAAAGTGTAGCACCTCTCCAATTCAAAATGCGTACGCTATGCCTGATGAGCGTAACTGGTGTTCAATGTTGTCAGACATAGCGTAACCATTTTGAACTGCGAGAGGTGCTACACTTTTTATGTGAGTTTAATACATAAAGCAATCAGCCAGAAAATAGATCATTTACTTTATAAAGTTTTAAATATGGATATTGTGGTTATAGTAGGGAGGTTAAGTGACTTTTGACTTCAAGTCATGATGCAAAGGTCCCCTTTGGTATGGAAGTACCTTAGGGTCATACAAATAAATGTATCCTAAGACACAAGTGAGATCACACTTTTTATCAGAAATAAACAGGTTTTTTCAAAAATGGCCGCCAATGTGCCAAAAATACTCTAGAGCCCATATCTTTGCTTCTGTTATCGCTATAATGACAAATTTGGTGTCAAAGTATACATTTTTGGGGTCAGGGAATCCAATAAAATTGGTTTCAGGTTTAAAAAAACTAAATATTTCCACATACTATAACATCTGGGGGTAAATATGCACATTTCACATAAAAATTATGTCATCAGGGTGACTTTTTAATTATATTTTCCTTCAAAAACTTTAATTTTGTATTTAAGCAGTGCAGCTACTTCTGTACATTACATTTGTCCTAAGTAGCATGAGCTTTCGACCAGTCAGGAGTAGCCTATAGCAAATCAGTTCCTGCAACAACACATCCCATCTGCATCAGGAGCTGTGACAGCTGTTAAAGGTCAGAGGTGACAGGTTAACACTGAGGTTCGAATGACTTTCTTATGAAATAGAAACATGTTTTTAATGTTAGATCACTAATAACTAGCTAGCTAGTAACTAGTTAGCTTCATTATAACTAGGTTGCTAGTAACTAGTTAGCTTCATCATAACTGTATTAATTTTTATTGAAGCAAGCACATAGCCTACTAGTCCAGGCGTTTTAGGGAAAAAGGGTGAACAAATTGCAACAGAATCAAACTCAACTGATTTTGTATCCTCAATATGTCCTGAGTAAGAAAAGAAAAAAATCCCAGAAGAATCCCATTAGGGGAAATTTCTGAAAAAGACCCAAATATGTAACGACCCAAATAAAACGTTTAACCATTAGTAATCACCATGAAAATTACTGAATTGATTACTTATATCAAGACAAACAAAAAATGTATTAACATTTTTTTTTAATTGTTTGTTAACATGGACAAACAGTGCATAATCTTTTCAACACATCCTTGAGTTGCTCTGGGGTCAGTCAGATCAGACCAAAAATCAACCTGCGCCTTTGACACACTCCCCACTTCTTTTTTCAAATGTGTGTTTAACTGTTTAGAAGCACATCTCCTAGAAGTGATAAACTCTTCCCCCATGGGACTTTTCCAAACTCCCTTTAAACCTGCAATAGTTAAGCCTCTCCTGAAGAAGAGATATCTGGATACCTCCATATTGAGCAACTACAAACCAATCTCAAATCTCCCCTTCATAGGAAAGATCATTGAAAAAGTTGTTTTCAGTCAGCTGAACAAATTTTTAAAACTCAAACGGATACTTTGACTTTTTTTAATCTGGTTTCCGTCCGCATCACAGCACAGAGACAGCGCTCATAAAGATTATAAATGATATTCGCTTAAATACTGATACAGGTAAAACATCAATTCTGGTACAACTGGACCTCAGTGCTGCATTCAACACTGTTGACCACAACATACTTCTTGACAGGCTGGAAAACTGGGTCGGGCTTTCTGGGATGGTCCTCCAATGGTTCAGATCATACTTAGAAGGGAGAGGTTATTATGTGAGTATAGGTGACCATAAGTCTGAGTGGACGTCCATGACATGCGGAGTCCCACAAGGGTCAATTCTTGCACCACTCCTGTTTAACCTGTATATGCTGCCACTGAGCCAAATAATGAAAAAGAACAATATTGCTTACCACAGCTATGCTGACGACACCCAGCTCTACTTAGCACTATCACCTAATGACTACAGCCCCATTGACTCCCAGTGCAAATGCATTGATGAAGTTAACAACTGGATGTGCCAAAACTATCTCCAGTTAAACAAAGACAAAACTGAAATCACTACATTTGGAAACAAAGATGAAATTCTCAAGGTGAACGCATATCTTGAGGCTAAAGGCCTGATAACAAAAAATCAAGTCAGGAATCTTGGAGTGATTTTTGGAGTCAGACCTGAGTTTCAGTAGTCATGTCAAAGCAATAACTAAATCAGCAAAATATATAGATATAATCATACAGAACGCTGCTGCCAGAATTCTGAGCAGAACCAGAAAATATGACCATATCACACCAGTCCTCAGGTCTTTACACTGGCTTCCAGTTACATTTAGAATTGATTTTAAAGTACTATTACTTGTTTATAAATCTCTCAATTTGCTAGGACCTCAATACATCGCAGATATGCTGATTAAATACAAACCCAACAAATCACTCAGATCAGCAGGATCAATCAGTTAGAAATACCAAGAGTTCACTCAAAGCAAGGAGAGTCTGCCTTTAGCTATTATGCCCGCCACAGCTGAACCAGTTTCCTGAACAGATCAGATGTGCTCCAACAGTCGCCACATTCAAATCCAGACTGAAAACACATCTGTTCAGCTGTGCATTAACTGAATGAGCTCTGAGCCACTGTACGTCCGACTGATCGCACCTCATCTATGCATCATCTTTTTATTCTTTTATAATTGTTTTAGTTTACCTTTGTTCTTATTTTTGGTTATTGTTATTTTATATATACACTCACCTAAAGGATTATTAGGAACACTTGTTCAATTTCTCATTAATGCTCTAATCAACCAATCACATGGCAGTTGCTTCAATGCATTTAGGGGTGTGGTCCTGGTCAAGACAATCTCCTGATCTCCAAACTGAATGTCAGAATGGGAAAGAAAGGTGATTTAAGCCATTTCGTGGCATGGTGTTGGTGCCAGACGGGCCGGTCTGAGTATTTCACAGTCTGCTCAGTTACTGGGATTTACACACACAACCATTTCTAGGGTTTACAAAGAATGATGTGAAAAGGGAAAAAAACATCCAGTATGCAGCAGTCCTGTGGGCAAAAATGCCTTGTTGATGCTAGAGGTCAGAGGAGAATGGGCCAACTGATTCAAGCTGATAGAAGAGCAACTTTGACTGAAATAACCACTCGTTACTGTACTAAAATGGCCCCCACAGTCACCAGATCTCAACCCAATAGAGCATCTTTGGGATGTGGTGGAACGGAAGCTTCATGCCCTGGATGTGTATCCCACAAATCTCCATCAACTGCAAGATGCTCTCCTATCAATATGGGCCAACATTTCTAAAGAATGCTTTCAGCACCTTGTTGAATCAATGCCACGTAGAATTAAGGCAGTTCTGAAGGCGAAAGGGGGTCAAACACAGTATTAGTATGGTGCTCCTAATAATCCTTTAGGTGAGTGTATATATCATCATTTTATTCTTTTTAATTCTCTTTGCAACTGTATATTTCTATTTCTTCTGCATCTGTTGATTATTACTTTTGGTTAGGGCTGTCTGACTGGAAGAGACTGGAAAAGGAGAGCAGTGTGCTTCGCTTCTTTCTGCTTGTGGTAGCAGAGAGTGTAAAGAAGCAGACTCAAGAAAGGGGAGGCCGTGCGGGGCAAAGGTAACATCCCCTACAGGAGGCCATCTTGGACCGACTTGTAAGGTCCAGGAAACATTGTGAACCTGCTCCATCTCTTCCATCTCAGACAGGGGTACCAGAATTTAGAATCAGGCAGATAGGGATCTATTTATCACCTTTATATTTTAATTGTATATTTTTTTTTATTTCTCTTTACAACCATATTAATTGTCCTTGTTTTTATTTTAATTCTTACACATGGTATTCTTATTTCATATGCATATGTTATCACTATTTTAATTAATTTCTATGTAAAGCACTTTGAATTGCCATTGTGTATGAAATGTACTATACAAATAAAACTGCCTCGCCTTGTCTACAGATGTGCTAATTTGCATTAATACCCCAACAGATCTAAACATTGGGTACAGCATTTTTAAAACATTCAGAGATTCAGTCAGTCATTAATTCAAGGTCCACTCAACCGTCAACTTTCGGATGAGATACATTTGATTATTCATTAATAAAACATACCTGGTGATCAACTACAATTTATTGGGAACATCTGGGTGTGTGTTGAGCTGTTGTAAAACTATTTTTGGTGAAACGATGTCAAGTTTAGGATTAGAAAATAGTTTCATTAGATAGCTAACACGACAAGCAGCACCAAATAACTTGTTAGCTCTCTTAAGATATGGATACATGGATTGTTGTAGGAATTACACAGCCATGTAGGCTATTTAATTCAAGTCATTAATCTTAAGTAAGGGATAATGTATAGCGAGGCAGTTGTTATAGCAAATATTAACCCCTTCAGGCTGATTCAAGACCCCTCCATGACTGACTGAATCTCTGAATGTTTTAAAAACGCTGTATGCAATGTTTAGATCTGTTGTGGTATTTATTCAAATTAGCACATCTGTAATTAGATTATACTCCGTTTGTCCATTTTAACAAAAAAAAAAAAACTTGTAATACATTTTTTGTTTGTCTTGATATAAGTAATCAATTCAGTAATTTTCATGGTGATATCTAAAGGTTAAACGTTTTACCCTATTCATGTGAGAAAAATAATGAATAGGTAAATGAATAGGACATATTTGGGTCTTTTTCAGAAATTTCCCCAAATGGGATTCTTCTGGGATTTTTTTCTTTTCTTACTCAGGACATATTAAGGATACAAAATCAGTTGAGTTTGATTCTGTTGCAATTTGTTCACCCTTTTTCCCTAAAACGCCTGGACTAGTAGGCTATGTGCTTGCTTCAATAAAAATTAATACAGTTATGATGAAGCTAACTAGTTACTAGCAACCTAGTTATAATGATGAAGCTAACTAGTTACTAGCTAGCTAGTTATTAGTGATCTAACATTAAAAACATGTTTCTATTTCATAAGAAAGTCATTCGAACCTCTGACCTTTAACAGCTGTCACAGCTCCTGATGCAGATGGGATGTGTTGTTGCAGGAACTGATTTGCTATAGGCTACTCCTGACTAGGGATGGCTCGATACCACAATTTTGGCTTCGGTACGGTACCACAATCTAATACCGAAGTACCGATATTAAATGGATACCACAAGGTCTGATATTAGCGCGGGTATATTGCACGCGAATGAGAACAATTATGCAAGTTTTGAGTTTATAAAGTCGGAAATTACCACAAATGTTTATTGTAAATTAATTAGCAAAGCTTATCACATCAAATCAGTCATTTGAAAACTTTCTTGTGAGAAATAATTTCAGCAAAAATCTCTCAAAATTAGCAAATTGCTTCTGGTTTCAAAAGACATCGCACTACACTAAAGCAATCTGCATAATCCGATTCAACATTTCACGCTCGTCTCGGGATGGAGAACGGAAATCATTTGAACACGCAAGAGATTTTATAGCATTTCGTAATAACAGTTACAGGAGATATGAGCTCATACGACACACACACACACACACACACACGCCTGTCACTTAGTCACGCTCGCACATTACACATTAAGTTTCCTTAAACAGTCAAATACACAGAATTATGTACAAATGTCCGTCTTTAGTGAGTATTCACATAAACACAGTCGGTTGTGTCTAACGTGAATATAAATAGTGCAATAGTATGCGTGCAAATATAATGAGATCTAAATGTCATTGGTTGAAACGAACGCTGGAGATTGTGATATTCGATCTTATGTTAGGCTGTGTGTGTGCGTTGATCAGTGTTAAAAAAACAAAAATGTCTAAATGAGATGGTTTGAATGATCCACTGACCTGTCGATCTCTTAAGAAGTCTTAAAGTCAGGATAACTTAGTGACAGATGCTTCTTGGCTGGGTTTGATGGTTCTTCATCAGTTTTATAAGCAAAGTCATTACAAATGTCACTTCTACTCCTCTCTTTATTCATTAGTTTTGGGCATCTTGAGTGAGATTCAACTGCTTTATCCATTTTGTCCGTCTATGTTGTTGTCACATTTGCCGGTTGTTTCGGGTCAGTTTGGGTAGCGCGCTGCCATCTAGCGGTGAACTTCGGAAAAGCAGCATATACCGAAATGTGCAAAATCATGATATCGTACCGTTTTAAATATAATATATACCGGTATTTTTCAAGTACCGGTATATCGCGCATCCCTACTCCTGACTGGTCGAAATCTCATGCTACTTAGGACAAATGTAATGTACAGAAGTAGCTGCACTGCTTAAATACAAAATTAAAGTTTTTGAAGGAAAATATAATTAAAAAGTTACCCTGATGACATAATTTTTATGTGAAATGTGCATATTTACCCCCAGTTGTTATAGTATGTGGAAATATTTAGTTTTTTTAAACCTGAAACCAATTTTATTGGATTCCCTGACCCCAAAAATGTATACTTTGACACCAAATTTGTCATTATAGTGATAACAGAAGCAAAGATATGGGCTCTAGAATATTTTTGGCACATTGGCGGCCATTTTTGAAAAAACCTGTTTATTTCTGATAAAAAGTGTGATCTCACTTGTGTCTTAGGATACATTTATTTGTATGACCCTAAGGTACTTCCATACCAAAGGGGACCTTTGCATCATAACTTGAAGTCAAAGGCCTATTTTTTGGGCTTAACCTCCCTACTATTAGGTTCTTCGGTGAAAGGAAGAAGGCGGGGTCGGGATGACTGGGACTAGTAAAACTTTTATTTCTCAAACACAACGTGTAAACACAAACACGCACGATGGCGTAAAAACTCAGTGTCTCCAACTCAATCTCTCAAGGCTTTGCTATCGTCTCAGGCTCAGGGGTGTGTGACTAGTCCCAGTCCAAACTCTCTCTCCCTTGTCTCTCTCTGCCGTGGCTTTTAAGCCGTCTCTCCACGCCAATTACTGCAATCAGACATAGGTGTTATTCATTTGCACTTGACCCACTTACGCCCCGCTCGGCTCCGCATTCTCTCTCCCTCTGCCGATCCCGCAAAACCACGCCTCCCCTGCCACATACCCCCACCGCCCGACTCAGGCCGGGGAGCCGTCCGCCCCGCCCTCCTCAGCGACTTCAGCACAGCACGCAGATGCTGCATATGTCGCTGCCAGTCCGTACTGTAGATGATAATGTCATCCAGATAGGCAGCGGCATATGCAGCGTGCGGCCGGAGAATCCTGTCCATCAGCCGCTGGAAGGTCGCGGGGGCCCCGAACAACCCGAACGGAAGCGTGAAAAATTGGTGCAATCCGAACGGCGTGGTAAAAGCGGTCTTTTCTTTAGACATTGGAGACAAGGGGATCTGCCAATATCCCTTCGTTAAGTCCAGCATCGAATAAAAACGAGCGGTCCCTAGCCAATCAAGGAATTCGTCCACCCTTGGCATTGGATACGCATCGAACTTTGACACCGCGTTGACTTTCCTATAATCTACACAGAATCGCACAGAGCCGTCCGTTTTGGGCACCAAAACTATCGGGCTCGCCCAATCACTGTTAGATTCTTCTATTACCCCCATGTCCAGCATCGCCTCTAATTCGTCCTGCACTACCTTCTTTTTATGCTCCGGTAGTCTATACGGCCGGCTGCGAACAACCACGCCCGGCTCCGTCTCAACATGGTGTTGGATGAGGTCGGTCCGACCCGGTAGGGGCGAGAACACGTCGGCAAACTCGGCCTGTAGCTGTTTCACGTCACCCTTTGTGGTCACGCGACGAGTCGGAGAACTCAACTATGAGGTGAGTCGGTCGGATAGGGACGGGGCACGTCAAATATACCACCTCAACCTCTTAAAAAAATGGTCAGAGGCGGAGTCAGTGATGCTAGCGACGGTAGTGGGCGGGGAGGAGGATCCCCCCCCCCCCCCCCCCCGAGGCCAGAGCAAGAGAAAAAGGCTTTTGGACCGCCTCTGGCCCGAGATCCTCCTCCCCGCCACTTCGCGAGTAATTTCGAGCTGGACGTGGGCAGCAATACAAGCACTTTATCTCCCTGTGAAAATTGTTGCAGCTTCGCACCTCTGTTGTAGAGCTGTTTTTGTCTGTCCTGAGCCTGGAGCAAATTCTCCATGGATAGCCGCCCCAAAGTGTGGAGTTTTGCTCTTAGGTCCAGGACATACTGAATTTCGTTCTTACTCGCTGAAGGCCCGTCCTCCCAAGCTTCCCTAAGGACGTCCAGCACCCCCCGCGGCTGGCGCCCGTAGAGCAGCTCAAACGGGGAAAACCCCGTGGAGGCTTGGGGGACCTTGCGAACAGCGAACAACAGAGGCTCAAGCCATCTATCCCAAGTCTTGGCGTCTTCGTGAACGAACTTACGAATCATGGCTTTTAACGTGCGATTAAAACGTTCCACCAGACCATCTGTTTGTGGGTGATAGACGCTGATACGGATCGCCTTAATGCCCAATAATTCATACAGTTCGCGGATCGTCCGTGACATAAACGCCGTGCCTTGATCGGTGAGAATCTCTTTCGGGATTCCCACCCGGGAGATTAATGAAAACAGAGCGCTCGCCACACTTTTCGCCGAAATAGTGCGGAGAGGAACTGCTTCGGGATATCACGTTGCGTAGTCTACGAGCACCAACGCAAAGCGTTGTCCCCGTGCTGACCGTTCCAATGGCCCGATGAGGTCCATACCAATTCTTTCGAAGGGGGCCTGCATTAATGGAAGGGGTCACAACGGTGCTTTTGGGGTGGCCGGTGGGTTCACCAACTGACATTCACGACAAGACGCACACCACCGGCGTACATTCTCGTGAATGCCTGGCCAAAAGAATCGGGCCATGAGGCGGTTTAATGTGGCCGTTTGACCTAAATGCCCCGCCATTGGATTGAAATGAGCCGTCTGGAAAAGCATTTCCCGGCGGCTTTTTGGTACTAACAATTGCGTTGTATCTTGCTTTGACTGGGCGATACACCACCCGATACAAGCGGTTATTTATCACTGAAAAGTACGAATAGGAGAGTGGCTGTTCAGGGTGGACGCGGTGGCCGTCGATGGAACGGACCTGAGCAAACGCGTTTTTGAGCGTCTCGTCCTGGGATTGTTCCAAGGGAAAGTCATCGCGCTCTGAGAAGATGGGCGGTCCCATTGCGCTCGGTTCCCCTGGAACTGCCCCCTGCGGTCCCTAATCCACCTCACCCGCCTGCACAACCTCTATCCTCCCACTTCTGTTCTTCCCCCAAGAGGCATCCACACATAAGTGTCCTAATAATTTGTTAAACGCTGGCCAATTCGTCCCCAGAATTATAGGATGCCGGAGGCGCGGGTTAACTGCAACCTCAACACTATGCGTTTTTCCCCTAAATTGGATATCCACGGGCACCAACGGATAGTTCACCACTTCCCCGTGCACACACCTCACCTTAACCATGCGGCTGTTACCCAATGCCCTAGGTGAAATCAGACTTTGATGGATGGAGGTTTGGTTACACCCCGAATCCACCAAAGCCTGATAGGTACCCCCCTTGATACTCACAGGTATCTGGTACAGGCCAGCTTGATCGGGGGCGGCTTGTGGCGCATCGGGGACCCAGACCAGCGTCCCCACGTCCATCATAGGACACCGATCAATAAAGTGTCCCGGGTCCCCACAGCGCCAACAAGCCGGCCCAGGCCTCCCCGCCGCCCTAGTGGCTGGGAGTGGGTCCAGCCCTTGGCGTGGAGAGAGGGATGGGGATAATGATCCCGTAAACAAATCCAGGCTTCCTCCTCTCCGGGCCGCCGGCCTGGGAGTCGCCGATGCCTCGGCCGCGCCCTCCGTTCGCCACCTCGGCGCTGGCCGGGGCGGCACTCCAGCTCTGGACCTGGGAGCGGGGACAGGTTTAGAGAAAGACAGGGCGGGGTTAGGAGGAGAGAGAGAGAGAGAGAGAGAAGAGAGAGAGAAGCCGCTGGCAAGGGTTTGCCGACCCCGTGGCACGCCACCATCTGGTCCTCCGCCAACTGGATGGCCTGGTCCAGCGACGCCGGGCGGGGGCACTGGACCCACTGCGCGGTCTTCCTCGGAAGCCGCACGACGAACTGCTCCAGCACCACACGGTCGATGATTCCCTCGGCGTCGCATTCTCCGGCCATCAGCCACTTGCGGCACGAGTCCCGGAGCTGGTGCGCCGGACTCTTCGAGCGCCAGAGTCCGGAACCGCTGGCGGTGCTGTTCCGGTGTCCAGCCGACCCGCTGCAGAATGGCGCGCTTGAGGTCGTCGTAGACCAGGAGGTTCTTGACTGGCAGTTGGTGGGCGGCTACCTGCGCTTCTCCCGATAGTAGGGGCAGGAGCCGCATGGGCCAGTCATCCTTGGGCCAGTCCCGAGCGGCGGCGGACCTCTCGAAGAGGTCGATGAACGCCTCCGGGTCGTCCATCGGTCCCATCTTCGAGAGCGCGATGGTGGCGGCCGAGTCGCTGGCGGGTCTGGGACTGGCCTGAACCTCCCGGTCCATCCAGCTCCGGAACAGCTCGCGGTCTTCATGCTGGGCCTGGAGGAGCGCCTCAAACCTCTTTTGCTGCTCCTTACTGATGGGAGGCCCGCGAGCGATTGCACCAGGTCCGCAAGTGGGTGGCGTGACAGTTTCCATGGCGGCGTGCACCCTTCTTCCTCCCGGGTTTCGGCACCAGTGTGGTTAGGTTCTTGGGTGAAAGGAAGAAGGCGGGGTCGGGATGACTGGGACTAGTAAAACTTTTATTTCTCAAACACAACGTGTAAACACAAACACGCACGAGGGCGTAAAAACTCAGTGTCTCCAACTCAATCTCTCAAGGCTTTGCTATTGTCTCAGGCTCAGGGGTGTGTGACTAGTCCCAGTCCAAACTCTCTCTCCCTTGTCTCTCTCTGCCGTGGCTTTTAAGCCGTCTCTCCACGCCAATTACTGCAATCAGACACAGGTGTTATTCCCCGCTCGGCTCCGCATTCTCTCTCCCTCTGCCGATCCCACAAAACCACGCCTCCCCTGCCACAGATATTTACGCTTGATAAACTCAGTCATCTGGAAAAACTCAAGTATGTGGATCAGTAAGAATCATCCTGTCTGTGTTGTATCTTTACTTATTTACCTTAATTGCTTGATTTACCTGCAGTAAATCAGTCAGTCAATCAGCATGATCTTTTTTTTTTGAAGTTGGTTAACCAAGGAAGTCTTGCAATGTGATGGAGACACCAGCAAACTAGCATGCCTTATAACCAGAGAATCCCTCTTTTGCAGGTTAACAGCCTGTAATCTCGCTAATCAGTGCTGTGAAGTTGTGGCTTCAGCTCTACAATCACCAAACTCCTCCCTGAGAGAGCTGGACCTGAGTAGCAATGACCTACAGGACTCGGGAGTGAAGCTGCTCTGTGCTGGACTGAAGAGTCCAAACTGCCAACTCAACATACTGAGGTATTTAAAGGGTTAGTTTACTCAAAAAAAATTAAAAATGACCCCATGGTTTACTCACCTTAAAGTAATCCTAGGTGTATATGAAAATTTTTTTCAGACAAACACAATCAGAGTTCTATTAAAAAGTTATATTTAATAAAGGCCTTTTGAATCAATGCGTTTGTGTAAGAAAAATATAAATATTTAAAACTTTATACAGTAAATTATCTAGCTTCAGGCCAATCGCTTTACATATTCAAGTCTAATAAAAAGTGTAGCACCTCTCGCAATTCAAAATGCGTACGCTATGCCTGATGAGCGTAACTGGTGTTCAATGTTGTCAGACATAGCATAAGCATTTTGAACTGCGAGAGATGCTACAGTTTTTATGTGAGTTTAATACATATAGCAATCAGCCAGAAAATAGATAATTTACTTTTTAAGTTTTAAATATGGATATATAAGCATGTTAATACACTCAGCCATCTGGAAAAACTCAAGTATGTGGATCAGTAAGAATCTTCTTGTCTGCATTGTATCTTTACATATTTACCTTAACCCTTGTGTGGTGTTCATATTTTTGTTACTCAGCCAGTGTTCGTGGGTCTGATGGAGCCGCTGCATTTTTGGGTTTTTAATTCAACAAAATCAAAAATGTTATGTTAAAATACTCAACAAATGTTTACTTCATCCCAATTACAAGCAATATAAACAGCATATATGGTTAATGTTTTCTCTTTACTTTTGTTAGATCACATTTAAGAATTGCAACCTCATGTGGGAATGGCAGGGGTAGAAACAAAACTCACTCTTGTAGCTACTCTCTCACACTTGCACACAATCTCTCTCAAACGCACGCGCCGCACACACACACACACACACACACACACACACACACACACACACACACACACACACACACACACACACACACACACACACACTTGGATATGTGGTATATGGTTACTCTCCATAGGCATACTGGTTTTTCTAATGTACAAACTGTATAATATATCCCCCTACACTAACCCTACCCATAAACCTACCCATCACAGAAAACTTTTGGCATTTTTTGAATTTCAAAAAACACCATTTAGTATGTTTTAGTATGAGGACACAGATCTCGTCATAAACTATGTTTCGTTGTAATATCCATGTCATTGTTCACATTTGTGTCCTCATAAACCATATACATGAATACACACACACTAACAGCAGGACCTGACAGGAGGAGGACAGAGTAGAGGTACACAGGACCTACAATTCCCACACGTTTATTAGCCCCGGGTCCAGTGGACCCGAACATCCTGTGTGTAAAATAAATGTGTATGGGGGGTGTACTGTTATGGTCATTGAAAATGTGTTCTGATAAATATTCCTCACAGAAAATGAGCCAAGGCCAATGAGTCTCAGTTTGAAAAAATTATTAATCATATAATTTTCTTTCGATAAAAAAGGAAAACAGGTCCAACAGACCCAAACACCATACAAGAGTTACCTGCAGTAAATCAGTCAGTCAATCAGCATGATCTTTTATGTTGAAGTTGGTTAACCAAGGAAGTCTTGTAGTGTCATGGAGACACCAGCAAACTAGCATGCCTTATAACCAGATTACCCCCTTTTGCAGATTAACAGCCTGTGGTTTTACTGATCAGTGCTGTGAAGTTGTGGCTTCAGCTCTACAATCACCAAACTCCTCCCTGAGAGAGCTGGACCTGAGTAGCAATGACCTACAGGACTCGGGAGTGAAGCTGCTCGGTGCTGGACTGAAGAGTCCAAACTGCCAACTCAACATACTGAGGTATTTAAAGGGTTAGTTCACCCCAAAAAATAAATTACCCCATGGTTTACTCACCCTAAAGTCATCCTAGGTGTATACCGTACTTCCTCAAATAAAAGCCTGTAGTCAATTAAACGCTGGGCCTCTGACAGTGGCCAGGGGCGTGGTCAACACGAACAAATAAAGGCCAGTCTCAAAATAAAGGGGGGTGAAACACTCAGTTTCAGTCAATCTCATGTCAATCTTGAGTACCTATAGAGTAGTATTGCATCCTTCATATCTCCGGAAAGTCTTTAGTTTTATTATATTTATAAAAGAAATATGGGCTGTACCGAGTCTTTCCGGAAAAAACCGAGCGCCTGGAGGCGTATCGTGTGGGCGGAGCTAAAGAATGACGAGCGCAAAGCGGTGACGTCCTCAAGCGTGGAGAAACCCAACGCTATCAATCTCAGCTAATAGATACATGATCCAGAATCACATTCGGAGGCTGAAATAAATTGAACAGGATAAACAGCAACAGCAGGACGTCCGTCTCTGTGGTATGTGCTGTATTTAGTGGCCTGTCAACATTTGTGTGTTAACTCGCAGTTTATGAGGACATGATTCGGTTTATGGACTATTGTATACGACTAAGTTAAACCTTAGCAGTAGCAAGCAAAACGGTTTTGCATGTCAGGCTAGTGTAACGTTATACATAAAAGAAAAATAGAGTCCGTTAGCGCATTTGATTGACGAAGCACGTGATCGTGTCGTTTACTGATGTTTACTCACGCGACAACATCATAGACATTTGAAGCCGTTTTACTCACCGGCTGCTTCCAAAGCAGGACCGAACCTTTATTGCTGGGACTGCTCCGTCAAAAACACACTTCTTTGGTATGATTTGGTAAAGTCCTAACAGCAGTGAACGGTGGAGATCCACTTTGCGACGCGACTGAAGCGATGTTGTGAAGCTTCCCGTCATTTCTGCGTTCAAACAGTGCAGAAACAGTGTTCACGGACGACTGGACCTGCACCTGAGAGTGTTTATGCGCGTGCATTTCCTCTCTCGCTCTAGTCACACGCGTGCGCGCACCCTACCGGGAGAAGAGCCCGTGTGGCCCATATAAGGACCTTCCTTTCTGTTCACGTCAAGTCGAGCCATACTCGAAAAAAACTCTCCAAAACTTGTGAGAAACCGGAAGGAGTATTTTTAACACAGAAATACTCCATCAAACGTCCAACATTAGTTTTTGAAACTTTGTCTATGTTTAGGAAAAAACATAAAAGCTCAGTATGCATGAAACAGCATTTCACCCCCCCCCCCCCCCCCCCCCCTAAGGCCCGGGAGGGGGATTACTGTGGATAATCTCCTAAATGCCTTTCATTTAATGTGCATTCAAGTTCATCGTAATGTACAGTAGAAGCTGTAACCTTCCTGATGCCACGCGCCCAGTTTGCGAGTCTTGCTAGTGCGACACCCACTAATCTATTCTGTATTTAACCTAAAAACTTGGCTGGGTGTTACGGGTGTGTGGTGCAGCAAAGATGAGGAGATCCAGGACTTCCAAACAGACAGGCTTAATTATCATAAACTTTAAACAGAACACCAAACACTACAAATGTAATGTAACATAACTCAACTTAACGCAGCATAACTCAAGACCAGACAAAGAGGGAATGAACATGGGGGTACTAAATACACACAGAAGACTGACTAAACGAGGGGCACAGGTGAAGCTGAACACAGCTGAAAAGGACTAAACTAACTAATCTTATTTTTAACTTTAACAATATTATTTTACATATTGTAGAGATTCTAATTTATGTGATCTTTAGCAACCAAAATATTTCTCTGTTCAATTCTGTTCATGCATCTGGAGTCTGGACTGTTTCTGTACATCACAGCTGTACATCACATATGAGCTTCACCTGTGACTAATAATGGATCAATTAGGTCTCAAATGTGTATAAAAAGAACCCCAGTACGCTAGACCTTCACATCAACTGCAACTAGACCTCTGCAAACATGCCTAAGATTCACCCTGAGACTAAAGTTTTGATTATCAAGAGGCTGAAGACCAGATCCACTGCTGATGTGGCAGACACCTTCAATGTGTCTCAGCGTCAAGTACAGAGGAAAAAAAAAAGATTTGAAGAGACTGGAGACATTTTTGACAAGCCCAGGTCAGGCAGACCCCACAAGACAACTGCTCGAGAAGACCGTTTGTTGGCTCGAAAATCCAAGGCCAGCCCATTTTCCACTGCAGCAGAGCTCCACGAGACCTGGTCACCTGAAGTCCCTGTGTCAACCAGAACAGTTTGTCGGATTCTGTCTCGAAATGGCCTCCATGGTCGAATCAGTGCCCAGAAGCCAGCACTAAACAAAAGACAATTGAAAAACCGTGTGGCATTTGCCAAGGCCCACAGCCTGCTAAAAGGATGGACGCAGGAAAAGTGGCAGAAGGTGGATTTTTCAGATGAATCTTCTGTTGAATTACACCACAGTCGCCGCAAATATTGCAGGAGACCTACTGGTGCCCGAATGGATCCGAGATTCACCCAGAAAACAGTGAAGTTTGGTGGCGGAAAAATCATGGTCTGGGGTTACATTCAGTATGGGGGTGTGCGAGAGATCTGCAGGGTGGAAGGCAACATCAATAGTCTAAAATACCAAGAAATCTTAGCTACCTCTTATATTCCCAACCATAAAAGAGGCCAAATTCTGCAGCAGGACGGTGCTCCATCGCATACTTCCATCTCCACATCAAAGTTTCTCAAGGCGAAGAAGATCAAGATGCTCCAGGATTGGCCAGCCCAGTCACCAGACATGAACATCATTGAGCATATGTGGGGTAGGATGAAAGAGGACGCATGGAAGACGAAACCAAAGAATATTGATGAACTCTGGGAGGCATGCAAGACTGCTTTCTTAGCTATTTCTGATGACTTCATCAATAAATTGTATGAATCCTTGCCAAACCGCATGGATGCAGTCCTTCAAGCTCATGGAAGTCATACAAGATATTCAATTTGGATCTCAAAGCACCACAACTTAATTTGCTGACATATTTTTGTATTTGCAGTAAATTTGTTCCATTTCTGTATAGGCGACAAAACTTTTGTCTTGCCAAAATTTGACCTTCCTGTCTTGATTAAATGATACATATTTTTTCTGTGAAAATTATTTATTTCAGTGCATTAAACATCATTTGGGAGGGTTTTAGCTTTTCATATGAGCTATTTCTAACACAAATGAATTAATTAAAAGTCAGGTTAATATCAGGTATTTCTAGAAAATAGATAAGCGACAAGACTTTTGTCAGGGACTGTATATGCTATTTTAAATAGGCTAATGTAGTCTATGAGAGAGGTGATGTCTGTGAAAATACTGTGTCAGGCAGGCTACACAAAAAATATATATTTTGTACAAGAAAACAGCATAGGCTTCAAAATAAACTGTTGTTAAAATATTGTAAAGTGATTATATGAACTAGTGTAACGGATTCACAGAGGCAGGATTCAAAAGCAAGTAATTAGTTTATTTGACGGATAGTGTCACAGAAGTCAAAACTCAGAACACTGAAGAAGTCCGGATAAGACAGAGCAGTGAGAGAGGCTCTGTTGGCGACACGGGCAGGCTGTGAGCAGCTGTGACTCGGGAGGTCGGTACAGGTAATCCGGGAAGGGATCCAGCGTTTCACGGAAGGGGGAAACGACAACCAACACGGAGACACAAGGGGAAACATCCAACAACGCTCTGACAAAGACAAGAGAGAAACAGAGAGACTAAATAGGGTGAAGGTGATGAGTTGCAGCTGGTGCAGGTGATCAGCCACAGGTGCGTGATGAGCCAATCCCAGGCTCCGCCCTCACCTACATTCAACACGCACCCAAGAGTGAGACAGGGAATCCATGAACCGTGACAGTACCCCTTCCCCTAGGAGCGTCCCCTGACGCTCCCAGCCGACCTTACCTGTTGATTGTAATCATCAATAAGGGAGTGATCCAGAATGTCCCTAGCAGGAACCCAACTTCTCTCCTCCGGACCGTAACCTTCCCAGTCCACCAAGTACTGGAAACCGCGTCCCCTCCGTCTAGAATCCAGAATGCGATTAACCGAATAAGTTGGTTCCCCATCTACGAGTCGCGGCGGTGGGGGAACCGGGACTGGCGGATTAAGGTGGGAGTGAAAAACAGGTTTGATTTTGGATACATGGAAGGCGGGATGAATCCTCCTGTACGCCGGAGGGAGTTTGAGGCGGACTGTCACCGGACTAATGATCTTGGTGACAGTGAACGGGCCGATAAATTTGGGAGCAAGTTTATTAGATACGGAGCGGAGAGGAATGTTCTTGGTAGAAAGCCACACTTTTTGACCGACGACGTAAACGGGAGGCTTAGACCGGTGGCGATCGGCTTTAGCCTTGGTGCGCGCTCCCACCTGGAGCAGAGTCTCATGGGCTCTGGTCCATGTGCGATGACACCTCTGGATAAAGGCGTGAACAGAGGGGACCGCGACCTCGGAATCCAGACTAGGAAAAATAGGTGGCTGGTAACCTACACTACACTCAAATGGCGAAAGGCCCGTAGATGACACTGGTAACGAGTTATGAGCGTACTCAACCATAGAGAGTTGCTGGCTCCAGGATGAAGGATTCTTGGATACCAAACATCGCAACACTCTCTCCAGATCCTGATTGGCTCTCTCGGTCTGACCGTTGCTTTGGGGGTGATAACCCGAAGACAGACTAACCGTGGCTCCTAGTAATTTACAAAACTCCTGCCAAAATTTGGACACAAATTGGGAACCTCTGTCGGAGACCACGTCCATCGGGAGGCCATGTAACCGAAAGACGTGATCTACTACAGATACCGCTGTCTCCTTGGCTGAGGGTAATTTGGGCAAGGGAATGAAATGTGCTGCCTTCGAGAATCGGTCCACGACGGTCAAAACGACCGTCTTGCCCTGGGAGGGCGGGAGGGCGGTAACAAAATCTAGAGCGATGTGGGACCAGGGTCTCGAAGGAACAGACAGCGGCTGAAGTAACCCCTGGGGAGGTTGGTTAGATGTCTTACCAACCGCACAGACCGAGCAAGCCAAAACAAAACTGCGAACGTCGCGAGCCATAAGTGGCCACCAAAATCGTTGCTTTATTAGACTGCAAGTGCGGTTTACCCCTGGATGACAGGCAATGTTGGAGCAGTGACCCCATTTGAGGACCTCGGATCTTAACCCCTCCGGAACGAACAAACAACTCGGTGGGCCGCCGGGCGGGGGCGTTACCCCTTCTAAGGCCACTTTGACCTTCGATTCGATCTCCCATGTGAGTGTAGAGATAACTATCTTCTCTGGCAAAATACACTCGGGAGTAACCGGGCGTTCGGAAGCATCAAAAATACGAGATAAAGAGTCGGGTTTGATGTTTTTAGACCCGGGGCGGTACGAGAGAACAAAGTCAAAACGTCCGAAAAAAAGTGCCCACCGAGCCTGCCTGGAGTTGAGTCTTTTAGCAGATCTAATATATTCAAGGTTCTTATGATCCGTCCATACAATAAAAGGTACCCCCGACCCTTCAAGCCAATGACGCCACTCCTCCAACGCTAACTTGACGGCCAACAACTCTCTGTTACCAATGTCATAATTGCGTTCGGCAGGAGAAAGACGATGGGAGAAAAACGCGCACGGGTGCATCTTGTCATCTGAGGGAGAGCGCTGTGAAAGAACCGCTCCTACCCCCACCTCTGACGCGTCGACCTCTACCACGAACTGACGTGTGGGATCAGGGGCGACTAAGATGGGAGCCGAAACAAAGCGGCTTTTCAGTTTGGCGAATACAGCCTCGGCTGTATCGGACCACCTGAACGTCATTCGGGGAGAGGTCAAGGCAGTCAGAGGTGCGGCTAGTTGGCTGAAATTGCGAATAAAACGCCGATAGAAATTGGCGAACCCCAGAAACCTCTGTAGGGCCTTACGGGAATCTGGACTTGGCCAATCCATCACAGCCTTAACCTTGTCGGGATCCATGCGCATTCCCTCCGATGACACGATGTACCCTAAAAAAGGAACAGACTGTGCATGAAAAGCGCATTTCTCCGCCTTGACAAAAAGCCCATTCTCTAGCAACCTCTGAAGCACTCGTCTGACGTGTCGAACATGTTCCTGGAGAGACGAAGAAAAAATCAAAATGTCATCCAGGTAGACATATATGAATTGGTCGACCATGTCTCTCAACACATCATTGACGAGTGCCTGGAAAACCGCTGGGGAGTTGGAAAGGCCGAAAGGCATGACCAAGTATTCAAAATGCCCCCTGGGGGTATTAAATGCGGTTTTCCATTCATCCCCCTCCCTGATGCGAACCAAATGATAAGCGTTACGTAAGTCCAACTTCGTGAAGACGGATGCTCCCTGTAACCTCTCGAAAGCTGAAGACATCAACGGCAAAGGATAGGTATTCTTTACCGTGATGTTATTCAGCCCTCGGTAATCAATGCAAGGTCGCAGAGAACCATCCTTCTTCCCCACGAAGAAGAACCCCGCCCCCGCTGGAGAAGAGGAAGGGCGGATGAATTTGGAGGCTAGAGAATCAGAAATATATTTCTCCATGGCCTCCCTCTCTGGAATAGAAAGAGAGTATAGTTTGCCCTTAGGCGGAGACTTACCTGGGAGTAAATCTATAGCACAGTCATAGGGACGATGCGGAGGGAGAGAAGCAGCTCGGGACTTACTGAACACTTCCTTCAGGTCGAGGTACTCCGGAGGCACGTTAGACAGATTCACCGTCTCACTCTGAAAAACAGAACGAGAAACAGACGCACAAGCAGACACCAAACAAGACTCATAACATCTATCACTCCACGCAGACACAGAGTTTTGTCCCCAGTCAACCCTTGGATTGTGTAACTCCAGCCAAGGGTGACCGAGGACAACGGGAGCCAAAGGGGAGTCCAGGATGAAAAATGAAATGCGTTCTGTGTGGTTGCCGGAAGTGATCAGTGTAAGTGGTTCAGTGGTGAATGAAATGTCAGGGAGAACTTGTCCGTTGAGTGCGTTGACAGAAATGGTGTTCTTGAGTGCAATGGTGGGTATGTTAAGTTTGTGAGAAAGGGCAGAGTCAATGAAGTTACCTTCCGCTCCCGAGTCGAGGAGGGCGAGGCTGGAAAAATCCTGAGCTGCCCACAGCAATCTCACCGGGAGGAGAGTGGAGGATGAGGTCTTTTCCACGGAGATCCCGCCCGACAGTAGCCTTCCTTTTACCGCCGGGCGTGGTCTTTTACCGGGCAGGAGTCTAGCAGGTGTCCGTTCCCGCCGCAGTACAGGCAAAGACCACGGGATCTCCGTCTTGCCTTCTCCTCCCGGGAGAGCCGAGCTCGACCCACCTGCATGGGCTCCGGGTCGAAGGTGTAGCTGACCGCATCAGTTGCGCTGGCCTGAGGGCATTCGACACTCCCATGCTGAGGCTCCATCCTGGACCTCAGCCGACTCAGACGAGCGTCCACCCTCAAAGCAAGGTCAATGAGACCGTCAATCTTCTCCGGAAGGTCGATGGCGAATATCTCCTTCTGGATGCGGTCAGCCAGCCCATGCAGGAACATGTCCCACTGTGCCTCCTCGTTCCACTTGCACTCGGCGGCCAGGGTGCGGAACTCGATGGAATAATCCGAGACCGAGCGGTTACCTTGGCGGAGCTCTGCGAGTTGACGTGCCGCTTCTCTTCCGGTCACCGCTCGGTCAAACACCCTTCTCATCTCTGCCGCCAGCGTCTGGAACGAGGAGCAGCAAGGATGTTGGTTCTCCCACACCGCCGTTCCCCAAAGTGCGGCTCGTCCGGAGAGCAGGGTGAGGACGAATGCCACCTTGGATCTTCCCGTGTTGAAAGTCTGCGGTTGAAGAGCGAAAAACAAGGAACACTTGGTAAGGAAGGCTCTGCAATAATTGCTCTCACCGGCATAACTCTCGGGGGTAGGCAGACGTGGTTCCGGTTGCCGTGATGCAGATGGTGTGTGGGGAATCGGCGGTGGGTCGGGCACAGTGGGACCGACGAGTTGTTGCATCTGTTGGGTCAGCTCGGCCACCCGTGCCACCAAGGTGTGTACTGCCTGTCCTGTGGCAGTTAAGTTCGCCTCCTGCTGGTCCAGTCTCTCGTTGCTGCTGGTCAGTAGGGCGTTGATACTCGCTGAATCCATGGTTGGTCAGAGCGTTCTGTAACGGATTCACAGAGGCAGGATTCAAAAGCAAGTAATTAGTTTATTTGACGGATAGTGTCACAGAAGTCAAAACTCAGAACACTGAAGAAGTCCGGATAAGACAGAGCAGTGAGAGAGGCTCTGTTGGCGACACGGGCAGGCTGTGAGCAGCTGTGACTCGGGAGGTCGGTACAGGTAATCCGGGAAGGGATCCAGCGTTTCACGGAAGGGGGAAACGACAACCAACACGGAGACACAAGGGGAAACATCCAACAACGCTCTGACAAAGACAAGAGAGAAACAGAGAGACTAAATAGGGTGAAGGTGATGAGTTGCAGCTGGTGCAGGTGATCAGCCACAGGTGCGTGATGAGCCAATCCCAGGCTCCGCCCTCACCTACATTCAACACGCACCCAAGAGTGAGACAGGGAATCCATGAACCGTGACAACTAGGCAACACGAACGACCGTTTAAAAAGCAATATGCAAAAGCAAAATTTAATATCTCTGTAATGGATTGAGAAAAGTGCGTGCAACCTATTGAAATGTGGATTAGTAATTATTTGGGTTAGCAAAATAACAAAATTATAGTTTTCCTCATGTGCAACCAATATAGAAATTAAGCGTGGAATAAACATTTTACATTTTTCAAACTGACTCAATGGAGGTTAGTGATTAGGCTATCGTAATTCTGACCCAAATTGCTTTTTCGCCTTTTTGGCTGTTGTTTTAAATGGTGATATTTTTGCAAATGTTTCTTGAAAACATTAATGATATCGGTCCACTGGAATGCAATCACTTTTAATTTAAAACGGGTTTATTTAAAGCAATTATTTTTCAAACAGATGGCATTAGAAATATAGGCCTGCCCCTAACAAAAGCTTGCTTCAAATACAAGCCTGTTCCCTTCTGCAGTTCAGGTAAATAAAGGCCCGGTCTTTATTTGAAGAATTACAATAATTAAAGGGGTAGGAGTATATAAGTTTTACTTCTTCCTACTCCTTTTTCGTTCATGAGATAGAATGAATTTATTTTTTTTCTTTTATTTATTATTATTTTTATTTATTTTTCTTTTATTTATTTTTTTCTCTTTCACCTTTACTTGTTTCTTTTAATAATGTATGAACATTATTGTATTTTTATTTCTCTCATGTTTGAAAATAAACAAATAAACTAATTACGGTATGTAACTCTTCTTTCAGACAAACAGATATGAGCTATATAAAAAATGTCCTAGCTCTTTCAAGCTTTATAATAGCAGTAAATAAAGTTAATGAAGGGGGTTAATAAAGGCCTTCTGAAGCAAATCAATGCATTTGTGTAAGAAAAATATCCTTATTTAAAACTTTATTAATTAAATTACCTAGCTTCAGGCCGATCGCTTTCCATATTCAACTTACGTAAAAAGTGTAGCACCTCTCACAGTCCAAAATGCTTACACTATCTCTGATGAGCGTAACTGGTATGTAATGTCGTCAGACGTAGCGTTAGCATTTTGATAAACTCAGCCATCTGGACAAACTCAAGTATGTGGATCAGTAAGAATCATCCTGTCTGTGTTGTATCTTTACGTATTTACTTTAATTGCTTGACTTTCCTGCAGTAAATCAGTCAGTCAATCAGCATGATCTTTTATGTTGAAGTTGGTTAACCAAGGAAGTCTTGCAATGTGATGGAGACACCACCCAGATGGCAGACAAACAGTGAATCAGCGTTGAATCAATGTTAATGCATGAACTAAAATATCATTGAATCAATGTTGAGATGTCAATGTTGAGAATGTTGATTTTTCATCAGGTTTGCACCCTGAAATAATGTTATTTCAACGATGAAAAATAGATCAAGATGGGCTTAAAATCAATAGTTTTCCAACTAAAATTAAACCACTTATTTAAGTGAATCAATGTTGAATCAATGTTAATGCATCAATCAAAATATCATTGAATCAATATTGAAATATAACATTGATTTTTCATCAGGTTTGCACCCTGAAATAATGTTATTTCAACAATAAAAAATAGATCAATCTTGCTTTATGTACAGCAGGATTCTATACCAGTTAATTTGTCTCTTTATTTTATTCATTTTAATCAGAGACCATGTGTGGCTGCAGTCGATATGATTTTGCATCAAAAAGTCACTCAAAGTAAACAACATCCTTTAGTTTACATGCAAATGTATTTATTTATGCCCCCACAGTTACAACAGGAAATCTCACATTGACTTGAAACAATTACATCTGAATTTATAACACAAATGAGAAGAGCCTGGAAAAACATGACAACGTGCATCTGCAAAATGGAAGTAAATACAAATGTAAACTTGCCGAATAAATATAGAAATTACATAGTACTACTGAAAGAAAGAAGGTAGAAGAAAGAATAATACTGCAAACTCAGGGGGTTCCACCATAAGCAATGCCCCGAAGCCTTTCAGGTTGTAATGGAGAGTTTTGCACCGTCCCAGCAAAGATAAACTCTGATGAAACTCTTTTTATCAGCATTCACAGCATCTAATACAACAAGAAGTTAGTAAATATTTGGAAATGTGATTAATTATACATTACAAATATAGCCTACTACAAAATGAAGTGAAACTTGAAATTTTATCAAAATCTTGATATCCCAGTTAAAACGGTAACATTAAATTCAGGACTATTTAATGCATTTTAGTATAGACTTTAAAGGACCTGCAGACACACAATGAATGAAAAAGCAAAGTGACTATATCTGGTGTTTTATCTAATAATATTGTATTTAATAGTAAATAAATAAAGTGTGAAAATGAAACAAGTAAATGAATGACCAAATAGCTAAATTAAGAAAATAAAAGAGGAGCTGTATAGGCTACATTAGTGTTGTCACGATACCAAAATTATGACTTCGATACGATATCAGACTAAAATATCGATATATCGATACTAAATCGATACCACAGTAAAAAAATAAATAAATAAATAAATAAGATAAGATGCTTAATATGACAACAGAACTTGTTATTATTCATTTTTATTTTTTACTAAAAATTCATGTGGCCAGCATGTTCCTTAGGGTTGGGCATCGTTTTGATTTGAACAATTATTGATCAACTGATCAATTACTATTAAAATTATCTCACAAATGTTTGCTATCTCAATGTATTTTTTACAATGGGGTAATTGTGTTGCAATAGCTTACACACAGCACAAGAAAGCTTGATTTCGAATGGTAAATTGAATTTAAAAAGAAGAGTAAACAGTAATAAAATAAGAACAAATAAACAGATTACAAACAATAGCACAAATAAATGCAATAGAATAGAAGATACAAATTAAATAGACTGCTTTATTTTTTCAGGTAGGTCTAACATTCAGATAAGAAACTGAATTAAAAAAATGCATAGTAATTACATTTAAAACAACATTGGATAATGTTCTTTGTAAAAAATTCAATAGCGTACAGATTAAACTATTAAAGTTACACAAGTTGATCAGTCAAGAGCAGTGTGATCGTTTGTCTTTTTGTAGTTTGAATAGCAAATGACTGCGGTCCCTTTAAGACTAACAGACGCATGGATCCTAAACACTGTTCCTGTTACTCGTTCTTCCTGAACTGTTTGCGACTGTGTTTACGTTAATACTCTTCCAGATGTGCACTGATAATTCTTTGAGTGTATTTGACCAATAATAAGCTGGAAAAGGAAGCAAATGTTTGCACTTGGATCATGTCAGAGGCGGCTTTATTAGGGTAGGCTATGTGTGTGTGCGCTTCAGATGTGAGCACGAAATCTGCGGGGATTAGTAGAATTAATTTATGTGCAATCCCGCGCGAAATTCAGACCGATCACACACTAACACTAACACAATGTTATGAGGAAAAAGTCCAGCAGAACGCGCGTTCGCCGTGCTCAGAGGTTAACCGAGCTGAGTGAGAATATGCCGGTGTGTGTGTGTCAACTCGCTGACGGTCAGAGAGGAGAGCGCAGCTGATATCGATACTGTAAAAACTGAGAATCGTATCGTTTCAGATATTCCAGTATCGATATATATCGAAATATCGATATTTTTGACAACACTAGGCTACATGGTGGTTTGGAAGAGATTTTTTTTCCATTTACAACACGAACTGGAGGCACAACTGTTTACTAAAATTTCTGTAGTTTGATATAGCTGCCTACAGAACGTCTCGGTTACGTATGTAACCCTCGTTCCCTGAGGAGGGAACGGAGACGTAACGTCAGTGACTGACGAATGGGGGTTTCACTTAGAAGCCTGTCATCTCCGAGACTAGAAAGCGCCCAATGGCAGTGCCAATGCCATGGGCATGCGAGATTTGCATGCGTAACTCCGCCTACCCACGTGGGTATATAAGGAAGTAGCTGGCATCATCGCATTATGTTTTACCTGCTGAGGAGCCAAGTTGAACTCCGTTCCAGCGGTACAGCGGATGTGGCAACGGGACGTTACGTCTCCGTTCCCTCCTCAGGGAACGAGGGTTACATACGTAACCGAGACGTTCCCTTTCGTTCAGTCACTCCGACGTAATGTCAGTGACTGACGAATGGGGGTCCCAATGCAATAACGCCACTCGGCTGTCTTCCAGTGCCCTGCGCAAGCGTGAGAACCCTGATGCAAGTTAGAACGGTCAAAGGCCTCTACTTAACGCAGGAATACCAAGGTACACTGGGAGGCATATTCCAGGAGGAGATATGCGCCAAGATGCCTACCCGTAGGGAGGACTTAGGGATACACGTATGACCCCGGGGGGCTGCATACGGAAGATCACTGGGGTACCAGCCGAAGGTGGATTTTTAACCCCAGGAGGTGGCAAGGTTGCCAAGGGAATACACCCGCTCAGGGAGGCTTACGGTGGAAATACACATGTGGGGGTCGCCGGAGGGGAACCATGCACATGGGGCACCTGGCCGGACACGAGTGTCTGGGCTAAGGGCAGACTTACTGGCGTCGGTGTCGTCAGTGCTGGAGGAGCTCAGGGCTCTCGGGGAACTCACCTGAGAAGAATATCGCACGTATCCAGTCCGTGGAGTGGAATGGCGAGCAAGCGAAGACACCTGAGCCAATCCATTACCGGCCACTTGTAGAGGCGAGTACATAGTCGGATACAGGCTCCACTCGGAGGTTATAAAACCTGGCGAATGTGTTTGGTGTCGCCCAGCCTGCAGCTCTGCAGATGTCTGTCAGCATGTGCTAAAGCCCAAGAGGAGGCCACACTCTGGGTGGAATGGGCCCTGACCCCAAGGGGACATGGGCGTCCCTGCTGCTGGTAAGCCAAAACAATGATGTCCACTATCCAGTGAGACAACCTTTGCTTTGAGAGAGCCTTTCCTTTCAGCTTCCCACCATAACAGACAAAGAGCTGGTCTGAGGTCCTGAAACACTGCGTCCTGTCTACGTAAGCGCGAAGGGCGCGTACTGGACAGAGCAATGCCAAGGCTGGGTCTGCCTCCTCCAAAGGCAGCGCTTGCAGGTTCACCACCTGGTCTCTGAACGGAGTGGTGGGAACCTTGGGCACATATCCAGGCCGGGGTCTCAGGATCACGTGAGAGTCGGCCGGCCCGATTTCCAGGCATGCTTCGTCAAACGAAAATGCCTGCAGGTCCCCTGCCCTCTTGATGGAGGCCAGTGCGGTCAGGAGCGCTGTCTTCATAGACAAGAACTTAACATCTACTGACCGCAAAGGCTCAAATGGGGCCCTCTGCAGAGCACTTAGAACTACTGAGAGGTCCCAAGAGGGTACGAGAGGAGCACGAGGAGGATGTAGTCTCCTCGCACCCCTCAGGAACCTGATGACCAGGTCGTGCTTACTTACCGTTTTCCCGTCCAGGAGGTCATGGTAGGTGGCGATAGTGGCCACATAAACCTTCAGGGTGGATGGAGACAGCCTTCGATCCAACCCTTCCTGGAGGAAAGAGAGCACAGACCCGATCGGGCATTTCCAGGGGTCTTCTTGGCGAGAAGAGCACCAATTGACGAAGAGGTTCCACTTCAACGCATAGGCCTGTCTCGTGGACTCGGCCCGAGCGGAAGTGATGGTAGCCACCACCGGAGGTGGTAGGGTACTCAAACCTGCCGCGTCCCGTCCAGGAGCCACACTTGGAGGTTCCAAAGATCGGGACGCGGGTGCCACAGGGTGCCCCGTCTCTGAGAGAGTAGGTCTTGTCTCAGAGGAATTGGCCAGGGAGGGGCTGTCGCAAGGAGCACTAGTTTTGGGAACCAGGTCCGGCCGTGCCAGTACGGGGCGACCAAGATGACCTGCTCCTTGTCCTCCCTGACCTTGCACAGAACACGTGCAAGAAGGCTCACTGGGGGAAACGCATACTTGCGTAGGCCCCGCGGCCAGCTGTGCGCCAGTGCATCCGTGCCGAGCGTGCCCTCGGTCAGGGAATAAAACAGGCTGCAGTGGGATGAGTCGTGGGAGGCAAACAGATCTACCTGTGCGTCCCCGAACTGATCCCAAATCAGCTGGACCGACTGGGGATGGAGTCTCCACTCCCCAGGGATTGGCTGGACCCGTGAGAGCTCGTCGGCTGCACGGTTCAGGATCCCCGGCATATGGACAGCACGAAGGGACCTCAGGCGCTTCTGACTCCATAAAACGAGATGGCGGGCGAGTTGAGACATGCGGCGGGAGCGTAGACCGCCCTGGTGGTTGATGTACGCTACTACGGCCGTGTTGTCCGATCTGACTAGTACGTGTTGACCCTTCAGCAACGCTCGGAAGCGGTGCAGGGCGAACCGTACTGCCAGCAACTCGAGGCAATTGATATGCAGGCGGCTCTGGCTCTCTGACCAAGAACCGGCGGCTGCATGTCCATTGCACATGGCACCCCAACCCGTGGTGGACGCATCTGTTGACACAACAACATGCCGGGAAACTCGTTCTAAGGGCACTCCTGCCCGTAGAAAGCTGAGGTTCGACCACTGGGTGAGTGTCTGTCTGCAGGCCTGGGTTACTGGGACCCGGAGCGTGCCAGACTACCATGCCCATCTCGGGACTCGATCGCGAAGCCAGTGCTGAAGCGGTCTCATATGAAGCAATCCGAGCGGCGTCACCGCGGCTGCAGATGCCATATGCCCCAGGAGCCTCTGAAACAGTTTCAATGGAACCGCACTCTTGCTCTCTATCTGCCTGAGGCAAGTCAGCAGCGACTGCGCGCGCAAGCCGGTAAGCTGCGCGCACATGGCGACCGAGTCGATCTCCATACCGAGAAAAGAGATCCTCTGCACGGGGCAGAGTTTGCTCTTCTCCCAGTTGACCCGAAGGCCCAAACGAGCTAAGTGGTGGAGAACCAGGTCTCTGTGTTCGCACACCCGGTCCCGAGAGTGGCCCAGTATGAGCCAGTCGTCGAGATAGTTCAGGATGCGAACCCCTTGTTGCCTGAGTGGCGCAAGGGCTGCCTCGACAATCTTCGTGAAGACGCGAGGGGACAGAGCTAGCCCGAATGGTAGTACGGCATACTGATATGCCCGCCCTTCGAACGCAAACCGCAGGAACGGTCTGTGTCGCGGAAGGATGGACACATGGAAGTACGCGTCCTTCAGGTCGATCGCTGCAAACCAATCGCATGGACGAACGCATTCGAAAAGGCGTTTCGCAGTCAACATCCTGAACGGAAGCCTGTACAGGGATCGGTTCAGGACGCGAAGGTCCAGGATCGGTCGTAACCCACCGGATTTCTTCGGTACAATGAAGTAAGGGCTGTAGAAGCCGGACATCTCGGCTGGAGGGACGAGCTCGACCGCACCCTTCGCCAGTAGGGTCGCGATCTCCGCACGCATGACTGGGGCATTGGACCCCACCACGGTGTACCGGACACCCCGGAAGCGGGGAGGAGCTCGCGCGAACTGAATCGCGTAGCCGAGCCGGATGGTCCGTGCGACCCAGCGGGACAGTCCCGGCAGCTGTAGCCACGCTCCCAGGGAGTGTACCAACGGGGTCATGCGGAGCACCGGCGTACCCTCGGTGGGGCAGCGAGGCAGCGTTACCGGCCCGGACTCGGGTGGCGTAGCGGCCCGGTGTCGGGGCAGCGGTAACAGCTGCGCCCTGACAGAGGAGACCAGGGAAGGACTCGCGTTCCGCTGGGGTCTGCTCTGAGAGGGGGCTGGCGACAGAGAGGGACGAGAGCGGCGTGGCCCGGGGGCGGCGCACACTGCCGTCACCGGTCTCTGTGTGCTCAGAGATGGGTATGTCAGTTCTTTCTTTAACCACATTAGGGTGCTGCCACCCCGGGGGGCGGCAGCGGAACGAAAGATTCTCCCCCGGCCCTCCACCGGGGGAAGGAGCGGCCCTGCTGCCGTCTCCTGGAAAGAACTGCCCATGTCTGAGCTGTCCGCGTCAGGAGCGCCGCTTGGCCTGGCGTTTAGCGGGCCGCGGGGCTGGCGCGGACTGGGGCGGCTTCTTGCGGCGCGCTCCGCGGCGAGGCCCGGGTGAAGGCTGCTGCTGTGGCCGCGCGGGAGCGGGGGGGACCGCAGGAGGCCGCCCTCGGCGACGAGGCAGCTGAGGCGACTGTGCCGGCGGCGCTTGGGGTGCAGCAGCGGGCCGCCGGGGCAGTATGTGCTTGATAGCCTCAGTCTGCTTCTGGGCGGCCGAGAACTGTTGGGCGAAGCTCTCGACCGCACCGCCGAATAGCCCAGCCTGGGATATGGGGGCGTCGAGGAAACGAGTCCGCTCGGCGTCCCGCATATCGGCCAGGTTGAGCCATAGGTGTCTCTCCTGGACCACGCATGTGGACATCACCCGGCCCAGGGAGCGTGCGGTAACCTTCGTCGCCCGGAGAGCGAGGTCGGTCGCGGCACACAGCTCATCTCTGAGCCCTGGGTCGGCTCCACCCTCGTGCATGTCGCACAGCAACTTGGCCTGGTAGGCCTGGAGGGTTGCCATGGCATGCAAAGAGGCGGCAGCCTGCCCCGCAGCTCTGTAGGTCTTCGACACCATTGAAGATGTGAATCTACAGGCCTTGGAGGGGTGCTTAGGATCGCCGCGCCAGGAGGAGGCGCTCTGGGGACACAGTTGCATCGCCACAGAGCGCTCCACCGGGGGGACCCCAGTGTACCCTCTAGCCACCGCCCCATCGAGGGCAGAGAAGGCGGAAGAGGTTGCCAAACGCTCGCAGCAAGACACGGGGGCCCTCCACGAGTGCGCAACCTCCTCATGCACCTCCGGGAAGAAAGGAATTGGGGGCACGGCAGGACGGCTGTCCTGACGTGGCGCACCCAAAAACCAATCATCGAGCCGCGAACGCTCCGGCCGGGGTGGAGGGTTCCACTCCAGACCGAGCGCCGCGGCCGCCCGGGCAAGCATGGCTGTCAGCTCCGGGTCCGATTCGGACAATGCTGGCGCGCCCGGAGGCGGCAGCACAGCCGAATCCTCATCCTCGGAGGACTCTAGCCCACCTTGTGATGCGGTCACCGACATCTCGTCCTCCTCTGGAGCGCCGAACGAAACCCGCGGACCGGCCGAGACCGAGGCTGCGGGCTCCATCACAACGCTCGCGGGTACCGGTGCAACAGAGGGGGGTGTGGGCCGAGGCATGAGCGTCGGAGCTGTGTTCCACACCATCACCCTCAGGTCACCCTGGCCACCAGCCGAAGAGACGCCCCGCGGACCGGATGAGACCGAGGCCGCGGACACGTCAGATCGGGGGGTGACGGAGGGGACTCTCACTCCGGCGGCCGCACGGAGATCATTGAGTCTCGACCGCAACACGGAGATGGCCATGTTCCCGCAGTGAGAACATGACTCATCCACAAGCGCCGCCTGAGCATGCTGGAAGCCCAAGCATGCCAGACAGTGCGAGTGCCCATCAGAAGAGTGTAGAGACCGGCCACACCCAGAAGCACACGGGCGAGACATCCTGAAAAGGACGTGCCACGTGTGAGCTCTTTTGTGAGAGGATTAACCTCGCAGTCGATGCCGAAGCGCCCAGGGGACCACACACCAACTGGAAACCAATCGTCTGACCAGCAGGCAGGAAGTATGTGACCGCTGGAACACGCCGAACACCAACACCGACTGGAAGATCCTGATCGTCTCGAATAACTGACTTAACTCAGAAGGCTTGTAGGAGTGAAAGGTATGTAACCCTTGGCTCCGAAGCATTAAAACATAATGCGATGATGCCAGCTACTTCCTTATATACCCACGTGGGTAGGCGGAGTTACGCATGCAAATCTCGCATGCCCATGGCATTGGCACTGCCATTGGGCGCTTTCTAGTCTCGGAGATGACAGGCTTCTAAGCGAAACCCCCATTCGTCAGTCACTGACGTTACGTCGGAGTGACTGAACGAAAGGGAACTTAAAGATCTCTTTTCTTTTTTCTTGCTGCGTTAAAGATTAAACTGTAATGATGTAATTGTGATCTGTGATGATATCTCGCAGCTGAAGCAGAGCTACGAGCTGATTGTACTTGTGATTGTACTCGCTCAGGAGAAGCACACAAGTTGTAAAACATAAAGATGAATAAAAACACTAAATTAAAATTGAGATGAATTTTATAATTATATTTTTGTAGGCCACTTACCTCTAAAAAACACGGTCGTTGTCCTGTGTCTCTTTTTCGCGATTGAAGTCTGTTCAGCTGCGCTTGCTTTGGTTGATTGGTGGATGTCTTGAAGGTGCATTACCGCCACCTGCTGGATTGGGTTGTGGCGCATTCGATAGGTAGGGACCATAGGGTAGGGATACATATTCTAAATTCTTCATTAACTCTGTATTCTTTAGATAAATAATGAAATGCATGTACATCCTACATGATTTAAATAATAATAATAGGCTACATTTTTATTTATTTAAAACTGATAGACTAAATGTATGGTAGAAGTTCTTTGTTTGTTTTTTATTTGTTTTTTAAAAAAAATATTATATTAACATGAAACACAGAATGACAACATTACATGCCAGTAAGGAGGAAAATAATATACCTTTTAAAAAGATTCATAGTTTTTACAGCTTTCTTATTGGAAGAGTCCGAAATCAAACACGCATACAATTTTAACTCTTCCAGAAAAATTTAAAGAAAGGCTTACAATTACAAAATGTACATTTATGTATTCTTTGTGAATCCACATACTCGTTGGTGTACTCATCGTATCCTTTGAGGATAATAAATGTGCTCACATTCACACAAATGTAGCCAATTATTTTGGACTTGCCTTAACATGTTGAATAATGTGACAGATAGATTGACCGTAAGCCTCACCGGTGGAGAATTAAGCAGACCAAACATCAGCATTGATTCAATGTTTGTCTTTTCAACACTGAAAAGCATGGAATTATCAACGTTGATCCAATATTATTTAGCAGTGATTTTTCAACATTGGTCCAGTATGGTGTTAGCATTGAATTTTCAACATTGATCCAATATTACTTAGCATTGAAATTTCAACCTCAACCAAAATGATGATTCTGATGGAATTTCAACATTGAATCAATGTCACCTTGCTATCTGGGCAGCAAACTAGCATGTCTTATAACCAGAACATCCCCCTTTGTGCAAAACAACAGCATACAAGCTGTCATAGAAATGGTCTATTCTAATATTCTGTTCCTCTGACTTGCATTACTGGGTGTCTCCGGCACCACACACTGGCTTGATCCCAATATATGTATTATACTCTGACAATCCAATCTATTATTTCTTTCCCTGCCAGCATTTTTTTTTTAAAGTTGCCAGCCACCTTTAGGGTTTTTGAAAATGTTCACCTAAATTGAATAGCTCATAAAATATTTGTTTTGTGAATATCTGAGCATGCAATATATCAAAAGAAGTAGATGACCATCTTCTTTAAACATTTTTTTTTATTCTAGCTTCTTGCAATCCTTTTTAATCAACACTTGAATATGGGTAAATTTCATAAATAAAGCAACATTTTGAACAAAAAGCTTGTCAGAAATAACTCTTCTGGGACATTGTAAAGGCATAACTTGATGAGGGGGGTTTGCAGGGTCTGATGGCCGTGGTGGTTCATGTTCATGTATTTTGATAAACAAACAGATGTCATTTAAAAGCATACCTTTCCGAAAGTACTCTCATATATTAGGCAGTACCACGATTTCATTGGAGTCAATCAGATGGCTTTGTCTAGTTGATGGGTCAAATTAAGCCTGCAATCTGGCAGTTGAAGAGCCCAGTTATTTATTATATTTGTATATTCTACAAAAACTAAGCACACTGACTGAATAAGAACACTTACTTCTTGTTGTAGATTATCTGTCTGTATGGTGACGGAGGAAGGTTGTGCTGCTCTGGCATCAACTCTAAGTTCAAACCCTTCACACCTGAGAGAGCTGGATCTGAGCTACAATCACCCAGGAGATTCAGGACTGAAGCTGCTCTCTGATAAACTCAACCATCTGGACAAACTCAAGTATGTGGATCAGTAAGAATCATCCTATGTGTGTGTGTGTCTATGCATGTGTGTGTGTGTGTGCGCATTATTAATTCTTGTGAAGTAGGGCTGCAGCTATCGATTATTTTAGTAATTGAGTATTCTACCCATTATTCCATCGATTAATCAAGTAATCAGATAAGAAGTACTTTTGTGAGGTCCAGGGCATGTCGCATCACTGAATTATAAAGGTGATCTTGGCAGTCAAGTCTTCGATAGGGTCTGAGGGCACTTATGATTTTTGAGCCTTGGTCTGTCACCCTTACCAATTTATTCAGCAGACTCATATCCAGGCCATACTCTGTTAGAAGTCTAATTTCTCTCCTAATATTCTCCCCCATTTTAGCCTCTTCCAGCGGGAATGCGTCTTGTCAATACAGTGCTTATCATTTTAAATGTTTGTGTCACGAAATGACAAGTGATGGTCAAGTAACTTAATTTGTGGTAGTCCTCCATCCAGATATCCGTTGTCATTTTAATCAAATTCACCTGAATGTCATTTACCTGCTCAACCAGCTTTGTTCGTTTCTCTGTTGCCAGCTCATGACACTGTTTTGACACGGTGGGATCAGGCAGTACGTCCTGCGCTGACACTGAACCATATGTAGCGCTGATGTTAATAAGCTGATGGGCCAGCTCAATATAACCCCGTCCTTCAATGGAACGAAATGGCCTTATGTCTTTACAGCAGTACTCAACACATTTTTCAGTCACTTTTTGTTTGGCCTGCTGAGGGATTTTTCTTGAGTTACTAGCAAAGGCAGTGATGCCCGGCTGCAGTAGCCCAGGTGACTTACAAACTCCATCCACATTGTTACGTCTCCCTAAAAAAAAAAATATATGTCTAGGAGTAATAGGGTCGGTATTAAAGTAAAATAAAATGAAAGAATAGAATGGGTTCAGTTACTGATAAATGTATGACAAGATGAATCAGGCAGAGGCAGATTTAAACTTTTAACTCTTTTAGTAATTTAAACAAAAATCATAAATAAACCAACAAACACCCGATTGATTTACAAAGTAATAGTGATCATAGAAAAGAATATTTACAGAATATATATATATATATACAAAATAGTAAAACAAAAAGACAGAACAAAAAGCGTGGGACTATGAGCGGTGCTAAAGCAAAGAAATCAACAAAACAAAAACCAGCTAACTTATCAATTGAAGTAGGCTACTTAACTATCTTAAAAATAAAGACATAAATAAACACCTAAACCAACTAAGCTACACTGACTAACAAACATAAATACAGAAGGTGGCAACCGCTCCTTACCTGGTGTGTATAAACAATTTTAAATACTACGTGTTGTATTATGTAGGTCACGTGACATGCTGAAACTATCCCATCGCTCAGGGTCCGAAATGAGCAGTGTGAACAAGACACAAACAAGTCAAAGGTTAAAACGTAAAGTTGTAACCAAAACAATGTCTTTGAAAACAAAGTTTCAAAACCAAACTATCAATCGGGGAAAGTAGTTACAAATTGTCAAAACAAACGAAAGAAAACACGCCTCTCTCTTCCTCCAGTTGTTTCCAGGTCTTTATACAGGTGAGATGAGTTCTGATTGGTTCCTTGGGAGGGATCTCTCTTGGACAAATGATGATTGATGGGCAAACCAACCAATCACGAACCTAAGAATGAATGACAGCTGAGAACAATAAAAGGGGGGGAGAGAAAGAGAAGGAAAACCACCAAAATACGTCGCAGACGTAACACCCACCACCTTAAGAACAAACTTCTATACGAATAGAATTTGACAAAAGAACAAACACTTACAAAAGAGCTAACACTCGTTTAAACTCTGGATAAAGCATCTGCCACCACATTATCCACACCTCTCTTATACTTTATTTCCAGGTTATAATTTTGAACAATGAGAGACCACCTCATTAACCTCTGGTTCTGGTTGTACATGCGTAGAAGAAAAGTCAGCGGATTATGGTCAGTATACACTGTTACAGGAAGAACAGTAGAACCAACGTACACGTCAAAGTGTTGAAGTGCTAACAATAATGCTAGAGCCTCTTTCTCAATAGTAGAATAGTTACGTTGATGTTTATTAAACTTCTTCGAGAAGTAGCAAACAGGATGGTTGATTCCATCGATACCCTCCTGCAACAACACTGCACCTGCTCCCACCTCGCTGGCATCCACTTCCAGCTTGAACGGTGTGGAAAAATCTGGGGCAGACAACACGGGTTCACTACATAACAAAGCTTTGATGTTGTTAAAAGCGTTCTGACACTCCGGTGACCACACAAATGATGTAGAAGGACTAAGTAGACACTGCAGGGCGGGATTCCCGGTCCACTTTCTGTCATATTTAATGAGAACTCCGCAATCCCTACATTGAACATAACAAACAGGTTCATCGGTATCGGCCTTGACAGCTATGTAGAAATACTTCCACACTGTAGACTTTCCTTCATTTTCGGGGGTTTTAAAATCTCCTGCGGCCAACTTCTTTTTAACATCTTCCATCGTTGTGCTGCCAGCCACATGTAGCCTAATATGCACACACACACACGTTGTCAAAGCGATTTAAACAAATTTCCGCACACAAGAAGACGGATGTTAGGGTAATATTTTAAATGTATTTTAATCACAAAACAAACCTTTGCAACAAGTTAAACAAGCCTATTGGCTACCTACATAATAAGCTGTTTTAAAGGTGCCCTAGAATTATTTAATAAATAAATAAATAAAAACAACTCAAAAAATAAAAGAGGATTTGAATACGCCCATTATTGGCATGTTTGAGTGCTTTTAAAGAACTATGTTTTATTATTTCCACTTTCCATGTTGTGAATTATAAATGAATTTTAATTTGCTTGTTACAGATGGAACCTATTGTAATAAATATCAGAATTTTTCCTTGGCATCCTCACGTAGGCTAGTAAACTGCATTTACTCAAACGACAACTGCATTTACAAACTAGTGAGCGTCTCTTGAAATAACAGGAGTTTACCTGAACAGTTCTCATTAGCTCGCCTCCGTTACACTGACAGATATATTTCAGAACCAGCCGCTATCAAAAAAATCTGCTAGATTCAGCAGATGCGGGCGCGGGCCAGATATTATCGCTGGCGGGCCACTTTTGGCCCGCGGGCCGCCAGTTGCCGACCACTGCTATAAATTGTCCCAAGGATGAAATGCTCTGTTTTTGCCTTATTTGGAAGGGTCATGAATATTAATGTTGAGCTCTGCTCGGATTGGCTTATTTCAGCAGCTCACACAAGTGCAGTTGTTTAGCGAAGCGGCTCGTGAGTCCTGACAGAACACAGACCGACTGAATGACACTTTAAGCAGAACATCTCAAATGGAGATGTGAAATGCAGCTTACTTGTTTATTGGTGTTTTCAGATCATCCGTGCCCGAGAGTGAGAGATAAAGAGCTCAGGTGCACATGGTTGCACGTTTAGGTAAAACATAGAATAGTATACGTGTTCTTTTCACAGAAAAGCTCTGATTGGGGGATTTAAATTATTGAAATCTGTTAACCGCAAGCACGACTGCTCGAGCGCTCCTCTTTTCCCCCCGACAAAACCAAAACCAGCACTTTTTGTTCAAGTTTTTATTTTTTTAAATACATTTTAGACTTTCGTCAACGATATAGCATGTTTATATAACGTTATTCACAATGTAGGCTACGTAGGGACTGTGATGTACTCTGAAATTCAATCATGCAAAAACATCATACTTAAGTGTGTATATATATAAAACATCATACTTTAATATATATATATATATATATATATATATATATATATATATATATTTTACAAAATTAATAGAAGCCATTTTTTTTATTGTTTTAGCTTATATGGTGGAGAAGGTGACAATAGCTAGAAGGATTGAGTGAGCGATCTGTAAGCAAATAAACTAACGTAGTATGGCATGCCTATCTACGGTTGTATTTTGTAATACAAAATATTAACCTTTGTCATTAGACACACTATTTAGTTTTGTATGGTACTTGGTAGGGGTGGTAATCTTTTGCGATCTCACGATTCAATTCGTTTCCGATTATTGAGGCCACGATTCGATTCATAATTGATTTTCGATTCAAAAAGATTTTCGATTTAAAATGATTAGATTTTGAAAATATCAAAATTAAATCCGCACCCGCCCAGACCCGTTAATATTTGGCCCGTTACCCGACCTGTGCCCACGATAAATCACACGCTAAAATCATTCAAATTAAAATGCTTTATTTTTTATCTTGCACCTCTCAACATCAAAAGCTTCATGAATGGGCTAATGAAAGAGGCTCTGCCTTTATAGACTCGTTGTCAACAATTTCATATACTCCACTCACCAACTTTACTTTTACTTCATCCATTGCTACTCCTGCAACGCTCGCTCCGACTGGGCTACGAGAGGCATCAACAAAAGTTGCACTGTCGCAGTGGTGGTGACTTAATGCTTCAAATGGCATATCTTTGTTGCGTGTATGTGTAATGGTCAGTTGGACATAGAAATTGTAATACAGTATGTTCGAGGGGGAAGAAGGAGGCGGGAACCGGCGAACATTTAAAAGACTTTAACCAAACAAAACGAAAGTAATGTGGGCAGCCCCTCACGGACAACTGCCACACGCACACACATAATAAAACGTAAACACAACTCAACGTCAAATCCAGATCTGGTGATCTCTCGTCCTTATATGTCTCCGAGCTCCCTCAGAGGACTCGATGTGGCTCGCAGGTGACGCTCATTCACAATCACGCCCCGGTCTCGCTCTCTCACTTGCTTGTCCACCTCGCCACAGAAATATTGCACATATTTTTCATCCGCGCTACTACCCGCCCGCAGAGAGTTAATTATCCGCCCGCATCCCCGCCCATGATTTTTATAAATGTCACAATTTGCCACTTTTATGCCGTTACATCGCGTATAGGCTAGTTACAAAATGGAGACGAACAGCCAGCTGATTTTATTAATTTATTAAATCGATTCTTGGACATTTCAGATCGATTCTGAATCGTTGCAAATGAGAATCTAGATTCTTCTGTGAATCGATTTTTTTTTTGGCACACACCTAGTACTTGGTGTTTCCTATTGGTACTGTACTAGCATCTTGCGTTATCTAGACTAGTGTTGTCACGATACCAAAATTATGACTTCGATACGATATCAGACTAAAATATCGATATATCGATACTAAATCGATACCACAGTAAAAAAATTAATAAATAAATAAGATAAGATGCTTAATATGACAACAGAACTTATTATTCATTGTTATTTTTTACTAAAAATTCATGTGGCCAGCATGTTCCTTAGGGTTGGGCATCATTTTGATTTGAACAATTATTGATCAATTGATCAATTACTATTAAAATTATCTCAAAAATTTTTGCCATCTCAATGTATTTTTTACAATAGGGTAATTGTGTTGCAATAGCTTACACACAGCACAAGAAAGCTTGATTTCGAATGGTAAATTGAATTTAAAAAGATGAGTAAACAGTAATAAAATAAGAACAAATAAACAGATTACAAACAATAGCACAAATAAATGCAATAGAATAGAAGATAAAAATTAAAAAGACTGCTTTATTTTTTCAGGTAGGTCTAACATTCAGATAAGAAACTGAATTTAAAAAATGCATAGTAATTACATTTAAAACAACATTGGATAATGTTCTTTGTAAACAATTCAATAGCATACAGATGAAACTATTAAAGTTACACAAGTTGATCAGTCAAGAGCAGTGTGATCGTTTGTCTTTTTGTAGTTTGAATAGCAAATGACTGCGGTCCCTTTAAGACTAACAGACGCATGGATCCACACTGTTCCTGTTACTCGTTCTTCCTGAACTGTTTGCGACTGTGTTTACGTTATACTCTTCCAGATGTGCACTGATAATTCTTTGAGTGTATTTGACCAATAATATGCTGGAAAAGGAAGCAAATGTTTGCACTTGTATCATGTCAGAGGCGGCTTTATTAGGGTAGGCTATGTGTGTGTGTGCTTCAGATGTGCGCACGAAATCTGCGGGCATTAGTAGGCTAGAATTAATTTATGTGCAATCCCGCGCGAAATTCAGACCGATCACACACTAACACTAACACACTGTCATGAGGAAAAAGTTCAGCAGAACGCGCGTTCGCCGTGCTCAGAGGTTAACCGGGCTGAGTGAGAATATGCCTGTGTGTGTCAGCTCGCTGACGGTCGGAGAGGAGAGCGCAGCTAATATCGATACTGTAAAAACTGAGAATCGTATCGTTTCAGATATTCCAGTATCGATATATATCGAAATATCGATATTTTTGACAACACTAATCTAGACAATGCTGTCTCTCTAAGAAACTTTCAATGTAATCAGAAATTGTTTAGACAGTCAATAAGTGGATAAAATCACTACTTACTGCTTGCAGGAATATAGTTGGAATTGCCCCTTTCTTCAGTTTTAGATGCTGACCGAAGCTGCGTTCTGAACCATTTGCAAACGATTTACAGCTGAATTAGGCAAACCCAGGTACAACGAATTACAGTAGTCCAACTTTGAGGTGATAAATGCATGAATGACAGTTTCAAAGTCTCTATTTGATAGCTTCATTTTAATTTTAGCAATATATCTAAGTAAAAAAAAAAACAGCTTTTTATCACAGTGCTAATCTGCTTATTAAAACTCAGGCTGGAATCAAAAATTACACCAAGATTCCTGACACAGTCATGAACATTTGAAGATAGAGAACCAAGCTGAGGGACTATGTAAGAAGTCAGATCTGATGGGGCAAAGATAATGATTTCAGTTTTGTCATTGTTTAGCTGTAAGAAATTCATATCCATCCAACATTTTGTGTCACGCAGAAACAGAGTAGACACAGAGCCTTTGTTGTTTTTGACAGGAAGATAGAGCTGAGTATCATCTGCATAACAGTGGTAACATAAATTGTGTCTGGAAAATTTGTCCAAGTGGAAGCATATATAATGCAAGGCTTCAGATAGGCCTTCATTGGCATTCAGTACATTCCCCCTCACAAGACCCATAAAGGCACTAAACACATCGATACAAAGTCCATCTCACTACAGGGGCTGTACAATAATGTTACAATGCGACAAAAATAGTTATTGTGCGCACGAGAATCAAATAACGACTTTATCCACCAAGTTATTGACGTGAACTCGACACATGCCGAGAATATGACGCTGATCCGCTGTTCGGATCATGACCCAGAAGAAGAGGAGCGCCGCTATCGCGTGAGATCACATCCAGACAACAACGGAAGACAATAACTTGGCGGATAAAGTCATTATTTTATATCTTCATTTGTGCTGAAGATGAACAAAGGTCTTACGGGTGTCCAACGACATGAGGGTGAGTAATTAATTAAATAATTTTCATTTTTGGGTGATCTAACCCTTTAATGATTCGTCAACACTTAATCCTGTTAATCTCAATAAGAGCTTCTGTCTGACAGAAATAAAGTCAGTCTGGTTAGTACTAACAAGTGAAGAGCGGTGAAAGCGTTTGAAAAAGACATTATGTGATTGGCTGCCAAAAAACACCCGTTAATCTTTTTATAAATTAAGAAAATGATTTATTTACCTATTACCTATGTGTAAACTATTGCAACACAATTACCCCGTTGTAAAAAATACATTTTTGAGATAATACTTGTGAGATAATTTTAATAGTAATTGATCAATGTTTATACATGAGAAAAAGCTTAAAAGCTTTATCATATAAAGTGATCTCTTCAGAAGAAATTTTTGATTGCCTAGACTTTCAAAAGACAGACAAAAAAAAATATATATATATATATAAAAAATATCTAATTGACAGTATATGCACCGTTTTTCCCCCGTGGTATTGAAAATAGCATTGAATATCGATGTGACATGTTTTGACTCCACCCCTCAAAGAATCGGAATCGAGAATCGAAAAGAACCGGAATCGAAAGTAAGAATCGGAATCGGAATCAGAATCGTTCAAATCAAAACGATGCCCAACCCTAATTATCATGCATATTGCTGAGATATTGACTGTTTATTAGTACTTATAAAGCTCCTATCAATGCCTTTTTCTGTATGACCATATTCTACATCCCTTAATCCTACACAAGACTTAAAGGTCCCGTTTTTTGTGTTTTTGAAGCCTTGATTGTTTACAGTGTGCAATATAACATGAGTTCATGTTTCGCGTGTAAAAACAGTATCTGTACAGCAATGTTTCCTCTGTCCTAAAAACGGCCTGATGATTTCCTTGTTCTATGAAGTCCCTCTTTCAGAAATACGTAACGAGTTCTGATTGGGCCAGCCCTTCCCGTGTTGTGATTGGACAGCAGCTAAGCGCACTGGAAAGGTCCTGCCTCTTAAGGCTGGAATACACTAGCCGATTTTTGCCCCGATTTCCCCCCGATTTAGAATCTGAACAAGTTGACGCTAGTTGACAAAAGTCAGAGCCAGTCTGCAGATTTGAGCCGACAGATTCCATGAAAAATCGCGTAGTATATCATGGCCATAGACTCCGATTTTTTAGCTTCAGATTTTGATTCCATCCAGTCGGAGGATATCAAACATGTTTGATATTTTGAGCCGATTTTAGAACATATGACGCATCGCTACTGAAACCTGAAATCACTGACTACACGCCAACGAAAATCAACGAACAAGAAATGGAGACCAGCAGGATCACAAAGTGTAACTCCACCACGGAAGAAAAACTTATTCAGCTGTGGCAGGAGCGCGAGTGTCTCTATAATGTGGAGGACAACTGTTACCGGTAGTAGACAAAGAAAAAAGCAGATTTTGTCATTTTGACACGAATACATATTAATAAATGACATGTTCATGTTTGAAAGTCTGTAGGTTAAAATAAATCCAGATATAGGCCTAATTGTAATAATAAAAAACAACATAATATCGATTTTGCCTGCAAGCGTGGCGTTTCTGTTGCGTGTCAGCCGCGGGGCTGCCTGCCGTTTTTTTTGGGTGCGTCTCAATCCGCTCTAGTTCAGTTGTCAGGGCACTGATCAGGGAGTCAGCCCATTGACTTATGTCCTGATCAGTGCCCTGATAGTGAACTAGGGAGCTAATTGAGACGCAGGGTCTGTCTTTGCACACCAGAAGCGTGTCTGACGCGCCATGTTAAATAATATATTGCCTATTTATACAGCAAGGACAAATAATAATACTAATAATATTTCGCAAACCAAATTCTGAGGTAAACATTTGTCTTAATTTATCCATTATGTCACTTACTATTAGCCTACGGGTTTTACATTAACGCTTTCCCGGGATAACGTTACGTGTTTAAACATGATCAAAGCGCGTCAATAGCTGCAAATTATTCATTGTAGGCCTATTACAATAAATGTTAACAGATTATTTAATTACCTAACTCGATGCTCACGCATCTTGTCTGTGTGAGACTCGTGTAGGAATCAAAACGGCAAAACTATTGTATAAGTAACTTATTGTCAGCGAAAGTAGTTCCAAACAAAGCCACACCAGAGCATGTGTGCTTCTTCGAGCAACAGTGTTCTTTAATGAAAAACTCAATGTTATAAATAATAACAACTATTTATTCATGAATCCGAAGCTGTCCTCTATACATGTTGCAATAAAAAAAATAAAAAATAAATGAACAGAACACGCTTTCAGATTAGACTCAATATTTTGACTCATCAGCACAGAAAAACACTTCCTCTAACTCCCGCTGTAATCTGACCATTACTGGCCACGTCTAGTGCGTTTCGGCTCTTTTTGTTAACTTTTTGCTCAGCGCACAGAAAGTCGCTTCAAAAACTACCGCGCTCATCTCCAATGCTTGCTCCAATGCTTGCTCAAGCTCATGCTTGCTGTTATGTCTGTCATGCGTGCGTCTCCTAGCAACCAGGCGCTTGTTTCAGTTTGTGTTCCAGACGTTTTTAAAGTCTGGTAGTGTTTGATGCTCAGCTTTTCTCTGTAACCATTTACAAAGTCGGCAAGTGTATGATGCCTAGTGTTTTTGAAATCTGTTCAGATTAAAAAAATCGTGTAGTGTATTCCAGCCTTTACCATAACAGGGAGATGCAAGCGCTGAATGTGCTCTCTTCTCCACGTGGGAGAGCAACAAGACCACGCCCCCTATTTTGCATATTCGTATTCCGTTCACTGTAGGCTTTGAAAGGGAACTTCTGTTAAATAAAATATCTCTCTTGGCATTGAACTTTGAGAGTTATAATTTTACAGGTATTATTTATGCTCTAACAGCAACATTACACACTAACTAAAGTTTGAAAGATGGAATCGCGAAGAACGGGACCTTTAAAACCTTAGTTTTGAGTCATGTCCATACTGTGAAACTTTATTTGGTAACACTTTATTCAAAGGGTCCAGAACGGGGCCGGTTCTAGGCATGCCCAAACATCTGCCTTGCCCACCCAATCAGAATTTAGGAAAATTTGGTGTTGATCTTTTTTTAGGATTTGTGCATTGATTAAAAACCATCTGAGGTGGGCTATGTGTTTGAAGAAGGGCTGGAGAATGCCCCAAACAATCACAAAAATAACACCAGTAATTTGCAGATAAATGAAGTAAATCAAATAAAACATCAATAAATGCTGAAATAATAAATGATGTAAATCTGTTTTCTAGTGTGGATCACGGAGGAGAGATCAGGATAACAGCAGGACCACAGAAATGTAAGTCTTGACACACACACACACACACACACACACACTGCCCCTGCCCCTAAACCTGCCCATCACACACACACACACACGTTTTTTTTTTTTGTGACATATGGGGACATTCCATAGGCATAATGGTTTTTTAACATTTCGAAATGGCGAGCGTGAGTTGAGTTGCCATAGTTTGCTGTAGCTCTCAAACAATGCTGGATAATGTAGCAAGTCTTCCAGTGAGCGCCGGCGGACACACAACACGTGGATAGACCTTTTTTAACAGTGTATGGTAGACGAGCGTTACAGTAGATGACACAAAGAACAACATTTCCATCTGCGTGTCTCGTTTGTGGAAATGAGTCGGATAATACATGAAAGTGTCCATATGGAAATTAATTTGGTAAATCTGGATTATATGCATATGTTAGTAAATAGCCTACTTTGGGGAAAACATGAAAAGGACATGGAAATGTGTAACGTTACTTCTTGAAACTGGACCGTACGCCTACTGCTCTGATTTTCAAATTCAATGACAAAGTTTCGTACGGTAAGGCTTATATTGTCACTATTTCTTGCTAATTTATTTATTTTAATTTAATTTAATTTAGGCCGATTCATCTTCCTCAGGTTTTTTTGTTTTGTTTTGCACGGAGCAGTATATAAGTGATCGTATTAGTGCCCCTGCTGATGGCTGTTCATATTGTGTTATTAGTAGGGCTGTCAATCGATTCAAATATTTTATTTTATTTAATCACACATTTTTATCAGTTCTAAATGTAGACCTACATTAAATATGTTTCAAGTTTTTAATACTCTAATGATCATGGGTATGGACAAATATGCCTGCTTTATGCAAATGTACGGTTATCATTAGTGAAACCATCCTCAGAGCATGAAGACTAGACATGTGTCAAAGGTCACAGATGTTTTTCAGGGAACTAGTTCATGTAGTTCATTCAGAATAAGCAGTGGTTTCTCTCATGTTAAGAATATAAATAAAGGGAGTTTTTACACTGGCAGTTTAGTTGAGAACAGGGCACAGTTCGTATGAAAAACTGGTGATGTGAAAGCTGTCATGCGGACCTGAGAGCGCACCAGAACCACACCACACCTGGAGGAGGAATATAGTGCGGCCCCTTTAAGAGATGCGCGTTCCTGCCGGTATTTTGTGTGTGTGTGTGTGCCCACTGAACTGTGCTGCGATTCACGTGAGCAGTGTGAAGAAGCCAGACTCTTGTTCATAAAATGCTGTTAAAATTAATTTCTGTAATGCGTTAATTTTGACAGCCCGAGTTATTAGCCTTGTTTTTTTTTCTTTTTTTTGCCGACGGCCTTCGGTGGGACGGCTGTTCTGGACTTTTCCAGAACGCACAGATTGCCAATCCGTCCCTGATGGTAGGAATCATTTGTTAACAAACTTTTTAAATTTATAATTTAAATATAATTTTTTATTACATTTGGACAATCTAATGCTGAGCAAAGCCATATTATGGTATTACAATATTATTTATAGTAAATACTATTTTATATACATGGGCGTAATTTCCTATTGGGACAGGGGGGCCGCGCGCCGTCATCGTCAGAGGTGTAATTTTGGGTATCTATACTTTACTGGAGTTATTTTTCTGCCTACTTTTTACTTCTACTCCTTACATTTTCACGCAATTATCTGTACTTTCTACTCCTTACTTCTTAAAAATAGCCTCGTTACTCCTCTTTCATTTCATCTTGTTTAAAAAAAAAAACTATGCAGATAAATCGCGTCATCCGGATAGTGTGAATTTGATTGTGGTTGGATGAGAAGTGTAAACATATACCATTCCAACACCCTATTGGTTACTACGCGATCCATCCACAAAGCACAAATCACACACGGTGTTGCCAGATTGGGCGGGTTCCAGCGGACGAGCACGAACTTTCAGTCAATCAGCAGCAGACGCGCTCATTCATGACAGCCAGGTTTTTAACACGATAACTCGTTGTAGATGTATAACAAGTGATCGCTATGCTAAAGTGGCATACATACAGTATATATACAAGCCATTTCTACAGTAGCCTAAGGAGTGGGAGAGTGAACCAACTCTCAAACGTGGATTACACCTGTGACTCGAAGACTCTTTATAATCATGATTCCTGTCCATCATAATTTACACACTCAGGACATCTGCAACTAGCAACCCCAACAGCTGCTGTAAGAGGTTTGAATCAATGATGAATCTGTTTTGACTGGACTAAGTGCGTGTTCTATGAACTTCACAAGGGTAGGCTACGGTAGTTTTGTCAGAGAAAAGCTAAGCGCATTGTTGTTATTTTTTTGTCGGCGGATTATTGTACAGTAGCCTATCAATGAATTGCGCATTTTGTCAGTGGTGTGTTATTAACGTGTAAAATGCCTGTTAATTATGTGCTTTTTCTGATCTCTTATACCGGGCACTGTTTGCACTTAAAGTGGCTTATTCAAGAAAATATCATCCCATTATTTTGGCAGTTAAAGTTTCGGTTGGTGAGCTTTGAGCTCTGCATAGGCCTCAATTCTAGGCTCGCCTGGCCCGAGTCTGACTGGAGTCCGTTTAGTTTCTTTTTTGAATCCTCCTTATGAGTATGACATACTCCTGCAGTCATTAAAATAGTTCAGCTTTGTTTTTAATGTCCAAGTAGTTATATTTCGTTTAGTTTCTTTATTAAGTTAATTTAGAAAAATGTTTGGATAATTTTTTTGTTTGTTAAATTAAAGTTTTGTATTTTTTTAAAGTGACAATCAAGCAGTCAGCGGCCAACAGTGGGTATGAGGTGAAAATGGGCCCGAAGCCTGGCCCTAGGGGCGTAAAAAAGTCACGGTCCGTCCGGTTCGGGCAAAAATGTAGGACTCTAAATGGTCTACCCAATCTGGCAACACTGATCACACATGTAGCCTACATTTACATTCCAATAAAGGTTATTGATAACATGCCTCTGAAGTTTGAATTTTTGTACCATTACATTACTTATAGGCTAAATGTAATGGTACAACAATTCAATAGGCAACTAGTCATCATATCTTCCGCTTCAGGAAACATGGTAATGCTCAGCAGTACACATATTTCCATTGTAGCTTTCTAAAATGCATTCATTTTCAATGGGTATATATGCGGCTGAAACAGTTAGCCAGTGCATCCCAAATTTTTCAACATTATATTAATATAACATTATAGTCATTATGGCTATAAATGTTTTTGAGGAGGTGGGTTAGTGCCCTATAGGTCCCTGTGGTGTGGCCTAAGCTTGTCTCTTGGCATTTTTTTCCTTACATTACTTTTACTTTTATACTTTAAGTACTTTTGAAACCAGTACTTTTACTTAAAGTATCAACAAGCTTTTTACTTAACTTCTACAGAAGTATTTTTAAACCCTAGTATCTATACTTCCACTTGAGTAATGAATGCGAGTACTTTTGACACCTCTGGTCATCGTCACGGAGAAGTAGGACCGAGCAGAACAGACCCTGCCTGTCTGTGTTGATGCGCGCGTCCGCGTACAGGCAGGGACGTCTCGTGCACACTCTAAACAGTGTAAGCGCACTGAAAGTTCAACTGAGCAGCCGGTATCGCAGTCAGTCATGAAACTCCAGCAACAGATGACTTTAATGTCTTCATGGATGAAAAAAAGAAAGGAGATGAGTTGGTTGATTCAGTAAATCAGCTCATGTCAGGGTAATCAAAATGTCTGTGTACTTATTTTTCTACAGTCTGTGGTCTACACCTGTTGATGAGCTAACGTTAACCTACACTGTTGCTAGGTAACTTCAGACCGTTAGCTAGCTAACCTAAACATTTAATGTTGCCTAAAACATTCTGTGTCCACTTTAAACAGCAGCGTTTTCTGTCAGCGATGTATGACGAGCAGACTCTGGCTGCTGTTACTCAACTCATTATACTCAGATGCAGAAATAAAATAAGTCTTAATAATACATGTTTTTCTAAACTTGAGCTATTATTATTATTGTACCGAGTTTTTGAGAGCGCACGTTTATTTTGTTTGTATCTGAGAGCTCTGAATAAACACGAGTGAACTTTGCAACCTTATTGCTCTCACAAAATGCTTTCACCACAGCTAACAGCAAACACGACATGAATACAGTAAGAGCTTCTGTTGAGCATAATGAGCAGCGTCATTCAAACTGCAGTTTGGACAAGTGTGCACTGCAGATAAACGCGTGACAGACCGATCCGAACATTATAAAGAGTGTTCTTTGAGTGCTCTCTGTAGTTTAATCATTTAAATAACAGATTTGTCTCATGCTGCTAACAGAAATGACGTGAAGTTGATGGTTTTAGTCACTGGCTTGATTCACTGATGCATCAAGACGGCCAACGGCGGGACTGACAGTTTTAAACGATTTAGAAAGAAAGTCTGTGTGAACTTGAATGATTAGCTACACATCAGAACTCACTGATCCCAGATCAGGCTTTAATGAACACTGTTACTCACTGTTGGTGGCGTTGGCGGTGCTGTTGAATCCATATGGCAAAGCTTGTGCTGCTGACATCCACTGATAAACTGACTCCTTTCTCTACTAATTCTCTGGGCGGGCAAAGCAGAGGAAGGGGCGGTAACCTTTCCTGGTATGACGTCATAACAGGAGAATTCAAGATCAGCTCATCTGAGCTCTCTGTTTCTCAAAGGCTGAGAAAGACAGCCTGAACTCGTTTTATACTGATCAAAATTTCTAGTGACTTGGGGACAACATTCAGGCTAGGAGAACTCATATTAATGTTGAAAAACCTCATAAAATAAAAAATCCATGCCTGGGACCTTTAATGTCGAGCTAGCCTGAGTTAGCCTATATTATAGGTTATATACTATATATATTTTAGTGTTATGGTTATGTGGTGAGCCTGTGTATAGTTTTACACATCAGCCCAGTCTAGTCTGTAAAGTTATTGATACGCAGTCAGTTTTTTTTTTTTACACATTAATCTGAAAATGAATGTGGCACACCCAGTTATTAAAAATAATCTTGTGTGCCTGCAGTTTGGTGGATGTGTTAAGATTTAACAGTTACTTTGAAATAAAAGTTTGTTTAACAGTTGAAATTGTGTTTCACATTATTTAAATTATATTCATACACAAAACGTGAATTTTTAGTGAAAGTTTTTGACTTTATAAAGTCTATTTAACAACTATTTAACAATAAATAAAGTAAGGCATAATTTTCTTATACATAGTAGCCTATTATTCTTTTTGGCAGAATTTATCATTATAAACAACTTATTTCCTGGATTTTGTATCACCATCGTCCCTAACTGTATGTAAATGGAGGAAATGGGATTCAAATCGAAAACATTTTTCCCCATTTTGTGCCCCCCCCCCCCACTTCTCAAACCAAAGTTACACCCTTGTGTGTATATATGTGTGTATGTATGTATGTATAATATAGTAATTAGATGTCAAAATAGATGTCATTATTAGCTTAGAATCTCAGCTTTCCAATGCATCTATCCATTTTGATCAGCTCGTAACGAGCGCGGAGTTATTCATCTAAACCGGAGTGTACCGCCCGCGTTTAGTCACTGTAAGCATCCACTGTACTGATGTGCTGTTTTCAACAACTGGAGCATGTTTCATGAAGTTACAAGCCTAAACGCCACTTTAGAGTGACTGTTATTCTTCTGTCAGGTTATGATTTGTTATAATTCAATGAGTAATAACTCTAGATCCATGTGACTGATTATGGTGACGTTGTTCTCTTTTAAATCGCGAGAGTCTACTGTAAATAAGGATGTGCACTTTTCAAAGATCAGAGCATGTTTCATGAAGTTATAAGCCTAAACGCCACTTTAGCGATCCAATAGTTTATGTAGCTTCTGTGCTCCTGTCAGTTTAAAATGTGTTCTAAATCTATCTGGGAATATTTCACGATCAGAGTGACGGATTGTTGTGTCCTTGGTCTCTTTTTAATCGCGAGAGTCTGCTGAAAACAAGGATGTGCCATTTTTAACAATCGGAGCATGTTTCATGGAGTTACAAGCCTAAACGCCAAGTCTAAGCAACTCTTACGTTTCTTCTCCGCTCGTGTGCGTCTGGGCTGTTTTTTTGTGTGTTACACTTCAACGAGGAATATCATTAGATCTAAAAGACGGATTATGGTGACATTGGGTTCTTTGTAATCGCGAGAATCTGCTGTAAATAATGGTGCGATGTTCCACGTTTCATGAAGTTATGTTTGAAAAACGCCACGTGAATGCCGCATCAGTATATGGGTCTGCTGGACTTAACAAACTCACTCAAGTTTAGTCAAGTTTAGTCAAAGGCCAAAACAATTATGCCTGTGTTCTACTCCGTGAGACCTTTCAAATGATATATGACACATGACAATCTGAGTTGTGTGATGTGATTGACACATTGCAGTACATAATACTCCCCCCCCAACCCCCCCCCCCCCCCCCAAATGAATTTTTTTTTTTTTTTTCTTCTTCTTCTTCTTCTTCTTCAATTTATTAGCAAATAACTCATCACTACTTTGGAGATACTCATAATGGCTACATTCATTGTAAAGTTTAGACTCTAAGCTTTCAAATGACACCTTTTTTATGTTGATCCATGCAAGATTTTTGAAAAATATTACAATTATTGTTTTTGTGGCCAGGTGGCGCCCGCGGGTGGTACACTCCGTTTTAGAGGAATAACTCAGCTCTCGTTAAGAGTTGACCCTGATTGATAGATTCATTGGAAAGCTGAGATTCTAAGCTTGTATGATATGTACAGGGCCGCCGTTTGCTATAGGCGAGCTAGGCGGTTGCCTAGGGTAACAATTGTGTTAGGGGCGCGAGCGCGCTCTAGTGCAGCCCATTACTTCCCATTAAAGGTGCACTATGTAGTGTTTTTGCAGTAAAATATCCAAAAACCACTAGGCCAGTGTTATATATTTTGTTCAGTTGAGTACAATATCCCAAATGTTTCCAACTATTTGTAAATTGTGAGAAATTTGCTATTTTAACTAAGGACCGGGACGTTTCAGCATAGCGTTTGAGCGAGTCGCCTGTCAATTGCGTCATATCTGCGTAGGGATGTAACGATTACCGGTTTCACGATAAACCACGATAAAATGTCCTGACGGTTAGTAATATCGTTTAAAATTTAATTATCATTAAAACCGTCAGTGATTATCACGATTTTGAAAACTCGCGGTAAATCCTGTCCAGTCTAGTGCAGGCGCGCGCAGCACGTGACGCAACGCTGTTTTCTGAATGAGAAGAAATGACAGAAGGCAGTGACAGTACCGGGAGATTTTCCAGCCTTCTAAAAGTACAAAATCTGAGGTGCGGCCATATTTTGGCTTTTACAAAAGTCCTAAAGGGGAAAATGAATCAAAGAGGCTCTGGTCACCCTGTCTGCAGCAGAACATGCCAGAAGAAAGAACACTTCAAATCTGCAAAGATTTGCGAACGCGAGACAAGTGGACTTTGACCTCAAAACTGTTTCAGTCTGTAAGTGTGTTCAGTTCAGTCTTTGAATGTTTCAGTCTGTAAGTGTGTTCAGTTCAGTCTTTGAATGTTTCAGTCTGTGTGTTCAGTTCAGTCTTTGAATGTTTCAGTCTGTGTGTTCAGTTCAGTCTTTGAATGTTTCAGTCTGTAAGTGTGTTCAGTTCAGTCTTTGAATGTTTCAGTCTGTGTGTTCAGTTCAGTCTTTGGATGTTTCAGTCTGTGTGTTCAGTTCAGGCTTTGGATGTTTCAGTCTGTAAGCGTGTTCAGTTCAGTCTTTGAATGTTTCAGTCTGTAAGTGTGTTCAGTTCAGGCTTTGGATGTTTCAGTCTGTAAGTGTGTTCAGTTCAGGCTTTGGATGTTTCAGTCTGTTAGTGTGTTCAGTTCACTCTTTGGATGTTTCAGTCTGTAAGTGTGTTCAGTTCACTCTTTGGATGTTTCAGTCTGTGTTCAGTTCAGTCTTTGAATGTTTCAGTCTCTAAGTGTGTTCAGTTCAGTCTTTGAATGTTTCAGTCTGTGTTCAGTTCAGTCTTTGAATGTTTCAGTCTGTATGTGTGTTCAGTTCAGTCTTTGAATGTTTCAGTCTGTAAGTGTGTTCAGTTCAGTCTTTGAATGTTTCAGTCTCTAAGTGTGTTCAGTTCAGTCTTTGAATGTTTCAGTCTGTAAGTGTGTTCAGTTCAGTCTTTGAATGTTTCAGTCTGTAAGTGTTTTCAGTTCAGTCTTTGAATGTTTCAGTCTGTAAGTGTGTTCAGTTCACTCTTTGAATGTTTCAGTCTGTGTGTTCAGTTCAGTCTTTGGATGTTTCAGTCTGTAAGTGTGTTCAGTTCACTCTTTGGATGTTTCTGTCTGTGTTCAGTTCAGTCTTTGAATGTTTCAGTCTCTAAGTGTGTTCAGTTCAGTCTTTGAATGTTTCAGTCTGTAAGTGTGTTCAGTTCAGTCTTTGAATGTTTCAGTCTGTAAGTGTGTTCAGTTCAGTCTTTGAATGTTTCAGTCTCTAAGTGTGTTCAGTTCAGTCTTTGAATGTTTCAGTCTGTAAGTGTGTTCAGTTCAGTCTTTGAATGTTTCAGTCTGTAAGTGTGTTCAGTTCAGTCTTTGATGTTTCAGTCTGTAAGTGTGTTAAGTTCAGTCTTTGAATGTTTCAGTCTGTAAGTGTGTTTAATTCAGACTTTGAATGTTTCAGTCTGTAAGTGTGTTCAGTTCAGTCTTTGAATGTTTCAGTCTGTAAGTGTGTTCAGTTCAGTCTTTGAATGTTTCAGTCTCTAAGTGTGTTCAGTTCAGTCTTTGAATGTTTCAGTGTAGGCTTTGAATGTTTCAGTCTGTAAGCGTGTTCAGTTCAGTCTTTGAATGTTTCAGTCTGTAAGCGTGTTCAGTTCAGTCTTTGAATGTTTCAGTCTGTCAGTGTGTTCAGTTCACGATTTTGAAAACTCGCGGTAAATCCTGTCCAGTCTAGTGCAGGCGCGCGCAGCACGTGACGCAACGCTGTTTTCTGAATGAGAAGAAATGACAGAAGGCAGTGACAGTACCGGGAGATTTTCCAGCCTTCTAAAAGTAAAAAATCTGAGGTGCGGCCATATTTTGGCTTTTACAAAAGTCCTAAAGGGGAAAATGAATCAAAGAGGCTCTGGTCACCCTGTCTGCAGCAGAACATGCCAGAAGAAAGTCGCTGTATTAGGGGAACACTTCAAATCTGCAAAGATTTGCGGACGCAAGGCAAGTGGACTTTGACCTCAAAACCAACCTACGTCTGGGAAATAATAACGTGAAGCTTGAGCCAAAGACGAACGAACACGTTCAGACACGACTAGGGTGATATTTAAGGAATAAGTCTGTAAGCGTGTTCAGTTCAGGCTTTGGAAGTTTCAGTCTGTAAGCGTGTTCAGTTCAGTCTTTGAATGTTTCAGTCTGTAAGTGTGTTCAGTTCAGTCTTTGAATGTTTCAGTCTGTAAGTGTGTTCAGTTCAGTCTTTGAATGTTTCAGTCTGTAAGTATGTTCAGTTCAGTCTTTGAATGTTTCAGTCTGTAAGTGTGTTCAGTTCAGTCTTTGAATGTTTCAGTCTGTAAGCGTGTTCAGTTCAGGCTTTGGAAGTTTCAGTCTGTAAGCGTGTTCAGTTCAGTCTTTGAATGTTTCAGTCTGTAAGTGTGTTCAGTTCAGGCTTTGGATGTTTCAGTCTGTAAGTGTGTTCAGTTCACTTTTTGGATGTTTCAGTCTGTAAGTGTGTTCAGTTCAGTCTTTGGATGTTTCAGTCTGTAAGTGTGTTCAGTTCAGTCTTTGGATGTTTCAGTCTGTAAGTGTGTTCAGTTCACTCTTTGGATGTTTCAGTCTGTAAGTGTGTTCAGTTCAGTCTTTGGATGTTTCAGTCTGTAAGTGTGTTCAGTTCAGTCTTTGGATGTTTCAGTCTGTAAGTGTGTTCAGTTCACTCTTTGGATGTTTCAGTCTGTAAGTGTGTTCAGTTCAGTCTTTGAATGTTTCAGTCTGTAAGTGTGTTCAGTTCAGTCTTTGATGTTTCAGTCTGTAAGTGTGTTCAGTTCAGTCTTTGAATGTTTCAGTCTGTAAGTGTGTTTAATTCAGACTTTGAATGTTTCAGTGTAGGCTTTGAGTGTTTCAGTCTGTAAGCGTGTTTAATTCAGACTTTGATGTTTCATTCTGTAAGTGTGTTCAGTTCAGTCTTTGAATGTTTCAATCTGTAAGTGTGTTCAGTTCAGTCTTTGAATGTTTCAGTCTCTAAGTGTGTTCAGTTCAGTCTTTGAATGTTTCAGTGTAGGCTTTGAATGTTTCAGTCTGTAAGCGTGTTCAGTTCAGTCTTTGAATGTTTCAGTCTGTAAGCGTGTTCAGTTCAGTCTTTGAATGTTTCAGTGTAGGCTTTGAATGTTTCAGTCTGTAAGCGTGTTCAGTTCAGTCTTTGAATGTTTCAGTCTGTGTGTTCAGTTCAGTCTTTGAATGTTTCAGTCTGTCAGTGTATTAAGTTCAGTCTTTGAATGTTTCAGTCTGTAAGTGTGTTCAGTTCAGTCTTTGAATGTTTCAGTCTGTCAGTGTGTTCAGTTCAGTTTTTGAATGTTTCAGTCTGTAAGCGTGTTCAGTTCAGTCTTTGAATGTTTCAGTCTGTAAGCGTGTTCAGTTCAGTCTTTGAATGTTTCAGTCTGTAAGTGTGTTCAGTTCAGTCTTTGATGTTTCAGTCTGTAAGTGTGTTCAGTTCAGTCTTTGAATGTTTCAGTCTGTCAGTGTGTTCAGTTCAGTCTTTGAATGTTTCAGTCTGTAAGCGTGTTCAGTTCAGTCTTTGAATGTTTCAGTCTGTAAGTGTGTTCAGTTCAGTCTTTGGATGTTTCAGTCTGTAAGTGTGTTCAGTTAAGTCTTTGGATGTTTCAGTCTGTTAGTGTGTTCAGTTCACTCTTTCGATGTTTCAGTCTGTAAGTGTGTTCAGTTCAGTCTTTGAATGTTTCAGTATGTAAGTGTGTTCAGTTCAGTCTTTGGATGTTTCAGTCTGTAAGCGTGTTCAGTTCAGTCTTTGGATGTTTCAGTCTGTTAGTGTGTTCAGTTCAGTCTTTGGATGTTTCAGTCTGTAAGTGTGTTCAGTTCACTCTTTCGATGTTTCAGTCTGTAAGTGTGTTCAGTTCAGTCTTTGAATGTTTCAGTATGTAAGTGTGTTCAGTTCAGTCTTTGAATGGTTCAGTCTGTAAGTGTGTTCAGTTCAGTCTTTGAATGTTTCAGTCTGTAAGTATGTTCAGTTCAGTCTTTGAATGTTTTAGTCTGTGTGTTCAGTTCAGTCTTTGGATGTTTCAGTCTGTGTTCAGTTCAGTCTTTGAATGGTTCAGTCTGTAAGTGTGTTCAGTTCAGTCTTTGATGTTTCAGTCTGTAAGTGTGTTCAGTTCAGTCTTTGATGTTTCAGTCTGTAAGTGTGTTCAGTTCAGTCTTTGATGTTTCAGTCTGTAAGTGTGTTCAGTTCAGGCTTTGATGTTTCAGTCTGTAAGTGTGTTCAGTTCAGGCTTTGATGTTTCAGTCTGTAAGTGTGTTCAGTTCAGTCTTTGAATGTTTCAATCTGTAAGTGTGTTAGGATAGCGCTACAACCAACCAGAGCAACGACGAAGGAACACATAAACTCTGAAGTCATTCTTAAGAAGGGAAGATGTGTTCAGTGCCGTGCTTTGTTCTTTTCTCAAAGAAAAGCGGTAACACTTTATAATAACGATCAGTTGTAAGTCATTTATAAGTGGTTTGTTAATGAAGAACTAATCAGTTATGATTAGTTCATCATTAACTAACCACTTATAAATGACTTACAACTGAACGTTATTATAAAGTGTTACCAGAAAAGCTTAACTCCAACTCGATTTTCCAACACGTTTTCAGCTGAAGACAATGAGCAGTTAACAGGATGCAGTATTTCTGTCTTACTGTATCTATTATTAATCTTTTTGAGATTTTCACTATGCCAACCTTGTTTCATAAAAACAAAAAAAAAACAAATAAAAAAAAAGATATTATTGTGACCGATAAGTGCAAAATCAGTAGTGACATGGCTGTTTTTTTTTTTTTAGCTAGGGCTAGTTTTCTCATTTAAAATGCATGCATCCATCCTCCATACCATTTATCCACTGTAGTGTAACGGGATATAAAAAAAGTATTTACTTTTATGTAATTTGTACATTTGATGATAAAATTCAAATGAGAACATTCAAAATAATGTAAGGGTGTATTGTCACTAGGGTTGGGCATCGAGAACCGGTTCTAACTTGGAACCGTTTAAAAAATTACGATTCCATTGGAATCGTTTAGAAAATCTATTTTCGGTTCCGATCTTCGGTTCCAAGCGCGCAAGTTTTGGTTTCCATGGCCACGTGATTTCCGGAGCTTGCGCGCACGCTTGTTCTTTTAGTCATGGAAGCCCATTAAGCGTCTTTGAAGTGTGGATTTATTTCACTTTTAAAAGCCTGGGTCGGCACAGTGCAACTAGTGTTGTCAAAAATATCGATACTGAAATATCTGAAAAGATACGATAGCCTACACAATCGATCCCAGCTGCACTCCTCTCCTCTCCTCTCTGACCGACAGCGAGTTGACGCGCAGCCGCATATTCCCAGCCAACATTCTATCATGGGGCCCATGTGGGCCCCATATGGGCAGTAAACATGGGGCCTACATGGGTTTGTCCATGGGTTCCATGTGGGCCCCATCTATATTATCCCATATGAATCCCATATGGGGTCTGACTGGGGTTCACCCGTAGACAGCGCTCGCCAGGGATGGAAATTAACTTTTTTCAAAGTCTACCACTCAATGTTTTTACCAGCCACTTTTTGGTTTTTAACTGACAATGTGTAATTGCATGTGAAAATTAATACTACAAGCTCTACAATACTTAAGCAGTTTATTTAATCTCAAGTCTCAATGAAATACTGACATTTTCACGATGATTTGTGGTCTTTTATGGCTTCCAGTTTTATGGTTTTTAGTCCCAAGAATGAAACTATTCATTCTGGCATCTTTGAAGCGTGTTGACAACATACTGAGCAGAACATTATCAGAATGGGATGCACCGTAATCAAAATTCTTGGCTAAAAACCAAAAAAGAAGAAACCAAAGCCGAAAACCGAAAAAAAATAAAAATAAATTCAAACTAAAATGTTTAACTCGACCACTCATGTGTACATTACAAAATAATGTTCATGCCTACTGGCCTGCAGAAAGGTACAGAAATTGAATAAAGTAATCAAATGTAAAATAACTGCATATTTAACTGTTTAAATGAAAGATTAATCCTTATTAAACTTACAAACGCTATTCACTCAAGAGCATTTTTTAATGTCAAACTAAATATAAGAACATCACTCAGGCAGCAGTAAAGGCCACTGCGCCTTTAAGACCTGATGCAGGGATATGCTCGTCTTTCTCGACTGTGCATACTATACAGTCCTCTTAAGGCATATTCAGACGATGTCTGCTAGGATACTCATCAAGATGGACATGTTGACATACTTCTTGTGTGAGTTTGTCCGTTTAAGCACAAGACTTGAAAGAGAACTTAATATTTGCGCGCTGTGAGACTCTCTCGGATGATGCACAGCGTCAGATCTCTCAGCGGGCGCGAGTCTCACAGCGCGTCTTCACGCGAGTGATGACGGGGAAAACGGCTGGTCATATGCGCACATACGGCAGCACTTGCATGCATTGAACAAAGTTTACAAAGAGGTGAAACAGCTCGGTAGGTGAAGCGAGTTTACCCGCCACAACTCAAAATCAGCCGCATTTGGCAGGTGGCGGGGCTAATGTCCATCCCTGGCGCGCGCACTCCGAACCGATCTCAGACTGAGCGCCCCGTTGTTTTTCAATACTTATGGGGATGAAAATAAATATATTCATAAATACTTTTTGGAGTTCAACTCTTTTGACAAAGCTTGAACAAAATACTTTCAAAATTTAAGACTTTATAAAGCCGTGATAAGACTTTTTAATACTTTATAAGGGTCTTAATTTTCCCAAAATTGATTTATCACCTTTTAAGACTTTTCAAGACCCCGCGGATACCCTGTTAAAGGACAACTCCGGTGAGAAATGAACCTAGGTGTAATTACAGATGGTTACAGAGTAGATCGTTCCCTGGGATGCGTTTTCATGGAAATCGAATGTAAAGAGTTTTATCTCTAAAAACAGATTAGCTTATAACACTAGTCAATGGGGCACCGGGTGGTGAAATTAAATCGCTAGTTAATACCACTAACAAGGCTAAAAATAGCCTCACACTCACACAGTAGCATAATGAGGGTCCCTACATGCAAACCGAAGCATTGAGAACTTTATAAGAGTACAAACAGTTTAATAAGAAGATACTTTATAAACATAGTGCCTTACGCGTTCACGGACAGGCACCATCTTGGAAAACAATCTCGACCAGTCGAGCCACGAGAGCTCTGCTAAGTGATGAACTGTGACTTGGAATCTCATATGGTCCGTTGTTTCCGGAAGAAAACACTGAACACAACAAATAAGATAAAAAAATAAAAATAAAAATGTCTATGTTATTACATTTCACAATGTTTTTTATGAAATTATTTGGCCCGCCCCGCACCACTGTATATATTTTTACAACTCGCCCCGCACCCGGGGTCCACAGG